>NC_135502.1:147006109-147368523 GCF_052857255.1 Amblyomma americanum | reverse complement strand
AGTTTCTCCAACACGAAGTTTAGCCAGCACGGAGTTTCTCCAGCACGATGTTTCTCCAGCACGGAGTTTCTCCTGCACGAAGTTTCTCCAACATGGAGTTTCTCCAACACGGAGTTTCTCCACCACGGAGTTTGTCAAGCACGGAGTTTCTCCAGCACGGAGTTTCTCCAACACGGAGTTTCTCAAGCACGCAGTTTCTCCAGCATCGAGTTCCTCCAACACGGAGTTTCTCAAACACGAAGTTTCTCCAGCACGAAGTTTCTCCAACACGGAGTTTCTCCAACACGGAGTTTCTCCAATACGGAATTTCTTAAACACGGAGTTTCTCCAGCACGGAGTTTCTCCAACACGGAGTTTCTCAAGCACGCAGTTTCTCCAGCATAGAGTTCCTCCAACAAGGAGTTTCTCAAACACGAAGTTTCTCCAGCACGAAGTTTCTCCAACACGGAGTTTCTCCAACACGGAGTTTCTCCAATACGGAATTTCTTAAACACGGAGTTTCTCCAGCACGGAGTTTCTCCAGCACGGAGTTTCTCCAGCACGGAGACTCTCCAGCAAGCAATTTCTCCAGCACAGAGTTTCTGAAGCACGGAGTTCATCCAACACGGAGTTTCTCCAACACGGAGATTCTCCAAAACAGAGTTTCTCCAACACGGAGTTTCTCCAACACGAAGTTTCTCCGGCGCGGAGTTTCTCCAGCGCGGAGTTTCTCCAGCACGCAGTTTCTCCAAACCAGAGTTTCTCCAACGCAGTTTCTCCAACGCGGAGTTTCTCCACCGCGGAGCTTCTCCAGCGCGGAGTTTCTCCAGCACGGAGTTTCTCCAGCGCGGAGTTCCTCCCGCGCGGAATTTCTCCAACGCGAAGTTCTCCAGCGCGGAGTTTCTCCAACGCGGAGTTTCTCCAAAGCGGAGTTTCTCCAGCACGCAGTTTCTCCAGCGCGGAGTTTCTCCAGCGTGGAGTTTCCCCAACGCGGAGTATCTCCAGAGCAGAGTTTCTCTAGCGCGGAGTTTCTAAAGCGCGGAGTTTCTGCAGCTCCGAGTTTCTCCAACACGGAGTTTCTCCAGCACGGAGTTGCACCAGCGCGGAGTTTCCCAACGCGGAGTTTCTCCAACGCGGAGTTTCTCCAACGCAGAGTTTCTCCAACGCAGAGTTTCTTATAAACAGAGTTTCTCCAGCACGGAGTTTCTCCAGCACGGAGATTCTCCAGCACGGAGTTTCTCCTGCACGAAGTTTCTCCAACACGGAGTTTCTCCAGCACGGAGTTTGTCCAGCACGGAGTTTCTCCAGCACGGAGTTTCTCCAACAAAGAGTTTGTCAACACGGAGTTTCTCAAGCACGAAGTTTCTCCAACACGGAGTTTCTCCAACACGGAGTTTCTCCAACACGGAGTTTCTTAAACACGGAGTTTCTCCAGCACGGAGTTTCTCCAGCACGGAGTTTCTCCAGCACGGAGTTTCTCCAGCACGAAGTTTCTCCAACGCGGACTTTCTTCAACGCGGAGTTTCTCCAACGCAGAGTTTCTCCAACGCAGAGTTTCTTATACACAGAATTTCTCCAGCACGGAGTTTCTCCAGCACGGAGATTCTAAAGCACGGAGTTTCTCCAACGCGGAGTTTCTCCAAAGCGGAGTTTCTCCAGCGCGGAGTTTCTCTAGCGCGGAGTTTCTAAAGCGCGGAGTTTCTCCAGCTCGGAGTTTCTCCAACACCAAGTTTAGCCAGCACGGAGTTTCTCCAGCACGATGTTTCTCCAGCGCGGAGTTTCTCCAACGCGGAGTTTCTCCAGCGCGGAGTTTCTCAAACACGAATTTTCTCCAGCACGAAGTTGCTCCAACACAGAGTTTCTCCAGCACGAAGTTGCTCCAAAACGGAGTTTCTCCAGCACATATTTTCTCCAGCATGGAGTTTCTCCAGCACGGAGTTTCTAAAGCACGGAGTTTCTCCAGCATGGAGTTTCTCCAGCACGGAGTTTCTCCAGCACGGAGTTTCTCCAGCACGGAGATTCTCCATCAAGGAGATTCTACAGCACGGAGTTTCTCAAGCACGGAGTTTCTCCAGCACGGAGTTTCTCCAGCACGGAGTTCCTCCAACACGGAGTTTTTCCAACACGGAGTTTCTCCAGCATTGAGTTTCTCCAGCATGGAGTTTCTCCAGCACGGAGTTTCTCCAGCACAGAGTTACTCCAGAACGGAGCTTCTCCAGCACGGAGTTTCTCCAGCACGGAGTTTCTCCAGCACGAAGTTTCTCCAACGCGAACTTTCTTCAACGCGGAGTTTCTCCAACGCAGAGTTTCTCCAACGCAGAGTTTCTTATACACAGAGTTTCTCCAGCACGGAGTTTCTCCAGCACGGAGATTCTAAAGCACTGAGTTTCTCCAGCACGAAGTTTCTCCAACACGGAGTTTTTCCAACACGGAGTTTGTCCAGCACGGAGTTTCTCCAGCACGGAGTTTCTCCAGCACGGAGTTTGTCCAACTCGGAGTTTCTCCAACACGAAGTTTCTCCAGCACGAAGTTTCTCCAACACGGAGTTTCTCCAACACGGAGTTTCTCAAACACAGATTTTCTCCAACACGGAGTTTCTCCAGCACAGATTTTCTCCAGCATGGAGTTTCTCCAGCACGGAGTTTCTCTAGCATGGACTTTGTCCAGCACGGAGTTTCTCCAGCACGGAGTTTCTCCAAAACGGAGTTTCTCAAACACGGAGTTTCTCCAACACGGAGTTTCTCCAGCGCGGAGATTCTCCAGCACGGAGTTTCTCCTGCACGAAGTTTCTCCAACATTGAGTTTCTCCAACACGGAGTTTCTCCACCACGGAGTTTGTCAAGCACGGAGTTTCTCCAGCACGGAGTTTCTCCAACACGGAGTTTCTCAAGCACGCAGTTTCTCCAGCATAGAGTTCCTCCAACAAGGAGTTTCTCAAACACGAAGTTTCTCCAGCACGAAGTTTCTCCAACACGGAGTTTCTCCAACACGGAGTTTCTCCAATACGGAATTTCTTAAACACGGAGTTTCTCCAGCACGGAGTTTCTCCAGCACGGAGTTTCTCCAGCACGGAGACTCTCCAGCAAGCAATTTCTCCAGCACAGAGTTTCTGAAGCACGGAGTTCATCCAACACGGAGTTTCTCCAACACGGAGATTCTCCAAAACAGAGTTTCTCCAACACGGAGTTTCTCCAACACGAAGTTTCTCCGGCGCGGAGTTTCTCCAGCGCGGAGTTTCTCCAGCACGCAGTTTCTCCAAACCAGAGTTTCTCCAACGCAGTTTCTCCAACGCGGAGTTTCTCCACCGCGGAGCTTCTCCAGCGCGGAGTTTCTCCAGCACGGAGTTTCTCCAGCGCGGAGTTCCTCCCGCGCGGAATTTCTCCAACGCGAAGTTCTCCAGCGCGGAGTTTCTCCAACGCGGAGTTTCTCCAAAGCGGAGTTTCTCCAGCGCGGAGTTTCTCTAGCAGGGAGTTTCTCCGGCGCGGAGTTTCTCCAGCGCGGAGTTTCTCCAGCACGCAGTTTCTCCAAAGCAGCGTTTCTCCAACGCAGTTTCTCCAACGCGGAGTTTCTCCAGCGCGGAGCTTCTCCAGCGCGGAGTTTCTCCAGCACGGAGTTTCTCCAGCGCGGAGTTCCTCCAGCGCAGAATTTCTCCAACGCGAAGTTTCTCCAGCGCGGAGTTTCTCAAACGCGGAGTTTCTCCAAAGCGGAGTATCTCCAGCGCGGAGTTTCTCTAGCACGGAGATTCTCCAGCAAGGAGTTTCTCCAGCACGGAGTTTCTCAAGCACGGAGTTTCTCCAGCACGGAGTTTCTCCAGCACAGAGTTTGTCCAGCACGGAGTTTCTCCAACACGGAGTTTCTCCAACACGGAGTTTCTCAAACACGGAGTTTCTCCAGCACGGAGTTTCTCCAGCACGGAGATTCTCCAGCAAGGAGTTTCTCCAACACAGAGTTTCTGAAGCACGGAGTTTCTCCAGCACGGAGTTCCTCCAACACGGAAAATCTCCAGCACGGAGTTTCTCCAGCATTGAGTTTCTCTAGCACGAAGTTTCTCCAGCACGGACTTTCTCCAGCACAGACTTTCTCCAGCACGGAGTTTCTCCAGCACGGAGTTTCTCCAGCACGGAGTTTCTCCAGCATTGAGTTTCTCCAGCATGGAGTTTCTCCAGCACGGAGTTTCTCCAGCACAGAGTTACTCCAGAACGGAGCTTCTCCAGCACGGAGTTTCTCCAGCACGGAGTTTCTCCAGCACGAAGTTTCTCCAACGCGAACTTTCTTCAACGCGGAGTTTCTCCAACGCAGAGTTTCTCCAACGCAGAGTTTCTTATACACAGAGTTTCTCCAGCACGGAGTTTCTCCAGCACGGAGATTCTAAAGCACTGAGTTTCTCCAGCACGAAGTTTCTCCAACACGGAGTTTTTCCAACACGGAGTTTGTCCAGCACGGAGTTTCTCCAGCACGGAGTTTCTCCAGCACGGAGTTTGTCCAACTCGGAGTTTCTCCAACACGAAGTTTCTCCAGCACGAAGTTTCTCCAACACGGAGTTTCTCCAACACGGAGTTTCTCAAACACAGATTTTCTCCAACACGGAGTTTCTCCAGCACAGATTTTCTCCAGCATGGAGTTTCTCCAGCACGGAGTTTCTCTAGCATGGACTTTGTCCAGCACGGAGTTTCTCCAGCACGGAGTTTCTCCAAAACGGAGTTTCTCAAACACGGAGTTTCTCCAACACGGAGTTTCTCCAGCGCGGAGATTCTCCAGCACGGAGTTTCTCCTGCACGAAGTTTCTCCAACATTGAGTTTCTCCAACACGGAGTTTCTCCACCACGGAGTTTGTCAAGCACGGAGTTTCTCCAGCACGGAGTTTCTCCAACACGGAGTTTCTCAAGCACGCAGTTTCTCCAGCATAGAGTTCCTCCAACAAGGAGTTTCTCAAACACGAAGTTTCTCCAGCACGAAGTTTCTCCAACACGGAGTTTCTCCAACACGGAGTTTCTCCAATACGGAATTTCTTAAACACGGAGTTTCTCCAGCACGGAGTTTCTCCAGCACGGAGTTTCTCCAGCACGGAGACTCTCCAGCAAGCAATTTCTCCAGCACAGAGTTTCTGAAGCACGGAGTTCATCCAACACGGAGTTTCTCCAACACGGAGATTCTCCAAAACAGAGTTTCTCCAACACGGAGTTTCTCCAACACGAAGTTTCTCCGGCGCGGAGTTTCTCCAGCGCGGAGTTTCTCCAGCACGCAGTTTCTCCAAACCAGAGTTTCTCCAACGCAGTTTCTCCAACGCGGAGTTTCTCCACCGCGGAGCTTCTCCAGCGCGGAGTTTCTCCAGCACGGAGTTTCTCCAGCGCGGAGTTCCTCCCGCGCGGAATTTCTCCAACGCGAAGTTCTCCAGCGCGGAGTTTCTCCAACGCGGAGTTTCTCCAAAGCGGAGTTTCTCCAGCGCGGAGTTTCTCTAGCAGGGAGTTTCTCCGGCGCGGAGTTTCTCCAGCGCGGAGTTTCTCCAGCACGCAGTTTCTCCAAAGCAGCGTTTCTCCAACGCAGTTTCTCCAACGCGGAGTTTCTCCAGCGCGGAGCTTCTCCAGCGCGGAGTTTCTCCAGCACGGAGTTTCTCCAGCGCGGAGTTCCTCCAGCGCAGAATTTCTCCAACGCGAAGTTTCTCCAGCGCGGAGTTTCTCAAACGCGGAGTTTCTCCAAAGCGGAGTATCTCCAGCGCGGAGTTTCTCTAGCACGGAGATTCTCCAGCAAGGAGTTTCTCCAGCACGGAGTTTCTCAAGCACGGAGTTTCTCCAGCACGGAGTTTCTCCAGCACAGAGTTTGTCCAGCACGGAGTTTCTCCAACACGGAGTTTCTCCAACACGGAGTTTCTCAAACACGGAGTTTCTCCAGCACGGAGTTTCTCCAGCACGGAGATTCTCCAGCAAGGAGTTTCTCCAACACAGAGTTTCTGAAGCACGGAGTTTCTCCAGCACGGAGTTCCTCCAACACGGAAAATCTCCAGCACGGAGTTTCTCCAGCATTGAGTTTCTCTAGCACGAAGTTTCTCCAGCACGGACTTTCTCCAGCACAGACTTTCTCCAGCACGGAGTTTCTCCAGCACGGAGTTTCTCCAGCACGGAGTTTCTCCAAAACGGACTTTCTCCAACGCGGAGTTTCTCCAACACAGAGTTTCTCCAGCACGGAGTTTCTCCAGCGCGGAGTTCCTCCAGCGCAGAATTTCTCCAACGCGAAGTTTCTCCAGCGCGGAGTTTCTCAAACGCGGAGTTTCTCCAAAGCGGAGTATCTCCAGCGCGGAGTTTCTCTAGCACGGAGATTCTCCAGCAAGGAGTTTCTCCAGCACGGAGTTTCTCAAGCACGGAGTTTCTCCAGCACGGAGTTTCTCCAGCACAGAGTTTGTCCAGCACGGAGTTTCTCCAACACGGAGTTTCTCCAACACGGAGTTTCTCAAACACGGAGTTTCTCCAGCACGGAGTTTCTCCAGCACGGAGATTCTCCAGCAAGGAGTTTCTCCAACACAGAGTTTCTGAAGCACGGAGTTTCTCCAGCACGGAGTTCCTCCAACACGGAAAATCTCCAGCACGGAGTTTCTCCAGCATTGAGTTTCTCTAGCACGAAGTTTCTCCAGCACGGACTTTCTCCAGCACGGTTTTTCTCCAGCACGGAGTTTCTCCAGCACGGAGTTTCTCCAGCATGGAGTTTCTCCAACATGGTGATTCTCCAGCACGGAGTTTCTCCACCATGGAGTTTCTCCAGCACGCAGTTTCTCCAGCGCTGAGTTTCTCCACCGTGGAGTTTCTCCAACGCGGAGTTTCTCCAGAGCGCAGTTTCTCTAGCGCGGAGTTTCTAAAGCGCGGAGTTTCTCCAGCTCGGAGTTTCTCCAACGCGGAGTTTCTCCAACGCAGTGTCTTATACACAGAGTTTCTCCAGCACGGAGTTTCTCCAGCACGGAGATTCTCCAGCACGGAGTTTCTCCAGCACGGAGTTTCTCAAACACGAAGTTTCTCCAGCACGGAGTTTCTCCAGCACGGAGATTCTCCAGCAAGCAGTTTCTCCAGCACAGAGTTTCTGAAGGACGGAGTTTCTCCAGCACGGAGTTCCTCCAACACGGAGTTTCTCCAACACGGAGTTTCTCCAACACAGATTTTCTCCAGCATGGAGTTTCTCCAACGCGGACTTTCTCCAACGCGGAGTTTCTCCAGCGCGGAGTTTCTCCAACGCAGAGTTTCTCCAACGCAGAGTTTCTCCAACACGGAGTTTCTCAAACACGAAGTTTCTCCAGCACGAAGTTGCTCCAACACGGAGTTTCTCCAACACGGAGTTTCTCCAGCACATATTTTCTCCAGCATGGAGTTTCTCCAGCACGGAGTTTCTCAAGCACGGAGTTTCTCCAGCACGAAGTTTCTCCAGCACGGAGATTCTCCATCAAGGAGATTCTACAGCACGGAGTTTCTCAAGCACGGAGTTTCTCCAGCACGGAGTTTCTCCAGCACGGAGTTCCTCCAACACGGAGTTTCTCCAACACGGAGTTTCTCCAGCATTGAGTTTCTCCAGCATGGAGTTTCTCCAGCACGGAGTTACTCCAGAACGGAGCTTCTCCAGCACGGAGTTTCTCCAGCACGGAGTTTCTCCAGCACGAAGTTTCTCCAACGCGGACTTTCTTCAACGCGGAGTTTCTCCAACGCAGAGTTTCTCCAACGCAGAGTTTCTTATACACAGAGTTTCTCCAGCACGGAGTTTCTCCAGCACGGAGATTCTAAAGCACGGAGTTTCTCCAACGCGGAGTTTCTCCAAAGCGGAGTTTCTCCAGCGCGGAGTTTCTCCAACGCGGAGTTTCTCCAACGCAGTGTCTTATACACAGAGTTTCTCCAGCACGGAGTTTCTCCAGCACGGAGATTCTCCAGCACGGAGTTTCTCCAGCACGGAGTTTCTCAAACACGAAGTTTCTCCAGCACGGAGTTTCTCCAGCACGGAGATTCTCCAGCAAGCAGTTTCTCCAGCACAGAGTTTCTGAAGGACGGAGTTTCTCCAGCACGGAGTTCCTCCAACACGGAGTTTCTCCAACACGGAGTTTCTCCAACACAGATTTTCTCCAGCATGCAGTTTCTCCAACGCGGACTTTCTCCAACGCGGAGTTTCTCCAGCGCGGAGTTTCTCCAACGCAGAGTTTCTCCAACGCAGAGTTTCTCCAACACGGAGTTTCTCAAACACGAAGTTTCTCCAGCACGAAGTTGCTCCAACACGGAGTTTCTCCAACACGGAGTTTCTCCAGCACATATTTTCTCCAGCATGGAGTTTCTCCAGCACGGAGTTTCTCAAGCACGGAGTTTCTCCAGCACGGAGTTTCTCCAGCACGGAGATTCTCCATCAAGGAGATTCTACAGCACGGAGTTTCTCAAGCACGGAGTTTCTCCAGCACGGAGTTTCTCCAGCACGGAGTTCCTCCAACACGGAGTTTCTCCAACACGGAGTTTCTCCAGCATTGAGTTTCTCCAGCATGGAGTTTCTCCAGCACGGAGTTTCTCCAGCACGGAGTTACTCCAGAACGGAGCTTCTCCAGCACGGAGTTTCTCCAGCACGGAGTTTCTCCAGCACGGAGTTTCTCCAGCACGAAGTTTCTCCAACGCGGACTTTCTTCAACGCGGAGTTTCTCCAACGCAGAGTTTCTCCAACGCAGAGTTTCTTATACACAGAGTTTCTCCAGCACGGAGTTTCTCCAGCACGGAGATTCTAAAGCACGGAGTTTCTCCAACGCGGAGTTTCTCCAAAGCGGAGTTTCTCCAGCGCGGAGTTTCTCTAGCGCGGAGTTTCTAAAGCGCGGAGTTTCTCCAGCTCGGAGTTTCTCCAACACGAAGTTTAGCCAGCACGGAGTTTCTCCAGCACGATGTTTCTCCAGCACGGAGTTTCTCCTGCACGAAGTTTCTCCAACATGGAGTTTCTCCAACACGGAGTTTCTCCACCACGGAGTTTGTCAAGCACGGAGTTTCTCCAGCACGGAGTTTCTCCAACACGGAGTTTCTCAAGCACGCAGTTTCTCCAGCATCGAGTTCCTCCAACACGGAGTTTCTCAAACACGAAGTTTCTCCAGCACGAAGTTTCTCCAACACGGAGTTTCTCCAACACGGAGTTTCTCCAATACGGAATTTCTTAAACACGGAGTTTCTCCAGCACGGAGTTTCTCCAACACGGAGTTTCTCAAGCACGCAGTTTCTCCAGCATAGAGTTCCTCCAACAAGGAGTTTCTCAAACACGAAGTTTCTCCAGCACGAAGTTTCTCCAACACGGAGTTTCTCCAACACGGAGTTTCTCCAATACGGAATTTCTTAAACACGGAGTTTCTCCAGCACGGAGTTTCTCCAGCACGGAGTTTCTCCAGCACGGAGACTCTCCAGCAAGCAATTTCTCCAGCACAGAGTTTCTGAAGCACGGAGTTCATCCAACACGGAGTTTCTCCAACACGGAGATTCTCCAAAACAGAGTTTCTCCAACACGGAGTTTCTCCAACACGAAGTTTCTCCGGCGCGGAGTTTCTCCAGCGCGGAGTTTCTCCAGCACGCAGTTTCTCCAAACCAGAGTTTCTCCAACGCAGTTTCTCCAACGCGGAGTTTCTCCACCGCGGAGCTTCTCCAGCGCGGAGTTTCTCCAGCACGGAGTTTCTCCAGCGCGGAGTTCCTCCCGCGCGGAATTTCTCCAACGCGAAGTTCTCCAGCGCGGAGTTTCTCCAACGCGGAGTTTCTCCAAAGCGGAGTTTCTCCAGCGCGGAGTTTCTCTAGCAGGGAGTTTCTCCGGCGCGGAGTTTCTCCAGCGCGGAGTTTCTCCAGCACGCAGTTTCTCCAAAGCAGCGTTTCTCCAACGCAGTTTCTCCAACGCGGAGTTTCTCCAGCGCGGAGCTTCTCCAGCGCGTAGTTTCTCCAGCACGGAGTTTCTCCAGCGCGGAGTTCCTCCAGCGCAGAATTTCTCCAACGCGAAGTTTCTCCAGCGCGGAGTTTCTCAAACGCGGAGTTTCTCCAAAGCGGAGTATCTCCAGCGCGGAGTTTCTCTAGCACGGAGATTCTCCAGCAAGGAGTTTCTCCAGCACGGAGTTTCTCAAGCACGGAGTTTCTCCAGCACGGAGTTTCTCCAGCACAGAGTTTGTCCAGCACGGAGTTTCTCCAACACGGAGTTTCTCCAACACGGAGTTTCTCAAACACGGAGTTTCTCCAGCACGGAGTTTCTCCAGCACGGAGATTCTCCAGCAAGGAGTTTCTCCAACACAGAGTTTCTGAAGCACGGAGTTTCTCCAGCACGGAGTTCCTCCAACACGGAAAATCTCCAGCACGGAGTTTCTCCAGCATTGAGTTTCTCTAGCACGAAGTTTCTCCAGCACGGACTTTCTCCAGCACAGACTTTCTCCAGCACGGAGTTTCTCCAGCACGGAGTTTCTCCAGCACGGAGTTTCTCCAAAACGGACTTTCTCCAACGCGGAGTTTCTCCAACACAGAGTTTCTCCAGCGCGAAGTTTCTCCAACGCAGAGTTTCTCGAACACAGTTTCTCCAGCACGGTTTTTCTCCAGCACGGAGTTTCTCCAGCACGGAGTTTCTCCAGCATGGAGTTTCTCCAACATGGTGATTCTCCAGCACGGAGTTTCTCCACCATGGAGTTTCTCCAGCACGCAGTTTCTCCAGCGCTGAGTTTCTCCACCGTGGAGTTTCTCCAACGCGGAGTTTCTCCAGAGCGCAGTTTCTCTAGCGCGGAGTTTCTAAAGCGCGGAGTTTCTCCAGCTCGGAGTTTCTCCAACGCGGAGTTTCTCCAACGCAGTGTCTTATACACAGAGTTTCTCCAGCACGGAGTTTCTCCAGCACGGAGATTCTCCAGCACGGAGTTTCTCCAGCACGGAGTTTCTCAAACACGAAGTTTCTCCAGCACGGAGTTTCTCCAGCACGGAGATTCTCCAGCAAGCAGTTTCTCCAGCACAGAGTTTCTGAAGGACGGAGTTTCTCCAGCACGGAGTTCCTCCAACACGGAGTTTCTCCAACACGGAGTTTCTCCAACACAGATTTTCTCCAGCATGGAGTTTCTCCAACGCGGACTTTCTCCAACGCGGAGTTTCTCCAGCGCGGAGTTTCTCCAACGCAGAGTTTCTCCAACGCAGAGTTTCTCCAACACGGAGTTTCTCAAACACGAAGTTTCTCCAGCACGAAGTTGCTCCAACACGGAGTTTCTCCAACACGGAGTTTCTCCAGCACATATTTTCTCCAGCATGGAGTTTCTCCAGCACGGAGTTTCTCAAGCACGGAGTTTCTCCAGCACGGAGTTTCTCCAGCACGGAGATTCTCCATCAAGGAGTTTCTACAGCACGGAGTTTCTCAAGCACGGAGTTTCTCCAGCACGGAGTTTCTCCAGCACGGAGTTCCTCCAACACGGAGTTTCTCCAACACGGAGTTTCTCCAGCATTGAGTTTCTCCAGCATGGAGTTTCTCCAGCACGGAGTTTCTCCAGCACGGAGTTACTCCAGAACGGAGCTTCTCCAGCACGGAGTTTCTCCAGCACGGAGTTTCTCCAGCACGGAGTTTCTCCAGCACGAAGTTTCTCCAACGCGGACTTTCTTCAACGCGGAGTTTCTCCAACGCAGAGTTTCTCCAACGCAGAGTTTCTTATACACAGAGTTTCTCCAGCACGGAGTTTCTCCAGCACGGAGATTCTAAAGCACGGAGTTTCTCCAACGCGGAGTTTCTCCAAAGCGGAGTTTCTCCAGCGCGGAGTTTCTCTAGCGCGGAGTTTCTAAAGCGCGGAGTTTCTCCAGCTCGGAGTTTCTCCAACACGAAGTTTAGCCAGCACGGAGTTTCTCCAGCACGATGTTTCTCCAGCACGGAGTTTCTCCTGCACGAAGTTTCTCCAACATGGAGTTTCTCCAACACGGAGTTTCTCCACCACGGAGTTTGTCAAGCACGGAGTTTCTCCAGCACGGAGTTTCTCCAACACGGAGTTTCTCAAGCACGCAGTTTCTCCAGCATCGAGTTCCTCCAACACGGAGTTTCTCAAACACGAAGTTTCTCCAGCACGAAGTTTCTCCAACACGGAGTTTCTCCAACACGGAGTTTCTCCAATACGGAATTTCTTAAACACGGAGTTTCTCCAGCACGGAGTTTCTCCAGCACGGAGTTTCTCCAGCACGGAGACTCTCCAGCAAGCAATTTCTCCAGCACAGAGTTTCTGAAGCACGGAGTTCATCCAACACGGAGTTTCTCCAACACGGAGATTCTCCAAAACAGAGTTTCTCCAACACGGAGTTTCTCCAACACGAAGTTTCTCCGGCGCGGAGTTTCTCCAGCGCGGAGTTTCTCCAGCACGCAGTTTCTCCAAACCAGAGTTTCTCCAACGCAGTTTCTCCAACGCGGAGTTTCTCCACCGTGGAGCTTCTCCAGCGCGGAGTTTCTCCAGCACGGAGTTTCTCCAGCGCGGAGTTCCTCCCGCGCGGAATTTCTCCAACGCGAAGTTCTCCAGCGCGGAGTTTCTCCAACGCGGAGTTTCTCCAAAGCGGAGTTTCTCCAGCGCGGAGTTTCTCTAGCAGGGAGATTCTCCAGCAAGGAGTTTCTCCAGCACGGAGTTTCTCAAGCACGAAGTTTCTCCAAAACAAAGTTTCTCCAACACGGAGATTCTCCAAAGCGGATTATCTCCAGCGCGGAGTTTCTCTAGCACGGAGATTCTCCAGCAAGGAGTTTCTCCAGCACGGAGTTTCTCAAGCACGGAGTTTCTCCAGCACGGAGTTTCTCCAGCACAGAGTTTGTCCAGCACGGAGTTTCTCCAACACGGAGTTTCTCCAACACGGAGTTTCTCAAACACGGAGTTTCTCCAGCACGGAGTTTCTCCAGCACGGAGATTCTCCAGCAAGGAGTTTCTCCAACACAGAGTTTCTGAAGCACGGAGTTTCTCCAGCACGGAGTTCCTCCAACACGGAAAATCTCCAGCACGGAGTTTCTCCAGCATTGAGTTTCTCTAGCACGAAGTTTCTCCAGCACGGACTTTCTCCAGCACAGACTTTCTCCAGCACGGAGTTTCTCCAGCACGGAGTTTCTCCAGCACGGAGTTTCTCCAAAACGGACTTTCTCCAACGCGGAGTTTCTCCAACACGGAGTTTCTCCAGCGCGAAGTTTCTCCAACGCAGAGTTTCTCGAACACAGTTTCTCCAGCACGGTTTTTCTCCAGCACGGAGTTTCTCCAGCACGGAGTTTCTCCAGCATGGAGTTTCTCCAACATGGCGATTCTCCAGCACGGAGTTTCTCCACCATGGAGTTTCTCCAGCACGCAGTTTCTCCAGCGCTGAGTTTCTCCACCGTGGAGTTTCTCCAACGCGGAGTTTCTCCAGAGCGCAGTTTCTCTAGCGCGGAGTTTCTAAAGCGCGGAGTTTCTCCAGCTCGGATTTTCTCCAACGCGGAGTTTCTCCAACGCAGTGTCTTATACACAGAGTTTCTCCAGCACGGAGTTTCTCCAGCACGGAGATTCTCCAGCATGGAGTTTCTCCAGCACTTAGTTTCTCCAGCACGAAGTTTCTCTAACACGGAGTTTCTCCAGCACGGAGTTTGTCCAGCACGGAGTTTCTCCAACATGGAGTTTCTCAAACACGAAGTTTCTCCAGCACGGAGTTTCTCCAGCACGGAGATTCTCCAGCAAGCAGTTTCTCCAGCACAGAGTTTCTGAAGGACGGAGTTTCTCCAGCACGGAGTTCCTCCAACACGGAGTTTCTCCAACACGGAGTTTCTCCAACACAGATTTTCTCAAGCATGGAGTTTCTCCAACGCGGACTTTCTCCAACGCGGAGTTTCTCCAGCGCGGAGTTTCTCCAACGCAGAGTTTCTCCAACGCAGAGTTTCTCCAACACGGAGTTTCTCAAACACGAAGTTTCTCCAGCACGAAGTTGCTCCAACACGGAGTTTCTCCAACACGGAGTTTCTCCAGCACATATTTTCTCCAGCATGGAGTTTCTCCAGCACGGAGTTTCTCAAGCACGGAGTTTCTCCAGCATGGAGTTTCTCCAGCACGGAGTTTCTCCAGCACGGAGTTTCTCCAGCACGGAGATTCTCCATCAAGGAGATTCTACAGCATGGAGTTTCTCAAGCACGGAGTTTCTCCAGCACGGAGTTTCTCCAGCACGGAGTTCCTCCAACACGGAGTTTCTCCAACACGGAGTTTCTCCAGCATGGAGTTTCTCCAGCACGGAGTTTCTCCAGCACGGAGTTACTCCAGAACGGAGCTTCTCCAGCACGGAGTTTCTCCAGCACGGAGTTTCTCCAGCACGAAGTTTCTCCAACGCGGACTTTCTTCAACGCGGAGTTTCTCCAACGCAGAATTTCTCCAACGCAGAGTTTCTTATACACAGAGTTTCTCCAGCACGGAGTTTCTCCAGCACGGAGATTCTAAAGCACGGAGTTTCTCCAACGCGGAGTTTCTCCAAAGCGGAGTTTCTCCAGCGCGGAGTTTCTCTAGCGCGGAGTTTCTAAAGCGCGGAGTTTCTCCAGCTCGGAGTTTCTCCAACACGAAGTTTAGCCAGCACGGAGTTTCTCCAGCACGATGTTTCTCCAGCGCGGAGTTTCTCCAACGCGGAGTTTAGCGCGCAGTTTCTCAAACACGAATTTTCTCCAGCACGAAGTTTCTCCAGCACGAAGTAGCTCCAAAACGGAGTTTCTCCAGCACATATTTTCTCCAGCATGGAGTTTCTCCAGCACGGAGTTTCTCAAGCACGGAGTTTCTCCAGCATGGAGTTTCTCCAGCACGGAGTTTCTCCAGCACGGAGTTTCTCCAGCACGGAGATTCTCCATCAAGGAGATTCTACAGCACGGAGTTTCTCAAGCACGGAGTTTCTCCAGCACGGAGTTTCTCCAGCACGGAGTTCCTCCAACACGGAGTTTTTCCAACACGGAGTTTCTCCAGCATTGAGTTTCTCCAGCATGGAGTTTCTCCAGCACGGAGTTTCTCCAGCACGGAGTTACTCCAGAACGGAGCTTCTCCAGCACGGAGTTTCTCCAGCACGGAGTTTCTCCAGCACGAAGTTTCTCCAACGCGGACTTTCTTCAACGCGGAGTTTCTCCAACGCAGAGTTTCTCCAACGCAGAGTTTCTTATACACAGAGTTTCTCCAGCACGGAGTTTCTCCAGCACGGAGATTTTAAAGCACTGAGTTTCTCCAGCACGAAGTTTCTCCAACACGGAGTTTTTCCAACACGGAGTTTGTCCAGCACGGAGTTTCTCCAGCACGGAGTTTGTCCAACTCGGAGTTTCTCTAACACGAAGTTTCTCCAGCACGAAGTTTCTCCAACACGGAGTTTCTCCAACACGGAGTTTCTCAAACACAGATTTTCTCCAACACGGAGTTTCTCCAGCACAGATTTTCTCCAGCATGGAGTTTCTCCAGCACGGAGTTTCTCTAGCATGGACTTTGTCCAGCACGGAGTTTCTCCAGCACGGAGTTTCTCCAAAACGGAGTTTCTCAAACACGGAGTTTCTCCAACACGGAGTTTCTCCAGCGCGGAGATTCTCCAGCACGGAGTTTCTCCTGCACGAAGTTTCTCCAACATGGAGTTTCTCCAACACGGAGTTTCTCCACCACGGAGTTTGTCAAGCACGGAGTTTCTCCAGCACGGAGTTTCTCCAACACGGAGTTTCTCAAGCACGCAGTTTCTCCAGCATAGAGTTCCTCCAACACGGAGTTTCTCCAACACGGAGTTTCTCCAATACGGAATTTCCTAAACACGGAGTTTCTCCAGCACGGAGTTTCTCCAGCACGGAGTTTCTCCAGCACGGAGACTCTCCAGCAAGCAATTTCTCCAGCACAGAGTTTCTGAAGCACGGAGTTCATCCAACACGGAGTTTCTCCAACACGGAGATTCTCCAAAACAGAGTTTCTCCAACACGAAGTTTCTCCAACACGAAGTTTCTCCGGCGCGGAGTTTCTCCAGCGCGGAGTTTCTCCAGCACGCAGTTTCTCCAAACCAGAGTTTCTCCAACGCAGTTTCTCCAACGCGGAGTTTCTCCACCGCGGAGCTTCTCCAGCGCGGAGTTTCTCCAGCACGGAGTTTCTCCAGCGCGGAGTTCCTCCCGCGCGGAATTTCTCCAACGCGAAGTTCTCCAGCGCGGAGTTTCTCCAACGCGGAGTTTCTCCAAAGCGGAGTTTCTCCAGCGCGGAGTTTCTCTAGCAGGGAGATTCTCCAGCAAGGAGTTTCTCCAGCACGGAGTTTCTCAAGCACGAAGTTTCTCCAAAACAGAGTTTCTCCAACACGGAGTTTCTCCAACACGAAGTTTCTCCGGCGCGGAGTTTCTCCAGCGCGGAGTTTCTCCAGCACGCAGTTTCTCCAAAGCAGAGTTTCTCCAACGCAGTTTCTCCAACGCGGAGTTTCTCCAGCGCGGAGCTTCTCCAGCGCGGAGTTTCTCCAGCACGGAGTTTCTCCAGCGCGGAGTTCCTCCAGCGCAGAATTTCTCCAACGCGAAGTTTCTCCAGCGCGGAGTTTCTCAAACGCGGAGTTTCTCCAAAGCGGAGTATCTCCAGCGCGGAGTTTCTCGAGCACGGAGATTCTCCAGCAAGGAGTTTCTCCAGCACGGAGTTTCTCAAGCACGGAGTTTCTCCAGCACGGAGTTTCTCCAGCACAGAGTTTGTCCAGCACGGAGTTTCTCCAACACGGAGTTTCTCCAACACGGAGTTTCTCAAACACGGAGTTTCTCCAGCACGGAGTTTCTCCAGCACGGAGATTCTCCAGCAAGGAGTTTCTCCAACACAGAGTTTCTGAAGCACGGAGTTTCTCCAGCACGGAGTTCCTCCAACACGGAAAATCTCCAGCACGGAGTTTCTCCAGCATTGAGTTTCTCTAGCACGAAGTTTCTCCAGCACGGACTTTCTCCAGCACAGACTTTCTCCAGCACGGAGTTTCTCCAGCACGGAGTTTCTCCAGCACGGAGTTTCTCCAAAACGGACTTTCTCCAACACGGAGTTTCTCCAACACGGAGTTTCTCCAGCGCGGAGTTTCTCCAACGCAGAGTTCCTCCAACACAGTTTCTCCAGCACGGTTTTTCTCCAGCACGGAGTTTCTCCAGCACGGAGTTTCTCCAGCACGGAGTTTCTCCAGCATGGAGTTTCTCCAACATGGTGATTCTCCAGCACGGAGTTTCTCCACCATGGAGTTTCTCCAGCACGCAGTTTCTCCAGCGCTGAGTTTCTCCACCGTGGAGTTTCTCCAACGCGGAGTTTCTCCAGAGCGCAGTTTCTCTAGCGCGGAGTTTCTAAAGCGCGGAGTTTCTCCAGCTCGGAGTTTCTCCAACGCGGAGTTTCTCCAACGCAGTGTCTTATACACAGAGTTTCTCCAGCACGGAGTTTCTCCAGCACGGAGATTCTCCAGCATGGAGTTTCTCCAGCACTTAGTTTCTCCAGCACGAAGTTTCTCTAACACGGAGTTTCTCCAGCACGGAGTTTGTGCAGCACGGAGTTTCTCCAACACGGAGTTTCTCAAACACGAAATTTCTCCAGCACGGAGTTTCTCCAGCACGGAGATTCTCCAGCAAGCAGTTTCTCCAGCACAGAGTTTCTGAAGGACGGAGTTTCTCCAGCACGGAGTTCCTCCAACACGGAGTTTCTCCAACACGGAGTTTCTCCAACACAGATTTTCTCCAGCATGGAGTTTCTCCAACGCGGACTTTCTCCAACGCGGAGTTTCTCCAGCGCGGAGTTTCTCCAACGCAGAGTTTCTCCAACGCAGAGTTTCTCCAACACGGAGTTTCTCAAACACGAAGTTTCTCCAGCACGAAGTTGCTCCAACACGGAGTTTCTCCAACACGGAGTTTCTCCAGCACATATTTTCTCCAGCATGGAGTTTCTCCAGCACGGAGTTTCTCAAGCACGGAGTTTCTCCAGCATGGAGTTTCTCCAGCACGGAGTTTCTCCAGCACGGAGTTTCTCCAGCACGGAGATTCTCCATCAAGGAGATTCTACAGCACGGAGTTTCTCAAGCACGGAGTTTCTCCAGCACGGAGTTTCTCCAGCACGGAGTTCCTCCAACACGGAGTTTCTCCAACACGGAGTTTCTCCAGCATTGAGTTTCTCCAGCATGGAGTTTCTCCAGCACGGAGTTTCTCCAGCACGGAGTTACTCCAGAACGGAGCTTCTCCAGCACGGAGTTTCTCCAGCACGGAGTTTCTCCAGCACGAAGTTTCTCCAACGCGGACTTTCTTCAACGCGGAGTTTCTCCAACGCAGAGTTTCTTATACACAGAGTTTCTCCAGCACGGAGTTTCTCCAGCACGGAGATTCTAAAGCACTGAGTTTCTCCAGCACGAAGTTTCTCCAACACGGAGTTTTTCCAACACGGAGTTTCTCCAACACGGAGTTTCTCCAGCACATATTTTCTCCAGCATGGAGTTTCTCCAGCACGGAGTTTCTCAAGCACGGAGTTTCTCCAGCATGGAGTTTCTCCAGCACGGAGTTTCTCCAGCACGGAGTTTCTCCAGCACGGAGATTCTCCATCAAGGAGATTCTACAGCATGGAGTTTCTCAAGCACGGAGTTTCTCCAGCACGGAGTTTCTCCAGCACGGAGTTTCTCCAGCACATATTTTCTCCAGCATGGAGTTTCTCCAGCACGGAGTTTCTCAAGCACGGAGTTTCTCCAGCATGGAGTTTCTCCAGCACGGAGTTTCTCCAGCACGGAGTTTCTCCAGCACGGAGATTCTCCATCAAGGAGATTCTACAGCATGGAGTTTCTCAAGCACGGAGTTTCTCCAGCACGGAGTTTCTCCAGCACGGAGTTCCTCCAACACGGAGTTTCTCCAACACGGAGTTTCTCCAGCATGGAGTTTCTCCAGCACGGAGTTTCTCCAGCACGGAGTTACTCCAGAACGGAGCTTCTCCAGCACGGAGTTTCTCCAGCACGGAGTTTCTCCAGCACGAAGTTTCTCCAACGCGGACTTTCTTCAACGCGGAGTTTCTCCAACGCAGAATTTCTCCAACGCAGAGTTTCTTATACACAGAGTTTCTCCAGCACGGAGTTTCTCCAGCACGGAGATTCTAAAGCACGGAGTTTCTCCAACGCGGAGTTTCTCCAAAGCGGAGTTTCTCCAGCGCGGAGTTTCTCTAGCGCGGAGTTTCTAAAGCGCGGAGTTTCTCCAGCTCGGAGTTTCTCCAACACGAAGTTTAGCCAGCACGGAGTTTCTCCAGCACGATGTTTCTCCAGCGCGGAGTTTCTCCAACGCGGAGTTTAGCGCGCAGTTTCTCAAACACGAATTTTCTCCAGCACGAAGTTTCTCCAGCACGAAGTAGCTCCAAAACGGAGTTTCTCCAGCACATATTTTCTCCAGCATGGAGTTTCTCCAGCACGGAGTTTCTCAAGCACGGAGTTTCTCCAGCATGGAGTTTCTCCAGCACGGAGTTTCTCCAGCACGGAGTTTCTCCAGCACGGAGATTCTCCATCAAGGAGATTCTACAGCACGGAGTTTCTCAAGCACGGAGTTTCTCCAGCACGGAGTTTCTCCAGCACGGAGTTCCTCCAACACGGAGTTTTTCCAACACGGAGTTTCTCCAGCATTGAGTTTCTCCAGCATGGAGTTTCTCCAGCACGGAGTTTCTCCAGCACGGAGTTACTCCAGAACGGAGCTTCTCCAGCACGGAGTTTCTCCAGCACGGAGTTTCTCCAGCACGAAGTTTCTCCAACGCGGACTTTCTTCAACGCGGAGTTTCTCCAACGCAGAGTTTCTCCAACGCAGAGTTTCTTATACACAGAGTTTCTCCAGCACGGAGTTTCTCCAGCACGGAGATTTTAAAGCACTGAGTTTCTCCAGCACGAAGTTTCTCCAACACGGAGTTTTTCCAACACGGAGTTTGTCCAGCACGGAGTTTCTCCAGCACGGAGTTTGTCCAACTCGGAGTTTCTCTAACACGAAGTTTCTCCAGCACGAAGTTTCTCCAACACGGAGTTTCTCCAACACGGAGTTTCTCAAACACAGATTTTCTCCAACACGGAGTTTCTCCAGCACAGATTTTCTCCAGCATGGAGTTTCTCCAGCACGGAGTTTCTCTAGCATGGACTTTGTCCAGCACGGAGTTTCTCCAGCACGGAGTTTCTCCAAAACGGAGTTTCTCAAACACGGAGTTTCTCCAACACGGAGTTTCTCCAGCGCGGAGATTCTCCAGCACGGAGTTTCTCCTGCACGAAGTTTCTCCAACATGGAGTTTCTCCAACACGGAGTTTCTCCACCACGGAGTTTGTCAAGCACGGAGTTTCTCCAGCACGGAGTTTCTCCAACACGGAGTTTCTCAAGCACGCAGTTTCTCCAGCATAGAGTTCCTCCAACACGGAGTTTCTCCAACACGGAGTTTCTCCAATACGGAATTTCCTAAACACGGAGTTTCTCCAGCACGGAGTTTCTCCAGCACGGAGTTTCTCCAGCACGGAGACTCTCCAGCAAGCAATTTCTCCAGCACAGAGTTTCTGAAGCACGGAGTTCATCCAACACGGAGTTTCTCCAACACGGAGATTCTCCAAAACAGAGTTTCTCCAACACGAAGTTTCTCCAACACGAAGTTTCTCCGGCGCGGAGTTTCTCCAGCGCGGAGTTTCTCCAGCACGCAGTTTCTCCAAACCAGAGTTTCTCCAACGCAGTTTCTCCAACGCGGAGTTTCTCCACCGCGGAGCTTCTCCAGCGCGGAGTTTCTCCAGCACGGAGTTTCTCCAGCGCGGAGTTCCTCCCGCGCGGAATTTCTCCAACGCGAAGTTCTCCAGCGCGGAGTTTCTCCAACGCGGAGTTTCTCCAAAGCGGAGTTTCTCCAGCGCGGAGTTTCTCTAGCAGGGAGATTCTCCAGCAAGGAGTTTCTCCAGCACGGAGTTTCTCAAGCACGAAGTTTCTCCAAAACAGAGTTTCTCCAACACGGAGTTTCTCCAACACGAAGTTTCTCCGGCGCGGAGTTTCTCCAGCGCGGAGTTTCTCCAGCACGCAGTTTCTCCAAAGCAGAGTTTCTCCAACGCAGTTTCTCCAACGCGGAGTTTCTCCAGCGCGGAGCTTCTCCAGCGCGGAGTTTCTCCAGCACGGAGTTTCTCCAGCGCGGAGTTCCTCCAGCGCAGAATTTCTCCAACGCGAAGTTTCTCCAGCGCGGAGTTTCTCAAACGCGGAGTTTCTCCAAAGCGGAGTATCTCCAGCGCGGAGTTTCTCGAGCACGGAGATTCTCCAGCAAGGAGTTTCTCCAGCACGGAGTTTCTCAAGCACGGAGTTTCTCCAGCACGGAGTTTCTCCAGCACAGAGTTTGTCCAGCACGGAGTTTCTCCAACACGGAGTTTCTCCAACACGGAGTTTCTCAAACACGGAGTTTCTCCAGCACGGAGTTTCTCCAGCACGGAGATTCTCCAGCAAGGAGTTTCTCCAACACAGAGTTTCTGAAGCACGGAGTTTCTCCAGCACGGAGTTCCTCCAACACGGAAAATCTCCAGCACGGAGTTTCTCCAGCATTGAGTTTCTCTAGCACGAAGTTTCTCCAGCACGGACTTTCTCCAGCACAGACTTTCTCCAGCACGGAGTTTCTCCAGCACGGAGTTTCTCCAGCACGGAGTTTCTCCAAAACGGACTTTCTCCAACACGGAGTTTCTCCAACACGGAGTTTCTCCAGCGCGGAGTTTCTCCAACGCAGAGTTCCTCCAACACAGTTTCTCCAGCACGGTTTTTCTCCAGCACGGAGTTTCTCCAGCACGGAGTTTCTCCAGCACGGAGTTTCTCCAGCATGGAGTTTCTCCAACATGGTGATTCTCCAGCACGGAGTTTCTCCACCATGGAGTTTCTCCAGCACGCAGTTTCTCCAGCGCTGAGTTTCTCCACCGTGGAGTTTCTCCAACGCGGAGTTTCTCCAGAGCGCAGTTTCTCTAGCGCGGAGTTTCTAAAGCGCGGAGTTTCTCCAGCTCGGAGTTTCTCCAACGCGGAGTTTCTCCAACGCAGTGTCTTATACACAGAGTTTCTCCAGCACGGAGTTTCTCCAGCACGGAGATTCTCCAGCATGGAGTTTCTCCAGCACTTAGTTTCTCCAGCACGAAGTTTCTCTAACACGGAGTTTCTCCAGCACGGAGTTTGTGCAGCACGGAGTTTCTCCAACACGGAGTTTCTCAAACACGAAATTTCTCCAGCACGGAGTTTCTCCAGCACGGAGATTCTCCAGCAAGCAGTTTCTCCAGCACAGAGTTTCTGAAGGACGGAGTTTCTCCAGCACGGAGTTCCTCCAACACGGAGTTTCTCCAACACGGAGTTTCTCCAACACAGATTTTCTCCAGCATGGAGTTTCTCCAACGCGGACTTTCTCCAACGCGGAGTTTCTCCAGCGCGGAGTTTCTCCAACGCAGAGTTTTTCCAACGCAGAGTTTCTCCAACACGGAGTTTCTCAAACACGAAGTTTCTCCAGCACGAAGTTGCTCCAACACGGAGTTTCTCCAACACGGAGTTTCTCCAGCACATATTTTCTCCAGCATGGAGTTTCTCCAGCACGGAGTTTCTCAAGCACGGAGTTTCTCCAGCATGGAGTTTCTCCAGCACGGAGTTTCTCCAGCACGGAGTTTCTCCAGCACGGAGATTCTCCATCAAGGAGATTCTACAGCACGGAGTTTCTCAAGCACGGAGTTTCTCCAGCACGGAGTTTCTCCAGCACGGAGTTCCTCCAACACGGAGTTTCTCCAACACGGAGTTTCTCCAGCATTGAGTTTCTCCAGCATGGAGTTTCTCCAGCACGGAGTTTCTCCAGCACGGAGTTACTCCAGAACGGAGCTTCTCCAGCACGGAGTTTCTCCAGCACGGAGTTTCTCCAGCACGAAGTTTCTCCAACGCGGACTTTCTTCAACGCGGAGTTTCTCCAACGCAGAGTTTCTTATACACAGAGTTTCTCCAGCACGGAGTTTCTCCAGCACGGAGATTCTAAAGCACTGAGTTTCTCCAGCACGAAGTTTCTCCAACACGGAGTTTTTCCAACACGGAGTTTCTCCAACACGGAGTTTCTCCAGCACATATTTTCTCCAGCATGGAGTTTCTCCAGCACGGAGTTTCTCAAGCACGGAGTTTCTCCAGCATGGAGTTTCTCCAGCACGGAGTTTCTCCAGCACGGAGTTTCTCCAGCACGGAGATTCTCCATCAAGGAGATTCTACAGCATGGAGTTTCTCAAGCACGGAGTTTCTCCAGCACGGAGTTTCTCCAGCACGGAGTTCCTCCAACACG
Organism: Amblyomma americanum; assembly: GCF_052857255.1. Lineage (NCBI taxonomy): Eukaryota > Metazoa > Arthropoda > Arachnida > Ixodida > Ixodidae > Amblyomma > Amblyomma americanum. The sequence continues at coordinate 147,345,353 of NC_135502.1, read as the reverse complement.
GAGTTTCTCCAACACGGAGTTTCTCCAGCATGGAGTTTCTCCAGCACGGAGTTTCTCCAGCACGGAGTTACTCCAGAACGGAGCTTCTCCAGCACGGAGTTTCTCCAGCACGGAGTTTCTCCAGCACGAAGTTTCTCCAACGCGGACTTTCTTCAACGCGGAGTTTCTCCAACGCAGAATTTCTCCAACGCAGAGTTTCTTATACACAGAGTTTCTCCAGCACGGAGTTTCTCCAGCACGGAGATTCTAAAGCACGGAGTTTCTCCAACGCGGAGTTTCTCCAAAGCGGAGTTTCTCCAGCGCGGAGTTTCTCTAGCGCGGAGTTTCTAAAGCGCGGAGTTTCTCCAGCTCGGAGTTTCTCCAACACGAAGTTTAGCCAGCACGGAGTTTCTCCAGCACGATGTTTCTCCAGCGCGGAGTTTCTCCAACGCGGAGTTTAGCGCGCAGTTTCTCAAACACGAATTTTCTCCAGCACGAAGTTTCTCCAGCACGAAGTAGCTCCAAAACGGAGTTTCTCCAGCACATATTTTCTCCAGCATGGAGTTTCTCCAGCACGGAGTTTCTCAAGCACGGAGTTTCTCCAGCATGGAGTTTCTCCAGCACGGAGTTTCTCCAGCACGGAGTTTCTCCAGCACGGAGATTCTCCATCAAGGAGATTCTACAGCACGGAGTTTCTCCAGCACGGAGTTCCTCCAACACGGAGTTTTTCCAACACGGAGTTTCTCCAGCATTGAGTTTCTCCAGCATGGAGTTTCTCCAGCACGGAGTTTCTCCAGCACGGAGTTACTCCAGAACGGAGCTTCTCCAGCACGGAGTTTCTCCAGCACGGAGTTTCTCCAGCACGAAGTTTCTCCAACGCGGACTTTCTTCAACGCGGAGTTTCTCCAACGCAGAGTTTCTCCAACGCAGAGTTTCTTATACACAGAGTTTCTCCAGCACGGAGTTTCTCCAGCACGGAGATTTTAAAGCACTGAGTTTCTCCAGCACGAAGTTTCTCCAACACGGAGTTTTTCCAACACGGAGTTTGTCCAGCACGGAGTTTCTCCAGCACGGAGTTTGTCCAACTCGGAGTTTCTCTAACACGAAGTTTCTCCAGCACGAAGTTTCTCCAACACGGAGTTTCTCCAACACGGAGTTTCTCAAACACAGATTTTCTCCAACACGGAGTTTCTCCAGCACAGATTTTCTCCAGCATGGAGTTTCTCCAGCACGGAGTTTCTCTAGCATGGACTTTGTCCAGCACGGAGTTTCTCCAGCACGGAGTTTCTCCAAAACGGAGTTTCTCAAACACGGAGTTTCTCCAACACGGAGTTTCTCCAGCGCGGAGATTCTCCAGCACGGAGTTTCTCCTGCACGAAGTTTCTCCAACATGGAGTTTCTCCAACACGGAGTTTCTCCACCACGGAGTTTGTCAAGCACGGAGTTTCTCCAGCACGGAGTTTCTCCAACACGGAGTTTCTCAAGCACGCAGTTTCTCCAGCATAGAGTTCCTCCAACACGGAGTTTCTCCAACACGGAGTTTCTCCAATACGGAATTTCCTAAACACGGAGTTTCTCCAGCACGGAGTTTCTCCAGCACGGAGTTTCTCCAGCACGGAGACTCTCCAGCAAGCAATTTCTCCAGCACAGAGTTTCTGAAGCACGGAGTTCATCCAACACGGAGTTTCTCCAACACGGAGATTCTCCAAAACAGAGTTTCTCCAACACGAAGTTTCTCCAACACGAAGTTTCTCCGGCGCGGAGTTTCTCCAGCGCGGAGTTTCTCCAGCACGCAGTTTCTCCAAACCAGAGTTTCTCCAACGCAGTTTCTCCAACGCGGAGTTTCTCCACCGCGGAGCTTCTCCAGCGCGGAGTTTCTCCAGCACGGAGTTTCTCCAGCGCGGAGTTCCTCCCGCGCGGAATTTCTCCAACGCGAAGTTCTCCAGCGCGGAGTTTCTCCAACGCGGAGTTTCTCCAAAGCGGAGTTTCTCCAGCGCGGAGTTTCTCTAGCAGGGAGATTCTCCAGCAAGGAGTTTCTCCAGCACGGAGTTTCTCAAGCACGAAGTTTCTCCAAAACAGAGTTTCTCCAACACGGAGTTTCTCCAACACGAAGTTTCTCCGGCGCGGAGTTTCTCCAGCGCGGAGTTTCTCCAGCACGCAGTTTCTCCAAAGCAGAGTTTCTCCAACGCAGTTTCTCCAACGCGGAGTTTCTCCAGCGCGGAGCTTCTCCAGCGCGGAGTTTCTCCAGCACGGAGTTTCTCCAGCGCGGAGTTCCTCCAGCGCAGAATTTCTCCAACGCGAAGTTTCTCCAGCGCGGAGTTTCTCAAACGCGGAGTTTCTCCAAAGCGGAGTATCTCCAGCGCGGAGTTTCTCGAGCACGGAGATTCTCCAGCAAGGAGTTTCTCCAGCACGGAGTTTCTCAAGCACGGAGTTTCTCCAGCACGGAGTTTCTCCAGCACAGAGTTTGTCCAGCACGGAGTTTCTCCAACACGGAGTTTCTCCAACACGGAGTTTCTCAAACACGGAGTTTCTCCAGCACGGAGTTTCTCCAGCACGGAGATTCTCCAGCAAGGAGTTTCTCCAACACAGAGTTTCTGAAGCACGGAGTTTCTCCAGCACGGAGTTCCTCCAACACGGAAAATCTCCAGCACGGAGTTTCTCCAGCATTGAGTTTCTCTAGCACGAAGTTTCTCCAGCACGGACTTTCTCCAGCACAGACTTTCTCCAGCACGGAGTTTCTCCAGCACGGAGTTTCTCCAGCACGGAGTTTCTCCAAAACGGACTTTCTCCAACACGGAGTTTCTCCAACACGGAGTTTCTCCAGCGCGGAGTTTCTCCAACGCAGAGTTCCTCCAACACAGTTTCTCCAGCACGGTTTTTCTCCAGCACGGAGTTTCTCCAGCACGGAGTTTCTCCAGCACGGAGTTTCTCCAGCATGGAGTTTCTCCAACATGGTGATTCTCCAGCACGGAGTTTCTCCACCATGGAGTTTCTCCAGCACGCAGTTTCTCCAGCGCTGAGTTTCTCCACCGTGGAGTTTCTCCAACGCGGAGTTTCTCCAGAGCGCAGTTTCTCTAGCGCGGAGTTTCTAAAGCGCGGAGTTTCTCCAGCTCGGAGTTTCTCCAACGCGGAGTTTCTCCAACGCAGTGTCTTATACACAGAGTTTCTCCAGCACGGAGTTTCTCCAGCACGGAGATTCTCCAGCATGGAGTTTCTCCAGCACTTAGTTTCTCCAGCACGAAGTTTCTCTAACACGGAGTTTCTCCAGCACGGAGTTTGTGCAGCACGGAGTTTCTCCAACACGGAGTTTCTCAAACACGAAATTTCTCCAGCACGGAGTTTCTCCAGCACGGAGATTCTCCAGCAAGCAGTTTCTCCAGCACAGAGTTTCTGAAGGACGGAGTTTCTCCAGCACGGAGTTCCTCCAACACGGAGTTTCTCCAACACGGAGTTTCTCCAACACAGATTTTCTCCAGCATGGAGTTTCTCCAACGCGGACTTTCTCCAACGCGGAGTTTCTCCAGCGCGGAGTTTCTCCAACGCAGAGTTTCTCCAACGCAGAGTTTCTCCAACACGGAGTTTCTCAAACACGAAGTTTCTCCAGCACGAAGTTGCTCCAACACGGAGTTTCTCCAACACGGAGTTTCTCCAGCACATATTTTCTCCAGCATGGAGTTTCTCCAGCACGGAGTTTCTCAAGCACGGAGTTTCTCCAGCATGGAGTTTCTCCAGCACGGAGTTTCTCCAGCACGGAGTTTCTCCAGCACGGAGATTCTCCATCAAGGAGATTCTACAGCACGGAGTTTCTCAAGCACGGAGTTTCTCCAGCACGGAGTTTCTCCAGCACGGAGTTCCTCCAACACGGAGTTTCTCCAACACGGAGTTTCTCCAGCATTGAGTTTCTCCAGCATGGAGTTTCTCCAGCACGGAGTTTCTCCAGCACGGAGTTACTCCAGAACGGAGCTTCTCCAGCACGGAGTTTCTCCAGCACGGAGTTTCTCCAGCACGAAGTTTCTCCAACGCGGACTTTCTTCAACGCGGAGTTTCTCCAACGCAGAGTTTCTTATACACAGAGTTTCTCCAGCACGGAGTTTCTCCAGCACGGAGATTCTAAAGCACTGAGTTTCTCCAGCACGAAGTTTCTCCAACACGGAGTTTTTCCAACACGGAGTTTGTCCAGCACGGAGTTTCTCCAGCACGGAGTTTCTCCAGCACGGAGCTTGTCCAACTCGGAGTTTCTCCAACACGAAGTTTCTCCAGCACGAAGTTTCTCCAACACGGAGTTTCTCCAACACGGAGTTTCTCAAACACGGAGTTTCTCCAGCATGGAGATTCTCCAGCAAGGAGTTTCTCCAGCAAAGAGTTTCTGAAGCACGGAGTTTCTCCAGCACGGAGTTGCTCCAACACAGATTTTCTCCAACACGGAGTTTCTCCAGCACAGATTTTCTCCAGCATGGAGTTTCTCCAGCACGGAGTTTCTCTAGCACGGACATTGTCCAGCACGGAGTTTCTCCAGCACGGAGTTTCTCCAAAACGGAGTTTCTCAAACACGGAGTTTCTCCAACACGGAGTTTCTCCAGCGCGGAGATTCTCCAGCACGGAGTTTCTCCTGCACGAAGTTTCTCCGACATGGAGTTTCTCCAACACGGAGTTTCTCCACCACGGAGTTTGTCAAGCACGGAGTTTCTCCAGCACGGAGTTTCTCCAACACGGAGTTTCTCAAGCACGCAGTTTCTCCAGCATAGAGTTCCTCCAACACGGAGTTTCTCAAACACGAAGTTTCGCCAGCACGAATTTTCTCCCACACGGAGTTTCTCCAACACGGAGTTTCTCCAATACGGAATTTCTTAAACACGGAGTTTCTCCAGCACGGAGTTTCTCCAGCACGGAGTTTCTCCAGCACGGAGACTCTCCAGCAAGCAATTTCTCCAGCACAGAGTTTCTGAAGCACGGAGTTCATCCAACACGGAGTTTCTCCAACACGGAGATTCTCCAAAACAGAGTTTCTCCAACACGGAGTTTCTCCAACACGAAGTTTTTCCGGCGCGGAGTTTCTCCAGCGCGGAGTTTCTCCAGCACGCAATTTCTCCAAACCAGAGTTTCTCCAACGCAGTTTCTCCAACGCGGAGTTTCTCCAGCGCGGAGTTTCTCTAGCAGGGAGATTCTCCAGCAAGGAGTTTCTCCAGCACGGAGTTTCTCAAGCACGAAGTTTCTCCAAAACAGAGTTTCTCCAACACGGAGTTTCTCCAACACGAAGTTTCTCCGGCGCGGAGTTTCTCCAGCGCGGAGTTTCTCCAGCACGCAGTTTCTCCAAAGCAGTTTCTCCAACGCAGTTTCTCCAACGCGGAGTTTCTCCAGCGCGGAGCTTCACCAGCGCGGAGTTTCTCCAGCACGGAGTTTCTCCAGCGCGGAGTTCCTCCAGCGCAGAATTTCTCCAACGCGAAGTTTCTCCAGCGCGGAGTTTCTCCAACGCGGAGTTTCTCCAAAGCGGAGTATCTCCAGCGCGGAGTTTCTCTAGCACGGAGATTCTCCAGCAAGGAGTTTCTCCAGCACGGAGTTTCTCAAGCACGGAGTTTCTCCAGCGCGGAGTTTCTCCAGCACAGAGTTTGTCCAGCACGGAGTTTCTCCAACACGGAGTTTCTCCAACACGGAGATTCTCAAACACGGAGTTTCTCCAGCACGGAGTTTCTCCAGCACGGAGATTCTCCAGCAAGGAGTTTCTCCAACACAGAGTTTCTGAAGCACGGAGTTTCTCCAGCACGGAGTTCCTCCAACACGGAAATTCTCCAGCACGGAGTTTCTCCAGCATGGAGTTTCTCCAGCACGAAGTTTCTCCAGCACGGACTTTCTCCAGCACGGAGTTTCTCCAGCACGGAGTTTCTCCAGCACGGAGTTTCTCCAACACAGTTTCTCCAGCACGGTTTTTCTCCAGCACAGAGTTTCTCCAGCACGGAGTTTCTCCAGCATGGAGTTTCTCCAACACGGAGATTCTCCAGCACGGAGTTTCTCCACCATGGAGTTTCTCCAGCACGCAGTTTCTCCAACGCGGAGTTTCTCCTGAGCGCAGTTTCTCTAGCGCGGAGTTTCTAAAGCGCGGAGTTTCTCCAGCTCGGAGTTTCTCCAACGCGGAGTTTCTCCAACGCAGTGTCTTATACACAGTTTCTCCAGCACGGAGTTTCTCCAGCACGGAGATTCTCCAGCATGGAGTTTCTCCAGCACTTAGTTTCTCCAGCACGAAGTTTCTCCAACACGGAGTTTCTCCAGCACGGAGTTTGTCCAGCACGGAGTTTCTCCAGCACGGAGTTCCTCCAACACGGAGTTTCTCCAACACGGAGTTTCTCCAGCACAGATTTTCTCCAGCATGGAGTTTCTCTAGCACGGAGTTTCTCCAGGACGGATTTTCTCCAGCACGGAGTTTCTCCAGCACGGAGTTTCTCCAGCACGGAGTTTCTCCAAAAGGGAGTTTCTCCAACACAGAGTTTCTCCAACACGAAGTTTCTCCAGCGCGGAGTCTCTCCTGCGCGGAGTTTCTCCAGCACGCAGTTTCTCCAACGCAGAGTTTCTCCAACGCGGAGTTCCTCCAGCGCGGAATTTCTCCAACGCGGAGTTTCTCCAGCGCGGAGTTTCTCCAACGCAGTGTTTCTCCAAAGCGGAGTTTCTCCAGCGCGGAGTTTCTCTAGCGCGGAGTTTCTAAAGCGCGGAGTTTCTCCAGCTCGGAGTTTCTTCAACACGAAGTTTAGCCAGCACGGAGTTTCTCCAGCACGATGTTTCTCCAGCGCGGTGTTTCTCCAACGCGGAGTTTCTCCAGCGCGGAGTTTCTCAAACACGAAGTTTCTCAAGCACGAAGTTGCTCCAACACGGAGTTTCTCCAGCACGGAGTTTCTCCAAAACGGAGTTTCTCAAACACGGAGTTTCTCCAACACGGAGTTTCTCCAACACGGAGTTTCTCCAGCACATATTTTCTCCAGCATGGAGTTTCTCCAGCACGGAGTTTCTCAAGCACGGAGTTTCTCCAGCATGGAGTTTCTCCAGCACGGAGTTTCTCCAGCACGGAGTTTCTCCAGCACGGAGATTCTCCATCAAGGAGATTCTACAGCACGGAGTTTCTCAAGCACGGAGTTTCTCCAGCACGGAGTTTCTCCAGCACGGAGTTCCTCCAACACGGAGTTTCTCCAACACGGAGTTTCTCCAGCATTGAGTTTCTCCAGCATGGAGTTTCTCCAGCACGGAGTTTCTCCAGCACGGAGTTACTCCAGAACGGAGCTTCTCCAGCAGGGAGTTTCTCCAGCACGGAGTTTCTCCAGCACGAAGTTTCTCCAACGCGGACTTTCTTCAACGCGGAGTTTCTCCAACGCAGAGTTTCTTATACACAGAGTTTCTCCAGCACTGAGTTTCTCCAGCACGGAGATTCTAAAGCACTGAGTTTCTCCAGCACGAAGTTTCTCCAACACGGAGTTTTTCCAACACGGAGTTTGTCCAGCACGGAGTTTCTCCAGCACGGAGTTTCTCCAGCACGGAGTTTGTCCAACTCGGAGTTTCTCCAACACGAAGTTTCTCCAGCACGAAGTTTCTCCAACACGGAGTTTCTCCAACACGGAGTTTCTCAAACACGGAGTTTCTCCAGCATGGAGATTCTCCAGCAAGGAGTTTCTCCAGCAAAGAGTTTCTGAAGCACGGAGTTTCTCCAGCACGGAGTTGCTCCAACACAGATTTTCTCCAACACGGAGTTTCTCCAGCACAGATTTTCTCCAGCATGGAGTTTCTCCAGCACGAAGTTTCTCTAGCACGGACATTGTCCAACACGGAGTTTCTCCAGCACGGAGTTTCTCCAAAACGGAGTTTCTCAAACACGGAGTTTCTCCAACACGGAGTTTCTCCAGCGCGGAGATTCTCCAGCACGGAGTTTCTCCTGCACGAAGTTTCTCCAACATGGAGTTTCTCCAACACGGAGTTTCTCCTCCACGGAGTTTGTCAAGCACGGAGTTTCTCCAGCACGGAGTTTCTCCAACACGGAGTTTCTCAAGCACGCAGTTTCTCCAGCATAGAGTTCCTCCAACACGGAGTTTCTCAAACACGAAGTTTCTCCAGCACGAATTTTCTCCAACACGGAGTTTCTCCAACACGGAGTTTCTCCAATACGGAATTTCTTAAACCCGGAGTTTCTCCAGCACGGAGTTTCTCCAGCACGGAGACTCTCCAGCAAGCAATTTCTCCAGCACAGAGTTTCTGAAGCACGGAGTTCATCCAACACGGAGTTTCTCCAACACGGAGATTCTCCAAAACAGAGTTTCTCCAACACGGAGTTTCTCCAACACGAAGTTTTTCCGGCGCGGAGTTTCTCCAGCGCGGAGTTTCTCCAGCACGCAGTTTCTCCAAACCAGAGTTTCTCCAACGCAGTTTCTCCAACGCGGAGTTTCTCCAGCGCGGAGTTTCTCTAGCAGGGAGATTCTCCAGCAAGGAGTTTCTCCAGCACGGAGTTTCTCAAGCACGAAGTTTCTCCAAAACAGAGTTTCTCCAACACGGAGTTTCTCCAACACGAAGTTTCTCCGGCGCGGAGTTTCTCCAGCGCGGAGTTTCTCCAGCACGCAGTTTCTCCAAAGCAGAGTTTCTCCAACGCAGTTTCTCCAACGCGGAGTTTCTCCAGCGCGGAGCTTCACCAGCGCGGAGTTTCTCCAGCACGGAGTTTCTCCAGCGCGGAGTTCCTCCAGCGCAGAATTTCTCCAACGCGAAGTTTCTCCAGCGCGGAGTTTCTCCAACGCGGAGTTTCTCCAAAGCGGAGTATCTCCAGCGCGGAGTTTCTCTAGCACGGAGATTCTCCAGCAAGGAGTTTCTCCAGCACGGAGTTTCTCAAGCACGGAGTTACTCCAGCGCGGAGTTTCTCCAGCACAGAGTTTGTCCAGCACGGAGTTTCTCCAACACGGAGTTTCTCCAACACGGAGATTCTCAAACACGGAGTTTCTCCAGCACGGAGTTTCTCCAGCACGGAGATTCTCCAGCAAGGAGTTTCTCCAACACAGAGTTTCTGAAGCACGGAGTTTCTCCAGCACGGAGTTCCTCCAACACGGAAATTCTCCAGCACGGAGTTTCTCCAGCATGGAGTTTCTCCAATACGAAGTTTCTCCAGCACGGACTTTCTCCAGCACGGAGTTTCTCCAGCACGGAGTTTCTCCAGCACGGAGTTTCTCCAACACAGTTTCTCCAGCACGGTTTTTCTCCAGCACAGAGTTTCTCCAGCACGGAGTTTCTCCAGCATGGAGTTTCTCCAACACGGAGATTCTCCAGCACGGAGTTTCTCCACCATGGAGTTTCTCCAGCACGCAGTTTCTCCAGCGCTGAGTTTCTCCACCGTGGAGTTTCTCCAACGCGGAGTTTCTCCTGAGCGCAGTTTCTCTAGCGCGGAGTTTCTAAAGCGCGGAGTTTCTCCAGCTCGGAGTTTCTCCAACGCGGAGTTTCTCCAACGCAGTGTCTTATACACAGTTTCTCCAGCACGGAGTTTCTCCAGCACGGAGATTCTCCAGCATGGAGTTTCTCCAGCACTTAGTTTCTCCAGCACGAAGTTTCTCCAACACGGAGTTTCTCCAGCACGGAGTTAGTCCAGCACGGAGTTTCTCCAGCACGGAGTTCCTCCAACACGGAGTTTCTCCAACACGGAGTTTCTCCAGCACAGATTTTCTCCAGCATGGAGTTTCTCTAGCACGGAGTTTCTCCAGGACGGATTTTCTCCAGCACGGAGTTTCTCCAGCACGGAGTTTCTCCAGCACGGAGTTTCTCCAAAACGGAGTTTCTCCAACACGGAGTTTCTCCAACACGAAGTTTCTCCAGCACGGAGTCTCTCCTGCGCGGAGTTTCTCCAGCACGCAGTTTCTCCAACGCAGAGTTTCTCCAACGCGGAGTTCCTCCAGCGCGGAATTTCTCCAACGCGGAGTTTCTCCAGCGCGGAGTTTCTCCAACGCAGTGTTTCTCCAAAGCGGAGTTTCTCCAGCGCGGAGTTTCTCTAGCGCGGAGTTTCTAAAGCGCGGAGTTTCTCCAGCTCGGAGTTTCTTCAACACGAAGTTTAGCCAGCACGGAGTTTCTCCAGCACGATGTTTCTCCAGCGCGGTGTTTCTCCAACGCGGAGTTTCTCTAGCGCGGAGTTTCTCAAACACGAAGTTTCTCAAGCACGAAGTTGCTCCAACACGGAGTTTCTCCAGCACGGAGTTTCTCCAAAACGGAGTTTCTCAAACACGGAGTTTCTCCAACACGGAGTTTCTCCAGCGCGGAGTTTCTCAAACGCAGAGTTTCTCCAACGCAGTTTCTCCAACGCAGTTTCTCAAGCGCGGAGTTTCTCCAGCGCGGAGTTTCTCCTGCGCGGAGCTTCTCCAGCGCGGAGTTTCTCCAGCACGGAGTTTCTCCAGCACGTAGTTCTTCCAGCGCGGAGTTCCTCCAGCGCGGAATTTCACCAACGCGGAGTTTCTACAGCTTGGAGTTTCTCCAACACGGAGTTTCTCCAGCATTGAGTTTCTCCAGCGCGGAGTTTCCCAACGCGGAGTTTCTCCAACGCGGAGTTTCTCCAACGCAGAGTTTCTCCAACACGGAGTTTCTCCAATACGGAATTTCTTAAACACGGAGTTTCTCCAGCACGGAGTTTCTCCAGCACGGAGTTTCTCCAGCACGGAGACTCTCCAGCAAGCAATTTCTCCAGCACAGAGTTTCTGAAGCACGGAGTTCATCCAACACGGAGTTTCTCCAACACGGAGATTCTCCAAAACAGAGTTTCTCCAACACGGAGTTTCTCCAACACGAAGTTTCTCCGGCGCGGAGTTTCTCCAGCGCGGAGTTTCTCCAGCACGCAGTTTCTCCAAACCAGAGTTTCTCCAACGCAGTTTCTCTAACGCGGAGTTTCTCCACCGCGGAGCTTCTCCAGCGCGGAGTTTCTCCAGCACGGAGTTTCTCCAGCGCGGAGTTCCTCCAGCGCGGAATTTTTCCAACGCGAAGTTTCTCCAGCGCGGAGTTTCTCCAACGCGGAGTTTCTCCAAAGCGGAGTTTCTCCAGCGCGGAGTTTCTCTAGCAGGGAGATTCTCCAGCAAGGAGTTTCTCCAGCACGGAGTTTCTCAAGCACGAAGTTTCTCCAAAACAGAGTTTCTCCAACACGGAGTTTCTCCAACACGAAGTTTCTCCGGCGCGGAGTTTCTCCAGCGCGGAGTTTCTCCAGCACGCAGTTTCTCCAAAGCAGAGTTTCTCCAACGCAGTTTCTCCAACGCGGAGTTTCTTCAACATGGTGATTCTCCAGCACGGAGTTTCTCCACCATGGAGTTTCTCCAGCACGCAGTTTCTCCAGCGCTGAGTTTCTCCACCGTGGAGTTTCTCCAACGCGGAGTTTCTCCAGAGCGCAGTTTCTCTAGCGCGGAGTTTCTAAAGCGCGGAGTTTCTCCAGCTCGGAGTTTCTCCAACGCGGAGTTTCTCCAACGCAGTGTCTTATACACAGAGTTTCTCCAGCACGGAGTTTCTCCAGCACGGAGATTCTCCAGCATGGAGTTTCTCCAGCACTTAGTTTCTCCAGCACGAAGTTTCTCCAACACGGAGTTTCTCCAGCACGGAGTTTCTCCAGCACGGAGATTCTCCAGCAAGCAGTTTCTCCAGCACAGAGTTTCTGAAGGACGGAGTTTCTCCAGCACGGAGTTCCTCCAACACGGAGTTTCTCCAACACGGAGTTTCTCCAACACAGATTTTCTCCAGCATGGAGTTTCTCCAACGCGGACTTTCTCCAACGCGGAGTTTCTCCAGCGCGGAGTTTCTCCAACGCAGAGTTTCTCCAACGCAGAGTTTCTCCAACACGGAGTTTCTCAAACACGAAGTTTCTCCAGCACGAAGTTGCTCCAACACGGAGTTTCTCCAACACGGAGTTTCTCCAGCACATATTTTCTCCAGCATGGAGTTTCTCCAGCACGGAGTTTCTCAAGCACGGAGTTTCTCCAGCATGGAGTTTCTCCAGCACGGAGTTTCTCCAGCACGGAGTTTCTCCAGCACGGAGATTCTCCATCAAGGAGATTCTACAGCACGGAGTTTCTCAAGCACGGAGTTTCTCCAGCACGGAGTTTCTCCAGCACGGAGTTCCTCCAACACGGAGTTTCTCCAACACGGAGTTTCTCCAGAGTTTCTCCAGCATGGAGTTTCTCCAGCACGGAGTTTCTCCAGCACGGAGTTACTCCAGAACGGAGCTTCTCCAGCACGGAGCTTCTCCAGCACGGAGTTACTCCAGCACGAAGTTTCTCCAACGCGGACTTTCTTCAACGCGGAGTTTCTCCAACGCAGAGTTTCTTATACACAGAGTTTCTCCAGCACGGAGTTTCTCCAGCACGGAGATTCTAAAGCACTGAGTTTCTCCAGCACGAAGTTTCTCCAACACGAAGTTTTTCCAACACGGAGTTTGTCCAGCACGGAGTTTCTCCAGCACGGAGTTTCTCCAGCACGGAGTTTGTCCAACTCGGAGTTTCTCCAACACGAAGTTTCTCCAGCACGAAGTTTCTCCAACACGGAGTTTCTCCAACACGGAGTTTCTCCAGCACGGAGATTCTCCAGCACGGACTTTCTCCAGCACGGAGTTTCTCCAGCACGGAGTTTCTCCAACACAGTTTCTCCAGCACGGTTTTTCTCCAGCACAGAGTTTCTCCAGCGCGGAGTTTCTCTAGCACGGAGATTCTCCAGCAAGGAGTTTCTCCAGCACGGAGTTTCTCAAGCACGGAGTTTCTCCAGCGCGGAGTTTCTCCAGCACAGAGTTTGTCCAGCACGGAGTTTCTCCAACACGGAGTTTCTCCCACACAGAGTCTCTCCAGGACGGATTTTCTCCAGCACGGAGTTTCTCCAGCACGGAGTTTCTCCAGCACGGAGTTTCTCCAAAACGGAGTTTCTCCAACACGGAGTTTCTCCAACACGAAGTTTCTCCAGCGCGGAGTCTCTCCTGCGCGGAGTTTCTCCAGCACGCAGTTTCTCCAACGCACAGTTTCTCCAACGCGGAGTTCCTCCAGCGCGGAATTTCTCCAACGCGGAGTTTCTCCAGCGCGGAGTTTCTCCAACGCAGTGTTTCTCCAAAGCGGAGTTTCTCCAGCGCGGAGTTTCTCTAGCGCGGAGTTTCTAAAGCGCGGAGTTTCTCCAGCTCGGAGTTTCTTCAACACGAAGTTTAGCCAGCACGGAGTTTCTCCAGCACGATGTTTCTCCAGCGCGGTGTTTCTCCAACGCGGAGTTTCTCCAGCGCGGAGTTTCTCAAACACGAAGTTTCTCAAGCACGAAGTTGCTCCAACACGGAGTTTCTCCAGCACGGAGTTTCTCCAAAACGGAGTTTCTCAAACACGGAGTTTCTCCAACACGGAGTTTCTCCTGCGCGGAGTTTCTCAAACGCAGAGTTTCTCCAACGCAGTTTCTCCAACGCAGTTTCTCAAGCGCGGAGTTTCTCCAGCGCGGAGTTTCTCCTGCGCGGAGCTTCTCCAGCGCGGAGTTTCTCCAGCACGGAGTTTCTCCAGCACGTAGTTCTTCCAGCGCGGAGTTCCTCCAGCGCGGAATTTCACCAACGCGGAGTTTCTACAGCTTGGAGTTTCTCCAACACGGAGTTTCTCCAGCATTGAGTTTCTCCAGCGCGGAGTTTCCCAACGCGGAGTTTCTCCAACGCGGAGTTTCTCCAACGCAGAGTTTCTCCAACACGGAGTTTCTCCAATACGGAATTTCTTAAACACGGAATTTCTCCAGCACGGAGTTTCTCCAGCACGGAGTTTCTCCAGCACGGAGACTCTCCAGCAAGCAATTTCTCCAGCACAGAGTTTCTGAAGCACGGAGTTCATCCAACACGGAGTTTCTCCAACACGGAGATTCTCCAAAACAGAGTTTCTCCAACACGGAGTTTCTCCAACACGAAGTTTCTCCGGCGCGGAGTTTCTCCAGCGCGGAGTTTCTCCAGCACGCAGTTTCTCCAAACCAGAGTTTCTCCAACGCAGTTTCTCTAACGCGGAGTTTCTCCACCGCGGAGCTTCTCCAGCGCGGAGTTTCTCCAGCACGGAGTTTCTCCAGCGCGGAGTTCCTCCAGCGCGGAATTTTTCCAACGCGAAGTTTCTCCAGCGCGGAGTTTCTCCAGCGCGGAGTTTCTCTAGCAGGGAGATTCTCCAGCAAGGAGTTTCTCCAGCACGGAGTTTCTCAAGCACGAAGTTTCTCCAAAACAGAGTTTCTCCAACACGGAGTTTCTCCAACACGAAGTTTCTCCGGCGCGGAGTTTCTCCAGCGCGGAGTTTCTCCAGCACGCAGTTTCTCCAAAGCAGAGTTTCTCCAACGCAGTTTCTCCAACGCGGAGTTTCTTCAACATGGTGATTCTCCAGCACGGAGTTTCTCCACCATGGAGTTTCTCCAGCACGCAGTTTCTCCAGCGCTGAGTTTCTCCACCGTGGAGTTTCTCCAACGCGGAGTTTCTCCAGAGCGCAGTTTCTCTAGCGCGGAGTTTCTAAAGCGCGGAGTTTCTCCAGCTCGGAGTTTCTCCAACGCGGAGTTTCTCCAACGCAGTGTCTTATACACAGAGTTTCTCCAGCACGGAGTTTCTCCAGCACGGAGATTCTCCAGCATGGAGTTTCTCCAGCACTTAGTTTCTCCAGCACGAAGTTTCTCCAACACGGAGTTTCTCCAGCACGGAGTTTCTCCAGCACGGAGATTCTCCAGCAAGCAGTTTCTCCAGCACAGAGTTTCTGAAGGACGGAGTTTCTCCAGCACGGAGTTCCTCCAACACGGAGTTTCTCCAACACGGAGTTTCTCCAACACAGATTTTCTCCAGCATGGAGTTTCTCCAACGCGGACTTTCTCCAACGCGGAGTTTCTCCAGCGCGGAGTTTCTCCAACGCAGAGTTCTCCAACGCAGAGTTTCTCCAACACGGAGTTTCTCAAAACACGAAGTTTCTCCAGCACGAAGTTGCTCCAACACGGAGTTTCTCCAACACGGAGTTTCTCCAGCACATATTTTCTCCAGCATGGAGTTTCTCCAGCACGGAGTTTCTCAAGCACGGAGTTTCTCCAGCATGGAGTTTCTCCAGCACGGAGTTTCTCCAGCACGGAGTTTCTCCAGCACGGAGATTCTCCATCAAGGAGATTCTACAGCACGGAGTTTCTCAAGCACGGAGTTTCTCCAGCACGGAGTTTCTCCAGCACGGAGTTCTTCCAACACGGAGTTTCTCCAACACGGAGTTTCTCCAAAACGGAGTTTCTCCAACACGGAGTTTCTCCAACACGAAGTTTCTCCAGCGCGGAGTCTCTCCAGCGCGGAGTTTCTCCAGCACGCAGTTTCTCCAACGCAGAGTTTCTCCAACGCGGAGTTCCTCCAGCGCGGAATTTCTCCAACGCGGCGTTTCTCCAGCGCGGAGTTTCTCCAACGCGGAGTTTCTCCAAAGCGGAGTTTCTCCAGCGCGGAGTTTCTCTAGCGCGGAGTTTCTAAAGCGCGGAGTTTCTCCAGCTCGGAGTTTCTCCAACACGAAGTTTAGCCAGCACGGAGTTTCTCCAGCACGATGTTTCTCCAGCGCGGTGTTTCTCCAACGCGGAGTTTCTCCAGCGCGGAGTTTCTCAAACACGAAGTTTCTCAAGCACAAAGTTGCTCCAACACGGAGTTTCTCCAGCACGGAGTTTCTCCAAAACGGAGTTTCTCAAACACGGAGTTTCTCCAACACGGAGTTTCTCCAGCGCGGAGTTTCTCAAACGAAGAGTTTCTCCAACGCAGTTTCTCCAACGCAGTTTCTCAAGCGCGGAGTTTCTCCAGCGCGGAGTTTCTCCTGCGCGGAGCTTCTCCAGCGCGGAGTTTTCTCCAGCACGGAGTTTCTCCAGCACGTAGTTCTTCCAGCGCGGAGTTCCTCCAGCGCGGAATTTCACCAACGCGGAGTTTCTCCAGCTTGGAGTTTCTCCAACACGGAGTTTCTCCAGCATTGAGTTTCTCCAGCGCGGAGTTTCCCAACGCGGAGTTTCTCCAACGCGGAGTTTCTCCAACGCAGAGTTTCTCAAACGCAGTTTCTCCAACGCAGAGCTTCTCATACAACAGAGTTTATCCAGCACGGTGTTTCTCCAGCGCGGAGCTTCTCCAGTACGGAGTTTCTCAAGCACGCAGTTTCTCCAGCATGGAGTTCCTCCAACACGGAGTTTCTCTAACACGGAGTTTCTCCAGCACAGTTTCTCAAGCATGGAGTTTCTCCAGCATGGAGTTTCTCCAACGCGGACTTTCTCCAACGCGGAGTTTCTCCAAAACGGAGTTTCTCCAGCACGGAGTTTCTCCAACACGAAGTTTCTCCAGCGCGGAGTTTCTCCTGTGCGGAGTTTCTCCAGCAAGCAGTTTCTCCAACGCAGAGTTTCTCCAACGCAGTTTCTCCAACGCGGAGTTTCTCCAGCGCGGAGTTTCTCCAACACGGAGTTTCTCCAACAGGGAGTTTCTCCAGCACGAAGTTTCTCAAAAACGAAGTTTCTCAAACACGGAGTTTCTCCAGCACGGAGATTCTCCAGCAAGGAGTTTCTCCAGCACAGAGTTTCTGAAGCACGGAGTTTCTCCAGCACGGAGTTCCTCCAACACGGAGTTTCTCCAACACGGAGTTTCTCCAACACGGAGTTTCTCCAGCATGGAGTTTCTCCACCACGGAGTTTCTCCAGCACGGACTTTCTCCAGCACGGAGTTTCTCCAACGCAGAGTTTCTCCAACACAGAGTTTCTCCAGCACGGATTTTGTCCAGCACGGAGTTTCTCCAGCACGGAGTTTCTCCAGCATGGAGTTTCTCCAACACGGAGTTTCTCCAGCACGGAGATTCTCCAGCAAGCAGTTTCTCCAGCACAGAGTTTCTGAAGGACGGAGTTTCTCCAGCACGAGTTCCTCCAACACGGAGTTTCTCCAACACGGAGTTTCTCCAGCACAGATTTTCTCCAGCATGGAGTTTCTCTAGCACGGAGTTTCTGCAGGACGGATTTTGTCCAGCACGGAGTTTCTCCAGCACGGAGTTTCTCCAGCACGGAGTTTCTCCAAAACGGAGTTTCTCCAACACGGAGTTTCTCCAACACGAAGTTTCTCCAGCGCGGAGTCTCTCCAGCGCGGAGTTTCTCCAGCACGCAGTTTCTCCAACGCAGAGAGTCTCATACACAGAGTTTATCCAGCACGGTGTTTCTCCAGCGCGGAGCTTCTCAAGTACGGAGTTTCTCAAGCACGCAGTTTCTCCAGCATGGAGTTCCTCAATCTCGGAGTTTCTCTAACACAAAGTGTCTCCAGCACAGAGTTTCTCAAGCATGGAGTTTCTCCAGCATGGAGTTTCTCCAACGCGGACTTTCTCCAAGGCGGAGTTTCTCCAAAACGGAGTTTCTCCAGCACGGAGTTTCTCCAACACGAAGTTTCTCCAGCGCGGAGTTTCTCCTGTGCGGAGTTTCTCCAGCACGCAGTTTCTCCAACGCAGAGTTTCTCCAACGCAGTTTCTCCAACGCGGAGTTTCTCCAGCGCGGAGTTTCTCCAACACGGAGTTTCTCCAACAGGGAGTTTCTCCAGCACGGAGTTTTTCCAGCACGGAGTCTCTCAAACACGAAGTTTCTCCAGCACGGTTTCTCAAAAACGAAGTTTCTCAAACACGGAGTTTCTCCAGCACGGAGATTCTCCAGCAAGGAGTTTCTCCAGCACAGAGTTTCTGAAGCACGGAGTTTCTCCAGCACGGAGTTTCTCCAGCACGGAGTTTCTCCAACACGGAGTTTCTCAAACACGGAGTTTCTCCAGCACGGAGTTTCTCCAGCACGGAGATTCTCCAGCAAGGAATTTCTCCAACACAGAATTTCTGAAGCACGGAGTTTCTCCAGCACGGAGTTCCTCCAACACGGAAATTCTCCAACACGGAGTTTCTCCAGCATGGAGTTTCTCCAGCACGAAGTCTCTCCAGCGCGGAGTTTCTCCAGCACGCAGTTTCTCCAACGCAGAGTTTCTCCAACGCGGAGTTCCTC
This sequence comes from Amblyomma americanum, assembly GCF_052857255.1. Lineage (NCBI taxonomy): Eukaryota > Metazoa > Arthropoda > Arachnida > Ixodida > Ixodidae > Amblyomma > Amblyomma americanum. Next base: position 147,327,422 of record NC_135502.1, on the reverse strand, counting down.
CAGCGCGGAATTTCTCCAACGCGGAGTTTCTCCAGCGCGGAGTTTCTCCAACCCGGAGTTTCTCCAAAGCGGAGTTTCTCCAGCGCGGAGTTTCTCTAGCGCGGAGTTTCTAAAGCGCGGAGTTTCTCCAGCTCGGAGTTTCTCCAACACAAAGTTTAGCCAGCACGGAGTTTCTCCAGCACGATGTTTCTCCAGCGCGGAGTTTCTCCAACGCGGAGTTTCTCCAGCGCGGAGTTTCTCAAACACGAAGTTTCTCCAGCACGAAGTTGCTCCAACACGGAGTTTCTCCAACACGGAGTTTCTCCAACACGGAGTTTCTCAAACACGGAGTTTCTCCAGCACGGAGTTTCTCCAGCACGGAGATTCTCCAGCAAGGAGTTTCTCCAACACAGAATTTCTGAAGCACGGAGTTTCTCCAGCACGGAGTTCCTCCAACACGGAAATTCTCCAACACGGAGTTTCTCCAGCATGGAGTTTCTCCAGCACGAAGTCTCTCCAGCGCGGAGTTTCTCCAGCACGCAGTTTCTCCAACGCAGAGTTTCTCCAACGCGGAGTTCCTCCAGCGCGGAATTTCTCCAACGCGGAGTTTCTCCAGCGCGGAGTTTCTCCAACCCGGAGTTTCTCCAAAGCGGAGTTTCTCCAGCGCGGAGTTTCTCTAGCGCGGAGTTTCTAAAGCGCGGAGTTTCTCCAGCTCGGAGTTTCTCCAACACAAAGTTTAGCCAGCACGGAGTTTCTCCAGCACGATGTTTCTCCAGCGCGGAGTTTCTCCAACGCGGAGTTTCTCCAGCGCGGAGTTTCTCAAACACGAAGTTTCTCCAGCACGAAGTTGCTCCAACACGGAGTTTCTCCAGCACGAAGTTGCTCCAACACGGAGTTTCTCCAACGCGGACTTTCTCCAGCATGGAGTTTCTCCAGCACGGAGTTTCTCAAGCACGGAGTTTCTCCAGCATGGAGTTTCTCCAGCACGGAGTTTCTCCAGCACGGAGTTTCTCCAACACGAAGTTTCTCCAGCACGGAGTTTCTTATACATAGGGTTTCTCCAGCACGGAGTTTCTCCAGCACGGAGATTCTCCATCAAGGAGATTCTACAGCACGGAGTTTCTCAAGCACGGAGTTTCTCCAGCACGGAGTTTCTCCAGCACGGAGTTCCTCCAACACGGAGTTTCTCCAACACGAAGTTTCTCCAGCATTGAGTTTCTCCAGCACAGATTTTCTCCAGCATGGAGTTTCTCTAGCACGGAGTTTCTCCAGGACGGATTTTGTCCAGCACGGAGTTTCTCCAGCACGGAGTTTCTCCAGCACGGAGTTTCTCCAAAACGGAGTTTCTCCAACACGGAGTTTCTCCAACACGAAGTTTCTCCAGCGCGGAGTCTCTCCAGCGCGGCGTTTCTCCAGCACGCAGTTTCTCCAACGCAGAGAGTCTCATACACAGAGTTTATCCAGCACGGTGTTTCTCCAGCGCGGAGCTTCTCCAGTACGGAGTTTCTCAAGCACGCAGTTTCTCCAGCATGGAGTTCCTCCAACACGGAGTTTCTCTAACACGGAGTGTCTCCAGCACAGAGTTTCTCAAGCATGGAGTTTCTCCAGCATGGAGTTTCTCGAACGCGGACTTTCTCCAAGGCGGAGTTTCTCCAAAACGGAGTTTCTCCAGCACGGAGTTTCTCCAACACGAAGTTTCTCCAGCGCGGAGTTTCTCCTGTGCGGAGTTTCTCCAGCACGCAGTTTCTCCAACGCAGAGTTTCTCCAACGCAGTTTCTCCAACGCGGAGTTTCTCCAGCGCGGAGTTTCTCCAACACGGAGTTTCTCCAACAGGGAGTTTCTCCAGCACGGAGTTTGTCCAGCACAGAGTCTCTCAAACACGAAGTTTCTCCAGCACGGTTTCTCAAAAACGAAGTTTCTCAAACACGGAGTTTCTCCAGCACGGAGATTCTCCAGCAAGGAGTTTCTCCAGCACAGAGTTTCTGAAGCACGGAGTTTCTCCAGCACGGAGTTTCTCCAACACGGAGTTTCTCCAACACGGAGTTTCTCAAACACGGAGTTTCTCCAGCACGGAGTTTCTCCAGCACGGAGATTCTCCAGCAAGGAGTTTCTCCAACACAGAATTTCTGAAGCACGGAGTTTCTCCAGCACGGAGTTCCTCCAACACGGAAATTCTCCAACACGGAGTTTCTCCAGCATGGAGTTTCTCCAGCACGAAGTTTCTCCAGCACGGAGTTTCTTATACATAGGGTTTCTCCAGCATGGAGTTTCTCCAGCACGGAGATTCTCCATCAAGGAGATTCTACAGCACGGAGTTTCTCAAGCACGCAGTTTCTCCAGCACGGAGTTTCTCCAGCACGGAGTTCCTCCAACACGGAGTTTCTCCAACACGGAGTTCCTCCAGCATTGAGTTTCTCCAGCATGGAGTTTCTCCAGCACGGAGCTCCAGCACGGAGTTACTCCAGAACGGAGCTTCTCCAGCACGGAGTTTCTACAGCACGGAGTTTCTCCAGCACGAAGTTTCTCCAACACGGACTTTCTTCAACGCGGAGTTTCTCCAACGCAGAGTTTCTCCAACGCAGAGTTTCTTATACACAGAGTTTCTCCAGCACGGAGTTTCTCCAACACGGAGATTCTAAAGCACGCAGTTTCTCAAGCACGAAGTTTCTCCAACACGGAGTTTTCCAACACGGAGTTTGTCCAGCACGGAGTTTCTCCAGCACGGAGTTTCTCCAGCACGGAGTTTGTCCAACTCGGAGTTTCTCCAACACGAAGTTTCTCCAGCACGAAGTTTCTCCAACACGGAGTTTCTCCAACACGGAGTTTCTCAAACACGGAGTTTCTCCAGCATGGAGATTCTCCAGCAAGGAGTTTCTCCAGCAAAGAGTTTCTGAAGCACGGAGTTTCTCCAGCACGGAGTTGCTCCAACACAGATTTTCTCCAACACGGAGTTTCTCCAGCACAGATTTTCTCCAGCATGGAGTTTCTCCAGCACGGAGTTTCTCTAGCACGGACTTTCTCCAGCACGGAGTTTCTCCAGCACGGAGTTTCTCCAAAACGGAGTTTCTCAAACACGGAGTTTCCCCAACACGGAGTTTCTCCAGCGCGGAGTTTCTCAAACGCAGAGTTTCTCCAACGCAGTTTCTCCAACGCAGTTTGTCAAGCGCGGAGTTTCTCCAGCGCGGAATTTCTCCTGCGCGGAGCTTCTTCCGCGCGGAGTTTCTCCAGCACGTAGTTTTTCCAGCGCGGAGTTCCTCCAGCGCGGAATTTCACCAACGCGGAGTTTCTCCAGCTTGGAGTTTCTCCAACACGGAGTTTCTCCAACGCAGAGCTTCTCATACACAGAGTTTATCCAGCACGGTGTTTCTCCAGCGCGGAGCTTCTCCAGTACGGAGTTTCTCAAGCACGCAGTTTCTCCAGCATGGAGTTCCTCCAACACGGAGTTTCTCTAACACGGAGTTTCTCCAGCACAGAGTTTCTCAAGCATGGAGTTTCTCCAGCATGGAGTTTCTCCAACGCGGACTTTCTCCAACGCGGAGTTTCTCCAAAACGGAGTTTCTCCAGCACGGAGTTTCTCCAACACGAAGTTTCTCCAGCGCGGAGTTTCTCCTGCGCGGAGTTTCTCCAGCACGCAGTTTCTCCAACGCAGAGTTTCTCCAACGCAGTTTCTCCAACGCGGAGTTTCTCCAGCGCGGAGTTTCTCCAACACGGAGTTTCTCCAACAGGGAGTTTCTCCAGCACGGAGTTTGTCCAGCACGGAGTTTCTCAAACACGAAGTTTCTCCAGCACGAAGTTTCTCAAAAACGAAGTTTCTCAAACACGGAGTTTCTCCAGCACGGAGATTCTCCAGCAAGGAGTTTCTCCAGCACAGAGTTTCTGAAGCACGGAGTTTCTCCAGCACGGAGTTCCTCCAACACAGAGTTTCTCCAACACGGAGTTTCTCCAGCACGGACTTTCTCCAGCACGGAGTTTCTCCAACGCAGAGTTTCTCCAACACAGAGTTTCTCCAGCACGGATTTTGTCCAGCATGGAGTTTCTCCAGCACGAAGTTTCTCCAGCACGGAGTTTCTTATACATAGGGTTTCTCCAGCATGGAGTTGCTCCAGCACGGAGATTCTCCATCAAGGAGATTCTACAGCACGGAGTTTCTCAAGCACGCAGTTTCTCCAGCACGGAGTTTCTCCAGCACGGAGTTCCTCCAACACGGAGTTTCTCCAACACGGAGTTCCTCCAGCATTGAGTTTCTCCAGCATGGAGTTTCTCCAGCACGGAGTTTCTCCAGCACGGAGATTCTCCAGCAAGCAGTTTCTCCAGCACAGAGTTTCTGAAGGACGGAGTTTCTCCAGCACGGAGTTCCTCCAACACGGAGTTTCTCCAACACGGAGTTTCTCCAACACAGATTTTCTCCAGCATGGAGTTTCTCCAACGCGGACTTTCTCCAACGCGGAGTTTCTCCAGCGCGGAGTTTCTCCAACGCAGAGTTTTCTCCAACGCAGAGTTTCTCCAACACGGAGTTTCTCAAACACGAAGTTTCTCCAGCACGAAGTTGCTCCAACACGGAGTTTCTCCAACACGGAGTTTCTCCAGCACATATTTTCTCCAGCATGGAGTTTCTCCAGCACGGAGTTTCTCAAGCACGGAGTTTCTCCAGCATGGAGTTTCTCCAGCACGGAGTTTCTCCAGCACGGAGTTTCTCCAGCACGGAGATTCTCCATCAAGGAGATTCTACAGCACGGAGTTTCTCAAGCACGGAGTTTCTCCAGCACGGAGTTTCTCCAGCACGGAGTTCCTCCAACACGGAGTTTCTCCAACACGGAGTTTCTCCAGAGTTTCTCCAGCATGGAGTTTCTCCAGCACGGAGTTTCTCCAGCACGGAGTTACTCCAGAACGGAGCTTCTCCAGCACGGAGCTTCTCCAGCACGGAGTTACTCCAGCACGAAGTTTCTCCAACGCGGACTTTCTTCAACGCGGAGTTTCTCCAACGCAGAGTTTCTTATACACAGAGTTTCTCCAGCACGGAGTTTCTCCAGCACGGAGATTCTAAAGCACTGAGTTTCTCCAGCACGAAGTTTCTCCAACACGAAGTTTTTCCAACACGGAGTTTGTCCAGCACGGAGTTTCTCCAGCACGGAGTTTCTCCAGCACGGAGTTTGTCCAACTCGGAGTTTCTCCAACACGAAGTTTCTCCAGCACGAAGTTTCTCCAACACGGAGTTTCTCCAACACGGAGTTTCTCCAGCACGGAGATTCTCCAGCACGGACTTTCTCCAGCACGGAGTTTCTCCAGCACGGAGTTTCTCCAACACAGTTTCTCCAGCACGGTTTTTCTCCAGCACAGAGTTTCTCCAGCGCGGAGTTTCTCTAGCACGGAGATTCTCCAGCAAGGAGTTTCTCCAGCACGGAGTTTCTCAAGCACGGAGTTTCTCCAGCGCGGAGTTTCTCCAGCACAGAGTTTGTCCAGCATGGAGTTTCTCCAACACGGAGTTTCTCCCACACAGAGTCTCTCCAGGACGGATTTTCTCCAGCACGGAGTTTCTCCAGCACGGAGTTTCTCCAGCACGGAGTTTCTCCAAAACGGAGTTTCTCCAACACGGAGTTTTCTCCAACACGAAGTTTCTCCAGCGCGGAGTCTCTCCTGCGCGGAGTTTCTCCAGCACGCAGTTTCTCCAACGCACAGTTTCTCCAACGCGGAGTTCCTCCAGCGCGGAATTTCTCCAACGCGGAGTTTCTCCAGCGCGGAGTTTCTCCAACGCAGTGTTTCTCCAAAGCGGAGTTTCTCCAGCGCGGAGTTTCTCTAGCGCGGAGTTTCTAAAGCGCGGAGTTTCTCCAGCTCGGAGTTTCTTCAACACGAAGTTTAGCCAGCACGGAGTTTCTCCAGCACGATGTTTCTCCAGCGCGGTGTTTCTCCAACGCGGAGTTTCTCCAGCGCGGAGTTTCTCAAACACGAAGTTTCTCAAGCACGAAGTTGCTCCAACACGGAGTTTCTCCAGCACGGAGTTTCTCCAAAACGGAGTTTCTCAAACACGGAGTTTCTCCAACACGGAGTTTCTCCTGCGCGGAGTTTCTCAAACGCAGAGTTTCTCCAACGCAGTTTCTCCAACGCAGTTTCTCAAGCGCGGAGTTTCTCCAGCGCGGAGTTTCTCCTGCGCGGAGCTTCTCCAGCGCGGAGTTTCTCCAGCACGGAGTTTCTCCAGCACGTAGTTCTTCCAGCGCGGAGTTCCTCCAGCGCGGAATTTCACCAACGCGGAGTTTCTACAGCTTGGAGTTTCTCCAACACGGAGTTTCTCCAGCATTGAGTTTCTCCAGCGCGGAGTTTCCCAACGCGGAGTTTCTCCAACGCGGAGTTTCTCCAACGCAGAGTTTCTCCAACACGGAGTTTCTCCAATACGGAATTTCTTAAACACGGAATTTCTCCAGCACGGAGTTTCTCCAGCACGGAGTTTCTCCAGCACGGAGACTCTCCAGCAAGCAATTTCTCCAGCACAGAGTTTCTGAAGCACGGAGTTCATCCAACACGGAGTTTCTCCAACACGGAGATTCTCCAAAACAGTTTCTCCAACACGGAGTTTCTCCAACACGAAGTTTCTCCGGCGCGGAGTTTCTCTCAGCGCGGAGTTTCTCCAGCACGCAGTTCTCCAAACCAGAGTTTCTCCAACGCAGTTTCTCTAACGCGGAGTTTCTCCACCGCGGAGCTTCTCCAGCGCGGAGTTTCTCCAGCACGGAGTTTCTCCAGCGCGGAGTTCCTCCAGCGCGGAATTTTTCCAACGCGAAGTTTCTCCAGCGCGGAGTTTCTCCAGCGCGGAGTTTCTCTAGCAGGGAGATTCTCCAGCAAGGAGTTTCTCCAGCACGGAGTTTCTCAAGCACGAAGTTTCTCCAAAACAGAGTTTCTCCAACACGGAGTTTCTCCAACACGAAGTTTCTCCGGCGCGGAGTTTCTCCAGCGCGGAGTTTCTCCAGCACGCAGTTTCTCCAAAGCAGAGTTTCTCCAACGCAGTTTTCTCCAACGCGGAGTTTCTTCAACATGGTGATTCTCCAGCACGGAGTTTCTCCACCATGGAGTTTTCTCCAGCACGCAGTTTCTCCAGCGCTGAGTTTCTCCACCGTGGAGTTTCTCCAACGCGGAGTTTCTCCAGAGCGCAGTTTCTCTAGCGCGGAGTTTCTAAAGCGCGGAGTTTCTCCAGCTCGGAGTTTCTCCAACGCGGAGTTTCTCCAACGCAGTGTCTTATACACAGAGTTTCTCCAGCACGGAGTTTCTCCAGCACGGAGATTCTCCAGCATGGAGTTTCTCCAGCACTTAGTTTCTCCAGCACGAAGTTTCTCCAACACGGAGTTTCTCCAGCACGGAGTTTCTCCAGCACGGAGATTCTCCAGCAAGCAGTTTCTCCAGCACAGAGTTTCTGAAGGACGGAGTTTCTCCAGCACGGAGTTCCTCCAACACGGAGTTTCTCCAACACGGAGTTTCTCCAACACAGATTTTCTCCAGCATGGAGTTTCTCCAACGCGGACTTTCTCCAACGCGGAGTTTCTCCAGCGCGGAGTTTCTCCAACGCAGAGTTTCTCCAACGCAGAGTTTCTCCAACACGGAGTTTCTCAAACACGAAGTTTCTCCAGCACGAAGTTGCTCCAACACGGAGTTTCTCCAACACGGAGTTTCTCCAGCACATATTTTCTCCAGCATGGAGTTTCTCCAGCACGGAGTTTCTCAAGCACGGAGTTTCTCCAGCATGGAGTTTCTCCAGCACGGAGTTTCTCCAGCACGGAGTTTCTCCAGCACGGAGATTCTCCATCAAGGAGATTCTACAGCACGGAGTTTCTCAAGCACGGAGTTTCTCCAGCACGGAGTTTCTCCAGCACGGAGTTCTTCCAACACGGAGTTTCTCCAACACGGAGTTTCTCCAAAACGGAGTTTCTCCAACACGGAGTTTCTCCAACACGAAGTTTCTCCAGCGCGGAGTCTCTCCAGCGCGGAGTTTCTCCAGCACGCAGTTTCTCCAACGCAGAGTTTCTCCAACGCGGAGTTCCTCCAGCGCGGAATTTCTCCAACGCGGCGTTTCTCCAGCGCGGAGTTTCTCCAACGCGGAGTTTCTCCAAAGCGGAGTTTCTCCAGCGCGGAGTTTCTCTAGCGCGGAGTTTCTAAAGCGCGGAGTTTCTCCAGCTCGGAGTTTCTCCAACACGAAGTTTAGCCAGCACGGAGTTTCTCCAGCACGATGTTTCTCCAGCGCGGTGTTTCTCCAACGCGGAGTTTCTCCAGCGCGGAGTTTCTCAAACACGAAGTTTCTCAAGCACAAAGTTGCTCCAACACGGAGTTTCTCCAGCACGGAGTTTCTCCAAAACGGAGTTTCTCAAACACGGAGTTTCTCCAACACGGAGTTTCTCCAGCGCGGAGTTTCTCAAACGAAGAGTTTCTCCAACGCAGTTTCTCCAACGCAGTTTCTCAAGCGCGGAGTTTCTCCAGCGCGGAGTTTCTCCTGCGCGGAGCTTCTCCAGCGCGGAGTTTCTCCAGCACGGAGTTTCTCCAGCACGTAGTTCTTCCAGCGCGGAGTTCCTCCAGCGCGGAATTTCACCAACGCGGAGTTTCTCCAGCTTGGAGTTTCTCCAACACGGAGTTTCTCCAGCATTGAGTTTCTCCAGCGCGGAGTTTCCCAACGCGGAGTTTCTCCAACGCGGAGTTTCTCCAACGCAGAGTTTCTCAAACGCAGTTTCTCCAACGCAGAGCTTCTCATACACAGAGTTTATCCAGCACGGTGTTTCTCCAGCGCGGAGCTTCTCCAGTACGGAGTTTCTCAAGCACGCAGTTTCTCCAGCATGGAGTTCCTCCAACACGGAGTTTCTCTAACACGGAGTTTCTCCAGCACAGTTTCTCAAGCATGGAGTTTCTCCAGCATGGAGTTTCTCCAACGCGGACTTTCTCCAACGCGGAGTTTCTCCAAAACGGAGTTTCTCCAGCACGGAGTTTCTCCAACACGAAGTTTCTCCAGCGCGGAGTTTCTCCTGTGCGGAGTTTCTCCAGCAAGCAGTTTCTCCAACGCAGAGTTTCTCCAACGCAGTTTCTCCAACGCGGAGTTTCTCCAGCGCGGAGTTTCTCCAACACGGAGTTTCTCCAACAGGGAGTTTCTCCAGCACGAAGTTTCTCAAAAACGAAGTTTCTCAAACACGGAGTTTCTCCAGCACGGAGATTCTCCAGCAAGGAGTTTCTCCAGCACAGAGTTTCTGAAGCACGGAGTTTCTCCAGCACGGAGTTCCTCCAACACGGAGTTTCTCCAACACGGAGTTTCTCCAACACGGAGTTTCTCCAGCATGGAGTTTCTCCACCACGGAGTTTCTCCAGCACGGACTTTCTCCAGCACGGAGTTTCTCCAACGCAGAGTTTCTCCAACACAGAGTTTCTCCAGCACGGATTTTGTCCAGCACGGAGTTTCTCCAGCACGGAGTTTCTCCAGCATGGAGTTTCTCCAACACGGAGTTTCTCCAGCACGGAGATTCTCCAGCAAGCAGTTTCTCCAGCACAGAGTTTCTGAAGGACGGAGTTTCTCCAGCACGGAGTTCCTCCAACACGGAGTTTCTCCAACACGGAGTTTCTCCAGCACAGATTTTCTCCAGCATGGAGTTTCTCTAGCACGGAGTTTCTGCAGGACGGATTTTGTCCAGCACGGAGTTTCTCCAGCACGGAGTTTCTCCAGCACGGAGTTTCTCCAAAACGGAGTTTCTCCAACACGGAGTTTCTCCAACACGAAGTTTCTCCAGCGCGGAGTCTCTCCAGCGCGGAGTTTCTCCAGCACGCAGTTTCTCCAACGCAGAGAGTCTCATACACAGAGTTTATCCAGCACGGTGTTTCTCCAGCGCGGAGCTTCTCAAGTACGGAGTTTCTCAAGCACGCAGTTTCTCCAGCATGGAGTTCCTCAATCTCGGAGTTTCTCTAACACAAAGTGTCTCCAGCACAGAGTTTCTCAAGCATGGAGTTTCTCCAGCATGGAGTTTCTCCAACGCGGACTTTCTCCAAGGCGGAGTTTCTCCAAAACGGAGTTTCTCCAGCACGGAGTTTCTCCAACACGAAGTTTCTCCAGCGCGGAGTTTCTCCTGTGCGGAGTTTCTCCAGCACGCAGTTTCTCCAACGCAGAGTTTCTCCAACGCAGTTTCTCCAACGCGGAGTTTCTCCAGCGCGGAGTTTCTCCAACACGGAGTTTCTCCAACAGGGAGTTTCTCCAGCACGGAGTTTTTCCAGCACGGAGTCTCTCAAACACGAAGTTTCTCCAGCACGGTTTCTCAAAAACGAAGTTTCTCAAACACGGAGTTTCTCCAGCACGGAGATTCTCCAGCAAGGAGTTTCTCCAGCACAGAGTTTCTGAAGCACGGAGTTTCTCCAGCACGGAGTTTCTCCAGCACGGAGTTTCTCCAACACGGAGTTTCTCAAACACGGAGTTTCTCCAGCACGGAGTTTCTCCAGCACGGAGATTCTCCAGCAAGGAATTTCTCCAACACAGAATTTCTGAAGCACGGAGTTTCTCCAGCACGGAGTTCCTCCAACACGGAAATTCTCCAACACGGAGTTTCTCCAGCATGGAGTTTCTCCAGCACGAAGTCTCTCCAGCGCGGAGTTTCTCCAGCACGCAGTTTCTCCAACGCAGAGTTTCTCCAACGCGGAGTTCCTCCAGCGCGGAATTTCTCCAACGCGGAGTTTCTCCAGCGCGGAGTTTCTCCAACCCGGAGTTTCTCCAAAGCGGAGTTTCTCCAGCGCGGAGTTTCTCTAGCGCGGAGTTTCTAAAGCGCGGAGTTTCTCCAGCTCGGAGTTTCTCCAACACAAAGTTTAGCCAGCACGGAGTTTCTCCAGCACGATGTTTCTCCAGCGCGGAGTTTCTCCAACGCGGAGTTTCTCCAGCGCGGAGTTTCTCAAACACGAAGTTTCTCCAGCACGAAGTTGCTCCAACACGGAGTTTCTCCAACACGGAGTTTCTCCAACACGGAGTTTCTCAAACACGGAGTTTCTCCAGCACGGAGTTTCTCCAGCACGGAGATTCTCCAGCAAGGAGTTTCTCCAACACAGAATTTCTGAAGCACGGAGTTTCTCCAGCACGGAGTTCCTCCAACACGGAAATTCTCCAACACGGAGTTTCTCCAGCATGGAGTTTCTCCAGCACGAAGTCTCTCCAGCGCGGAGTTTCTCCAGCACGCAGTTTCTCCAACGCAGAGTTTCTCCAACGCGGAGTTCCTCCAGCGCGGAATTTCTCCAACGCGGAGTTTCTCCAGCGCGGAGTTTCTCCAACCCGGAGTTTCTCCAAAGCGGAGTTTCTCCAGCGCGGAGTTTCTCTAGCGCGGAGTTTCTAAAGCGCGGAGTTTCTCCAGCTCGGAGTTTCTCCAACACAAAGTTTAGCCAGCACGGAGTTTCTCCAGCACGATGTTTCTCCAGCGCGGAGTTTCTCCAACGCGGAGTTTCTCCAGCGCGGAGTTTCTCAAACACGAAGTTTCTCCAGCACGAAGTTGCTCCAACACGGAGTTTCTCCAGCACGAAGTTGCTCCAACACGGAGTTTCTCCAACGCGGACTTTCTCCAGCATGGAGTTTCTCCAGCACGGAGTTTCTCAAGCACGGAGTTTCTCCAGCATGGAGTTTCTCCAGCACGGAGTTTCTCCAGCACGGAGTTTCTCCAACACGAAGTTTCTCCAGCACGGAGTTTCTTATACATAGGGTTTCTCCAGCACGGAGTTTCTCCAGCACGGAGATTCTCCATCAAGGAGATTCTACAGCACGGAGTTTCTCAAGCACGGAGTTTCTCCAGCACGGAGTTTCTCCAGCACGGAGTTCCTCCAACACGGAGTTTCTCCAACACGAAGTTTCTCCAGCATTGAGTTTCTCCAGCACAGATTTTCTCCAGCATGGAGTTTCTCTAGCACGGAGTTTCTCCAGGACGGATTTTGTCCAGCACGGAGTTTCTCCAGCACGGAGTTTCTCCAGCACGGAGTTTCTCCAAAACGGAGTTTCTCCAACACGGAGTTTCTCCAACACGAAGTTTCTCCAGCGCGGAGTCTCTCCAGCGCGGCGTTTCTCCAGCACGCAGTTTCTCCAACGCAGAGAGTCTCATACACAGAGTTTATCCAGCACGGTGTTTCTCCAGCGCGGAGCTTCTCCAGTACGGAGTTTCTCAAGCACGCAGTTTCTCCAGCATGGAGTTCCTCCAACACGGAGTTTCTCTAACACGGAGTGTCTCCAGCACAGAGTTTCTCAAGCATGGAGTTTCTCCAGCATGGAGTTTCTCGAACGCGGACTTTCTCCAAGGCGGAGTTTCTCCAAAACGGAGTTTCTCCAGCACGGAGTTTCTCCAACACGAAGTTTCTCCAGCGCGGAGTTTCTCCTGTGCGGAGTTTCTCCAGCACGCAGTTTCTCCAACGCAGAGTTTCTCCAACGCAGTTTCTCCAACGCGGAGTTTCTCCAGCGCGGAGTTTCTCCAACACGGAGTTTCTCCAACAGGGAGTTTCTCCAGCACGGAGTTTGTCCAGCACAGAGTCTCTCAAACACGAAGTTTCTCCAGCACGGTTTCTCAAAAACGAAGTTTCTCAAACACGGAGTTTCTCCAGCACGGAGATTCTCCAGCAAGGAGTTTCTCCAGCACAGAGTTTCTGAAGCACGGAGTTTCTCCAGCACGGAGTTTCTCCAACACGGAGTTTCTCCAACACGGAGTTTCTCAAACACGGAGTTTCTCCAGCACGGAGTTTCTCCAGCACGGAGATTCTCCAGCAAGGAGTTTCTCCAACACAGAATTTCTGAAGCACGGAGTTTCTCCAGCACGGAGTTCCTCCAACACGGAAATTCTCCAACACGGAGTTTCTCCAGCATGGAGTTTCTCCAGCACGAAGTTTCTCCAGCACGGAGTTTCTTATACATAGGGTTTCTCCAGCATGGAGTTTCTCCAGCACGGAGATTCTCCATCAAGGAGATTCTACAGCACGGAGTTTCTCAAGCACGCAGTTTCTCCAGCACGGAGTTTCTCCAGCACGGAGTTCCTCCAACACGGAGTTTCTCCAACACGGAGTTCCTCCAGCATTGAGTTTCTCCAGCATGGAGTTTCTCCAGCACGGAGCTCCAGCACGGAGTTACTCCAGAACGGAGCTTCTCCAGCACGGAGTTTCTACAGCACGGAGTTTCTCCAGCACGAAGTTTCTCCAACACGGACTTTCTTCAACGCGGAGTTTCTCCAACGCAGAGTTTCTCCAACGCAGAGTTTCTTATACACAGAGTTTCTCCAGCACGGAGTTTCTCCAACACGGAGATTCTAAAGCACGCAGTTTCTCAAGCACGAAGTTTCTCCAACACGGAGTTTTCCAACACGGAGTTTGTCCAGCACGGAGTTTCTCCAGCACGGAGTTTCTCCAGCACGGAGTTTGTCCAACTCGGAGTTTCTCCAACACGAAGTTTCTCCAGCACGAAGTTTCTCCAACACGGAGTTTCTCCAACACGGAGTTTCTCAAACACGGAGTTTCTCCAGCATGGAGATTCTCCAGCAAGGAGTTTCTCCAGCAAAGAGTTTCTGAAGCACGGAGTTTCTCCAGCACGGAGTTGCTCCAACACAGATTTTCTCCAACACGGAGTTTCTCCAGCACAGATTTTCTCCAGCATGGAGTTTCTCCAGCAGCACGGACTTTCTCCAGCACGGAGTTTCTCCAGCACGGAGTTTCTCCAAAACGGAGTTTCTCAAACACGGAGTTTCCCCAACACGGAGTTTCTCCAGCGCGGAGTTTCTCAAACGCAGAGTTTCTCCAACGCAGTTTCTCCAACGCAGTTTGTCAAGCGCGGAGTTTCTCCAGCGCGGAATTTCTCCTGCGCGGAGCTTCTTCCGCGCGGAGTTTCTCCAGCACGTAGTTTTTCCAGCGCGGAGTTCCTCCAGCGCGGAATTTCACCAACGCGGAGTTTCTCCAGCTTGGAGTTTCTCCAACACGGAGTTTCTCCAACGCAGAGCTTCTCATACACAGAGTTTATCCAGCACGGTGTTTCTCCAGCGCGGAGCTTCTCCAGTACGGAGTTTCTCAAGCACGCAGTTTCTCCAGCATGGAGTTCCTCCAACACGGAGTTTCTCTAACACGGAGTTTCTCCAGCACAGAGTTTCTCAAGCATGGAGTTTCTCCAGCATGGAGTTTCTCCAACGCGGACTTTCTCCAACGCGGAGTTTCTCCAAAACGGAGTTTCTCCAGCACGGAGTTTCTCCAACACGAAGTTTCTCCAGCGCGGAGTTTCTCCTGCGCGGAGTTTCTCCAGCACGCAGTTTCTCCAACGCAGAGTTTCTCCAACGCAGTTTCTCCAACGCGGAGTTTCTCCAGCGCGGAGTTTCTCCAACACGGAGTTTCTCCAACAGGGAGTTTCTCCAGCACGGAGTTTGTCCAGCACGGAGTTTCTCAAACACGAAGTTTCTCCAGCACGAAGTTTCTCAAAAACGAAGTTTCTCAAACACGGAGTTTCTCCAGCACGGAGATTCTCCAGCAAGGAGTTTCTCCAGCACAGAGTTTCTGAAGCACGGAGTTTCTCCAGCACGGAGTTCCTCCAACACAGAGTTTCTCCAACACGGAGTTTCTCCAGCACGGACTTTCTCCAGCACGGAGTTTCTCCAACGCAGAGTTTCTCCAACACAGAGTTTCTCCAGCACGGATTTTGTCCAGCATGGAGTTTCTCCAGCACGAAGTTTCTCCAGCACGGAGTTTCTTATACATAGGGTTTCTCCAGCATGGAGTTGCTCCAGCACGGAGATTCTCCATCAAGGAGATTCTACAGCACGGAGTTTCTCAAGCACGCAGTTTCTCCAGCACGGAGTTTCTCCAGCACGGAGTTCCTCCAACACGGAGTTTCTCCAACACGGAGTTCCTCCAGCATTGAGTTTCTCCAGCATGGAGTTTCTCCAGCACGGAGCTCCAGCACGGAGTTACTCCAGAACGGAGCTTCTCCAGCACGGAGTTTCTCCAGCACGGAGTTTCTCCAGCACGAAGTTTCTCCAACACGGACTTTCTTCAACGCGGAGTTTCTCCAACGCAGAGTTTCTCCAACGCAGAGTTTCTTATACACAGAGTTTCTCCAGCACGGAGTTTCTCCAACACGGAGATTCTAAAGCACGCAGTTTCTCCAGCACGAAGTTTCTCCAACACGGAGTTTTCCAACACGGAGTTTGTCCAGCACGGAGTTTCTCTAGCACGGAGTTTCTCCAGCACGGAGTTTGTCCAACTCGGAGTTTCTCCAACACGAAGTTTCTCCAGCACGAAGTTTCTCCAACACGGAGTTTCTCCAACACGGAGTTTCTCAAACACGGAGTTTCTCCAGCATGGAGATTCTCCAGCAAGGAGTTTCTCCAGCAAAGAGTTTCTGAAGCACGGAGTTTCTCCAGCACGGAGTTGCTCCAACACAGATTTTCTCCAACACGGAGTTTCTCCAGCACAGATTTTCTCCAGCATGGAGTTTCTCCAGCACGGAGTTTCTCTAGCACGGACTTTCTCCAGCACGGAGTTTCTCCAGCACGGAGTTTCTCCAAAACGGAGTTTCTCAAACACGGAGTTTCCCCAACACGGAGTTTCTCCAGCGCGGAGTTTCTCAAACGCAGAGTTTCTCCAACGCAGTTTCTCCAACGCAGTTTGTCAAGCGCGGAGTTTCTCCAGCGCGGAATTTCTCCTGCGCGGAGCTTCTTCCGCGCGGAGTTTCTCCAGCACGTAGTTTTTCCAGCGCGGAGTTCCTCCAGCGCGGAATTTCACCAACGCGGAGTTTCTCCAGCTTGGAGTTTCTCCAACACGGAGTTTCTCCAACGCAGAGCTTCTCATACACAGAGTTTATCCAGCACGGTGTTTCTCCAGCGCGGAGCTTCTCCAGTACGGAGTTTCTCAAGCACGCAGTTTCTCCAGCATGGAGTTCCTCCAACACGGAGTTTCTCTAACACGGAGTTTCTCCAGCACAGAGTTTCTCAAGCATGGAGTTTCTCCAGCATGGAGTTTCTCCAACGCGGACTTTCTCCAACGCGGAGTTTCTCCAAAACGGAGTTTCTCCAGCACGGAGTTTCTCCAACACGAAGTTTCTCCAGCGCGGAGTTTCTCCTGTGCGGAGTTTCTCCAGCACGCAGTTTCTCCAACGCAGAGTTTCTCCAACGCAGTTTCTCCAACGCGGAGTTTCTCCAGCGCGGAGTTTCTCCAACACGGAGTTTCTCCAACAGGGAGTTTCTCCAGCACGGAGTTTGTCCAGCACGGAGTTTCTCAAACACGAAGTTTCTCCAGCACGAAGTTTCTCAAAAAACGAAGTTTCTCAAACACGGAGTTTCTCCAGCACGGAGATTCTCCAGCAAGGAGTTTCTCCAGCACAGAGTTTCTGAAGCACGGAGTTTCTCCAGCACGGAGTTCCTCCAACACAGAGTTTCTCCAACACGGAGTTTCTCCAGCACGGACTTTCTCCAGCACGGAGTTTCTCCAACGCAGAGTTTCTCCAACACAGAGTTTCTCCAGCACGGATTTTGTCCAGCACGGAGTTTCTCCAGCACGGAGTTTCTCCAGCACGGAGTTTCTCCAGCATGGAGTTTCTCCAACACGGAGTTTCTCCAGCACGGAGATTCTCCAGCAAGCAGTTTCTCCAGCACAGTGTTTCTGAAGGACGGAGTTTCTCCAGCACGGAGTTCCTCCAACACGGAGTTTCTCCAACACGGAGTTTCCCCAGCACAGATTTTCTCCAGCATGGAGTTTCTCTAGCACGGAGTTTCTCCAGGACGGATTTTCTCCAGCACGGAGTTTCTCCAGCACGGAGTTTCTCCAGCACGGAGTTTCTCCAAAACGGAGTTTCTCCAACACGGAGTTTCTCCAACACGAAGTTTCTCCAGCGCGGAGTCTCTCCAGCGCGGAGTTTCTCCAGCACGCAGTTTCTCCAACGCAGAGTTTCTCCAACGCGGAGTTCCTCCAGCGCGGAATTTCTCCAACGCGGAGTTTCTCCAGCGCGGAGTTTCTCCAACCCGGAGTTTCTCCAAAGCGGAGTTTCTCCAGCGCGGAGTTTCTCTAGCGCGGAGTTTCTAAAGCGCGGAGTTTCTCCAGCTCGGAGTTTCTCCAACACAAAGTTTAGCCAGCACGGAGTTTCTCCAGCACGATGTTTCTCCAGCGCGGAGTTTCTCCAACGCGGAGTTTCTCCAGCGCGGAGTTTCTCAAACACGAAGTTTCTCCAGCACGAAGTTGCTCCAACACGGAGTTTCTCCAGCACGAAGTTGCTCCAACACGGAGTTTCTCCAACGCGGACTTTCTCCAGCATGGAGTTTCTCCAGCACGGAGTTTCTCAAGCACGGAGTTTCTCCAGCATGGAGTTTCTCCAGCACGGAGTTTCTCCAGCACAGAGTTTCTCCAACACGAAGTTTCTCCAGCACGGAGTTTCTTATACATAGGGTTTCTCCAGCACGGAGTTTCTCCAGCACGGAGATTCTCCATCAAGGAGATTCTACAGCACGGAGTTTCTCAAGCACGGAGTTTCTCCAGCACGGAGTTTCTCCAGCACGGAGTTCCTCCAACACGGAGTTTCTCCAACACGAAGTTTCTCCAGCATTGAGTTTCTCCAGCATGGAGTTTCTCCAGCACGGAGTTTCTCCAGCACGGAGTTACTCCAGAACGGAGCTTCTCCAGCACGGAGTTTCTCCAGCACGGAGTTTCTCCAGCACGAAGTTTCTCCAACGCGGACTTTCTTCAACGCGGATTTTCTCCAACGCAGAGTTTCTTATACACAGAGTTTCTCCAGCACGGAGTTTCTCCAGCACGGAGATTCTAAAGCACTGAGTTTCTCCAGCACGAAGTTTCTCCAACACGGAGTTTTTCCAACACGGAGTTTGTCCAGCACGGAGTTTCTCCAGCACGGAGTTTCTCCAGCACGGAGTTTGTCCAACTCGGAGTTTCTCCAACACGGAGTTTCTCCAACACGGAGTTTCTCAAACACGGAGTTTCTCCAGCATGGAGATTCTCCAGCAAGGAGTTTCTCCAGCAAAGAGTTTCTGAAGCACGGAGTTTCTCCAGCACGGAGTTGCTCCAACACAGATTTTCTCCAACACGGAGTTTCTCCAGCACAGATTTTCTCCAGCATGGAGTTTCTCCAGCACGGAGTTTCTCTAGCACGGACTTTGTCCAGCACGGAGTTTCTCCAGCACGGAGTTTCTCCAAAACGGAGTTTCTCAAACACGGAGTTTCTCCAACACGGAGTTTCTCCAGCGCGGAGATTCTCCAGCAACGGAGTTTCTCCTGCATGAAGTTTCTCAACATGGAGTTTCTCCAACACGGAGTTTCTCCACCACGGAGTTTGTCAAGCACGGAGTTTCTCCAGCACGGAGTTTCTCCAACACGGAGTTTTCTCAAGCACGCAGTTTTCTCCAGCATAGAGTTCCTCCAACACGGAGTTTCTCAAACACGAAGTTTCTCCAGCACGAAGTTTCTCCAACACGGAGTTTCTCCAACACGGAGTTTCTCCAATACGGAATTTCTTAAACACCGGAGAGTTTCTCCAGCACGGAGTTTCTCCAGCACGGAGTTTCTCCAGCACGAGTTTCTCCAGCACGTAGTTTTTCCAGCGCCGAGTTCCTCCAGCGCGGAATTTCACCAACGCGGAGGTTTCTCCAGCACAGAGTTTCTCAAGCATGGAGTTTCTCCAGCATGGAGTTTCTCCAACGCGGACTTTCTCCAACACGGAGTTTCTCCAACACGGAGTTTCTCCCAGCATGGAGTTTCTCCAGCACGGAGTTTCTCCAGCACGGACTTTCTCCAGCACGGAGTTTCTCCAACGCAGAGTTTTCTCCAACACAGAGTTTCTCCAGCACGGATTTTTTCCAGCACGGAGTTTCTCCAGCACGGAGTTTCTCCAGCACGGAGTTTCTCCAGCATGGAGTTTCTCCAACACGGAGTTTCTCCAGCACGGAGTTTCTCCAGCACGCAGTTTCTCCAGCGCGGAGTTTCTCCAGCGTGGAGTTTCTCCAACGCGGAGTATCTCCAGAGCAGAGTTTCTCTAGCGCGGAGTTTCTAAAGCGCGGAGTTTCTCCAGCTCGGAGTTTCTCCAACACGGATTTTCTCCAGCACGGAGTTTCACCAGCGCGGAGTTTCCCAACGCGGAGTTTCTCCAACGCGGAGTTTCTCCAACGCAGAGTTTCTCCAACGCAGAGTTTCTTATAAACAGAGTTTCTCCAGCACGGAGTTTCTCCAGCACGGAGATTCTCCAGCACGGAGTTTCTCCTGCACGAAGTTTCTCCAACAAAGAGTTTGTCCAACACGGAGTTTCTCAAGCACGAAGTTTCTCCAACACGGAGTTTCTCCAACACGGAGTTTCTCCAACACGGAGTTTCTTAAACACGGAGTTTCTCCAGCACGGAGTTTCTCCAGCACGGACATTCTCCAGCAAGCAGTTTCTCCAGCACAGAGTTTCTGGAGCACGAAGTTTCTCCAGCACGCAGTTCCTCCAACACGGAGTTTCTCCAACACGGAGTTTCTCCAGCATGGAGTTTCTCCAGCACGGAGTTTCTCCAGCACGGACTTTCTCCAGCACGGAGTTTCTCCAACGCAGAGTTTCTCCAACACAGTTTCTCCAGCACGGATTTTGTCCAGCACGGAGTTTTCTCCAGCACGGAGTTTCTCCAGCACGGAGTTTCTCCAGCATGGAGTTTCTCCAACACGGAGTTTCTCCAGCACGGAGTTTCTCCAGCACGCAGTTTCTCCAGCGCGGAGTTTCTCCAGCGTGGAGTTTCTCCAACGCGGAGTATTCTCCAGAGCAGAGTTTCTCTAGCGCGGAGTTTCTAAAGCGCGGAGTTTCTCCAGCTCGGAGTTTTCTCCAACACGGAGTTTCTCCAGCACGGAGTTTCACCAGCGCGGAGTTTCCCAACGCGGAGTTTTCTCCAACGCGGAGTTTCTCCACCGCAGAGTTTCTCCAACGCAGAGTTTCTTATAAACAGTTTTCTCCAGCACGGAGTTTCTCCAGCACGGAGATTCTCCAGCACGGAGTTTCTCCTGCACGAAGTTTCTCCAACACGGAGTTTCTCCAGCACGGAGTATGTCCAGCACGGAGTTTCTCCAGCACGGAGTTTCTCCAACAATGAGTTTGTCCAACACGGAGTTTCTCAAGCACGAAGTTTCTCCAACACGGAGTTTCTCCAACACGGAGTTTCTCCAACACGGAGTTTCTTAAACACGAAGTTTCTCCAGCACGGAGTTTCTCCAGCACGGAGTTTCTCCAGCACGAAGTTTCTCCAACGCGGACTTTCTTCAACGCGGAGTTTCTCCAACGCAGAATTTCTCCAACGCAGAGTTTCTTATACACAGAGTTTCTCCAGCACGGAGTTTCTCCAGCACGAAGTTTCTCCAACACGGAGTTTTTCCAACACGGAGTTTGTCCAGCACGGAGTTTCTCCAGCACGGAGTTTCTCCAGCAAGGAGTTTGTCCAACTCGGAGTTTCTCCAACACGAAGTTTCTCCAGCACGAAGTTTCTCCAACACGGAGTTTCTCAAACACGGAGTTTCTCCAGCATGGAGATTCTCCAGCAAGGAGTTTCTCCAGCAAAGAGTTTCTGAAGCACGGAGTTTCTCCAGCACGGAGTTGCTCCAACACAGATTTTCTCCAACACGGAGTTTCTCCAGCACAGATTTTCTCCAACGCAGTTTCTCAAGCGCGGAGTTTCTCCAGCGCGGAGTTTCTCCTGCGCGGAGCTTCTCCAGCGCGGAGTTTCTCCAGCACGGAGTTTCTCCAGCACGTAGTTTTTCCAGCGCCGAGTTCCTCCAGCGCGGAATTTCACCAACGCGGAGTTTCTCCAGCGTGGAGTTTCTCCAAAACGGAGTTTCTCCAGCACGGAGTTTCTCCAACACGAAGTTTCTCCAGCGCGGAGTTTCTCCTGTGCGGAGTTTCTCCAGCGCGGAGTTTCTCCAGCGTGGAGTTTCCCCAACGCGGAGTATCTCCAGAGCAGAGTTTCTCTAGCGCGGAGTTTCTAAAGCGCGGAGTTTCTCCAGCTCGGAGTTTCTCCAACACGGAGTTTCTCCAGCACGGAGTTGCACCAGCGCGGAGTTTCCCAACGCGGAGTTTCTCCAACGCGGAGTTTCTCCAACGCAGAGTTTCTCCAACGCAGAGTTTCTTATAAACAGAGTTTTTCCAGCAAGGAGTTTCTCCAGCACGGAGATTCTCCAGCACGGAGTTTCTCCTGCACGAAGTTTCTCCAACACGGAGTTTCTCCAGCACGGAGTTTGTCCAGCACGGAGTTTCTCCAGCTCGGAGTTTCTCCAACAAAGAGTTTGTCAACACGGAGTTTCTCAAGCACGAAGTTTCTCCAACACGGAGTTTCTCCAACACGGAGTTTCTCCAACACGGAGTTTCTTAAACACGGAGTTTCTCCAGCACGGAGTTTCTCCAGCACGGAGTTTCTCCAGCACGGAGTTTCTCCAGCACGAAGTTTCTCCAACGCGGACTTTCTTCAACGCGGAGTTTCTCCAACGCAGAGTTTCTCCAACGCAGAGTTTCTTATACACAGAGTTTCTCCAGCACGGAGTTTCTCCAGCACGGAGATTCTAAAGCACGGAGTTTCTCCAACGCGGAGTTTCTCCAAAGCGCAGTTTCCCCAGCGCGGAGTTTCTCTAGCGCGGAGTTTCTAAAGCGCGGAGTTTCTCCAGCTCGGAGTTTCTCCAGCTCGGAGTTTCTCCAACACGAAGTTTAGCCAGCACGGAGTTTCTCCAGCACGATGTTTCTCCAGCGCGGAGTTTCTCGAGCGCGGAGTTTCTCAAACACGAAGTTTCTCCAGCACGAAGTTGCTCCAACACGGAGTTTCTCCAGCACGAAGTTGCTCCAACACGAAGTTTCTCCAACGCGGACTTTCGCCAACGCGGAGTTTCTCCAGCGCGGAGTTTCTCCAACGCAGAGTTTCTCCAACGCAGAGTTTCTCCAACACGGAGTTTCTCAAACACGAAGTTTCTCCAGCACGAAGTTGCTCCAACACGGAGTTTCTCCAACACGGAGTTTCTCCAAAACGGAGTTTCTCCAGCACATATTTTCTCCAGCATGGAGTTTCTCCAGCACGGATTTTCTCAAGCACGGAGTTTCTCCAGCATGGAGTTTCTCCAGCACGGAGTTTCTCCAGCACGGAGTTTCTCCAACACGAAGTTTCTCCAGCACGGAGTTTCTTATACATAGGGTTTCTCCAGCACGGAGTTTCTCCAGCACGGAGATTCTCCATCAAGGAGATTCTACAGCACGGAGTTTCTCAAGCACGGAGTTTCTCCAGCACGGAGTTTCTCCAGCACGGAGTTCCTCCAACACGGAGTTTCTCCAACACGGAGTTTCTCCAGCATTGAGTTTCTCCAGCATGGAGTTTCTCCAGCACGGAGTTTCTCCAGCACGGAGTTACTCCAGAACGGAGCTTCTCCAGCACGGAGTATCTCCAGCACGGAGTTTCTCCAGCACGAAGTTTCTCCAACGCGGACTTTCTTCAACGCGGAGTTTCTCCAACGCAGAATTTCTCCAACGCAGAGTTTCTTATACACAGAGTTTCACCAGCACGGAGATTCTAAAGCACGGATTTTCTCCAGCACGAAGTTTCTCCAACACGGAGTTTCTCCAGCACGGAGTTTCTCCAGCATGGAGTTTCTCCAACACGGAGTTTCTCCAGCACGGAGTTTCTCCAGCACGCAGTTTCTCCAGCGCGGAGTTTCTCCAGCGTGGAGTTTCTCCAACGCGGAGTATCTCCAGAGCAGAGTTTCTCTAGCGCGGAGTTTCTAAAGCGCGGAGTTTCTCCAGCTCGGAGTTTCTCCAACACGGAGTTTCTCCAGCACGGAGTTTCACCAGCGCGGAGTTTCCCAACGCGGAGTTTCTCCAACGCAGAGTTTCTCCAACGCAGAGTTTCTCCAACGCAGAGTTTCTTATAAACAGAGTTTCTCCAGCACGGAGTTTCTCCAGCACGGAGATTCTCCAGCACGGAGTTTCTCCTGCACGAAGTTTCTCCAACACGGAGTTTCTCCAGCACGGAGTTTGTCCAGCACGGAGTTTCTCCAGCACGGAGTTTCTCCAACAAAGAGTTTGTCCAACACGGAGTTTCTCAAGCACGAAGTTTCTCCAACACGGAGTTTCTCCAACACGGAGTTTCTCCAACACGGAGTTTCTTAAACACGGAGTTTCTCCAGCACGGAGTTTCTCCAGCACGGACATTCTCCAGCAAGCAGTTTCTCCAGCACAGAGTTTCTGGAGCACGAAGTTTCTCCAGCACGGAGTTCCTCCAACACGGAGTTTCTCCAACACGGAGTTTCTCCAGCATGGAGTTTCTCCAGCACGGAGTTTCTCCAGCACGGACTTTCTCCAGCACGGAGTTTCTCCAACGCAGAGTTTCTCCAACACAGTTTCTCCAGCACGGATTTTGTCCAGCACGGAGTTTCTCCAGCACGGAGTTTCTCCAGCACGGAGTTTCTCCAGCATGGAGTTTCTCCAACACGGAGTTTCTCCAGCACGGAGTTTCTCCAGCACGCAGTTTCTCCAGCGCGGAGTTTCTCCAGCGTGGAGTTTCTCCAACGCGGAGTATATCCAGAGCAGAGTTTCTCTAGCGCGGAGTTTCTAAAGCGCGGAGTTTCTCCAGCTCGGAGTTTCTCCAACACGGAGTTTCTCCAGCACGGAGTTTCACCAGCGCGGAGTTTCCCAACGCGGAGTTTCTCCAACGCGCAGTTTCTCCACCGCAGAGTTTCTCCAACGCAGAGTTTCTTATAAACAGAGTTTCTCCAGCACGGAGTTTCTCCAGCACGGAGATTCTCCAGCACGGAGTTTCTCCTGCACGAAGTTTCTCCAACACGGAGTTTCACCAGCACGGAGTATGTCCAGCACGGAGTTTCTCCAGCACGGAGTTTCTCCAACAAAGAGTTTGTCCAACACGGAGTTTCTCAAGCACGAAGTTTCTCCAACACGGAGTTTCTCCAACACGGAGTTTCTCCAACACGGAGTTTCTTAAACACGGAGTTTCTCCAGCACGGAGTTTCTCCAGCACGGAGTTTCTCCAGCACGGAGTTTCTCCAGCACGAAGTTTCTCCAACACGGAGTTTTTCCAACACGGAGCTTGTCCAGCACGGAGTTTCTCCAGCAAGGAGTTTGTCCAACTCGGAGTTTCTCCAACACGAAGTTTCTCCAGCACGAAGTTTCTCCAACACGGAGTTTCTCCAACACGGAGTTTCTCAAACACGGAGTTTCTCCAGCATGGAGATTCTCCAGCAAGGAGTTTCTCCAGCAGAGTTTCTGAAGCACGGAGTTTCTCCAGCACGGAGTTGCTCCAACAAAGATTTTCTCCAACACGGAGTTTCTCCAGCACAGATTTTCTCCAACGCAGTTTCTCAAGCGCGGAGTTTCTCCAGCGCGGAGTTTCTCCTGCGCGGAGCTTCTCCAGCGCGGAGTTTCTCCAGCACGGAGTTTCTCCAGCATGTAGTTTTTCCAGCGCCGAGTTCCTCCAGCGCGGAATTTCACCAACGCGGAGTTTCTCCAACGTGGAGTTTCTCCAAAACGGAGTTTCTCCAGCACGGAGTTTCTCCAACACGAAGTTTCTCCAGCGCGGAGTTTCTCCTGTGCGGAGTTTCTCCAGCGCGGAGTTTCTCCAGCGTGGAGTTTCCCCAACGCGGAGTATCTCCAGAGCAGAGTTTCTCTAGCGCGGAGTTTCTAAAGCACGGAGTTTCTCCAGCTCGGAGTTTCTCCAACACGGAGTTTCTCCAGCACGGAGTTGCACCAGCGCGGAGTTTCCCAACGCGGAGTTTCTCCAACGCGGAGTTTCTCCAACGCAGAGTTTCTCCAACGCAGAGTTTCTTATAAACAGAGTTTTTCCAGCACGGAGTTTCTCCAGCACGGAGATTCTCCAGCACGGAGTTTCTCCTGCACGAAGTTTCTCCAACACGGAGTTTCTCCAGCACGGAGTTTGTCCAGCACGGAGTTTCTCAAGCACGGAGTTTCTCCAACAAAGAGTTTGTCAACACGAAGTTTCTCAAGCACGAAGTTTCTCCAACACGGAGTTTCTCCAACACGGAGTTTCTCCAACACGGAGTTTCTTAAACACGGAGTTTCTCCAGCACGGAGTTTCTCCAGCACGGAGTTTCTCCAGCACGAAGTTTCTCCAACGCGGACTTTCTTCAACGCGGAGTTTCTCCAACGCAGAGTTTCTCCAACGCAGAGTTTCTTATACACAGAGTTTCTCCAGCACGGAGTTTCTCCAGCACGGAGATTCTAAAGCACGGAGTTTCTCCAACGCGGAGTTTCTCCAAAGCGGAGTTTCCCCAGCGCGGAGTTTCTCTAGCGCGGAGTTTCTAAAGCGCGGAGTTTCTCCAGCTCGGAGTTTCTCCAGCTCGGAGTTTCTCCAACACGAAGTTTAGCCAGCACGGAGTTTCTCCAGCACGATGTTTCTCCAGCGCGGAGTTTCTCCAGCGCGGAGTTTCTCAAACACGAAGTTTCTCCAGCACGAAGTTGCTCCAACACGGAGTTTCTCCAGCACGAAGTTGCTCCAACACGAAGTTTCTCCAACGCGGACTTTCTCCAACGCGGAGTTTCTCCAGCGCGGAGTTTCTCCAACGCAGAGTTTCTCCAACGCAGAGTTTCTCCAACACGGAGTTTCTCAAACACGAAGTTTCTCCAGCACGAAGTTGCTCCAACACGGAGTTTCTCCAACACGGAGTTTCTCCAAAACGGAGTTTCTCCAGCACATATTTTCTCCAGCATGGAGTTTCTCCAGCACGGAGTTTCTCAAGCACGGAGTTTCTCCAGCATGGAGTTTCTCCAGCACGGAGTTTCTCCAGCACGGAGTTTCTCCAACACGAAGTTTCTCCAGCACGGAGTTTCTTATACATAGGGTTTCTCCAGCACGGAGTTTCTCCAGCACGGAGATTCTCCATCAAGGAGATTCTACAGCACGGAGTTTCTCAAGCACGGAGTTTCTCCAGCACGGAGTTTCTCCAGCACGGAGTTCATCCAACACGGAGTTTCTCCAACACGGAGTTTCTCCAGCATTGAGTTTCTCCAGCATGGAGTTTCTCCAGCACGGAGTTTCTCCAGCACGCAGTTACTCCAGAACGGAGCTTCTCCAGCACGGAGTATCTCCAGCACGGAGTTTCTCCAGCACGAAGTTTCTCCAACGCGGACTTTCTTCAACGCGGAGTTTCTCCAACGCAGAATTTCTCCAACGCAGAGTTTCTTATACACAGAGTTTCTCCAGCACGGAGTTTCTCCAGCACGGAGATTCTAAAGCACGGAGTTTCTCCAGCACGAAGTTTCTCCAACACGGAGTTTTTCCAACACGGAGTTTGTCCAGCACGGAGTTTGTCCAACTCGGAGTTTCTCCAACACGAAGTTTCTCCAGCACGAAGTTTCTCCAACACGGAGTTTCTCCAACACGGAGTTTCTCAAACACGGAGTTTCTCCAGCATGGAGATTCTCCAGCAAGGAGTTTCTCCAGCAAAGAGTTTCTGAAGCACGGAGTTTCTCCAGCACGGAGTTGCTCCAACACAGATTTTCTCCAACACGGAGTTTCTCCAGCACAGATTTTCTCCAGCATGGAGTTTCTCCAGCACGGAGTTTCTCTAGCACGGACTTTCTCCAGCACGGAGTTTCTCCAGCACGGAGTTTCTCCAAAACGGAGTTTCTCAAACACGGAGTTTCTCCAACACGGAGTTTCTCCAGCGCGGAGTTTCTCAAACGCAGAGTTTCTCCAACGCAGTTTCTCCAACGCAGTTTCTCAAGCGCGGAGTTTCTCCAGCGCGGAGTTTCTCCTGCGCGGAGCTTCTCCAGCGCGGAGTTTCTCCAGCACGGAGTTTCTCCAGCACGTAGTTTTTCCAGCGCGGAGTTCCTCCAGCGCGGAATTTCACCAACGCGGAGTTTCTCCAGCTTGGAGTTTCTCCAACACGGAGTTTCTCCAGCATTGAGTTTCTCCAGCGCGGAGTTTCCCAACGCGGAGTTTCTCCAACGCGGAGTTTCTCCAACGCAGAGTTTCTCAAACGCAGTTTCTCCAACGCAGAGCTTCTCATACACAGAGTTTATCCAGCACGGTGTTTCTCCAGCGCGGAGCTTCTCCAGTACGGAGTTTCTCAAGCACGCAGTTTCTCCAGAATGGAGTTCCTCCAACACGGAGTTTCTCTAACACGGAGTTTCTCCAGCACAGAGTTTCTCAAGCATGGAGTTTCTCCAGCATGGAGTTTCTCCAACGCGGACTTTCTCCAACGTGGAGTTTCTCCAAAACGGAGTTTCTCCAGCACGGAGTTTCTTAAACACGGAGTTTCTCCAGCACGGAGTTTCTCCAGCACGGAGTTTCTCCAGCACGAAGTTTCTCCAACGCGGACTTTCTTCAACGCGGAGTTTCTCCAACGCAGAGTTTCTCCAACGCAGAGTTTCTTATACACAGAGTTTCTCCAGCACGGAGTTTCTCCAGCACGGAGATTCTAAAGCACGGAGTTTCTCCAACGCGGAGTTTCTCCAAAGCGGAGTTTCCCCAGCGCGGAGTTTCTCTAGCGCGGAGTTTCTAAAGCGCGGAGTTTCTCCAGCTCGGAGTTTCTCCAGCTCGGAGTTTCTCCAACACGAAGTTTAGCCAGCACGGAGTTTCTCCAGCACGATGTTTCTCCAGCGCGGAGTTTCTCCAGCGCGGAGTTTCTCAAACACGAAGTTTCTCCAGCACGAAGTTGCTCCAACACGGAGTTTCTCCAGCACGAAGTTGCTCCAACACGAAGTTTCTCCAACGCGGACTTTCTCCAACGCGGAGTTTCTCCAGCGCGGAGTTTCTCCAACGCAGAGTTTCTCCAACGCAGAGTTTCTCCAACACGGAGTTTCTCAAACACGAAGTTTCTCCAGCACGAAGTTGCTCCAACACGGAGTTTCTCCAACACGGAGTTTCTCCAAAACGGAGTTTCTCCAGCACATATTTTCTCCAGCATGGAGTTTCTCCAGCACGGAGTTTCTCAAGCACGGAGTTTCTCCAGCATGGAGTTTCTCCAGCACGGAGTTTCTCCAGCACGGAGTTTCTCCAACACGAAGTTTCTCCAGCACGGAGTTTCTTATACATAGGGTTTCTCCAGCACGGAGTTTCTCCAGCACGGAGATTCTCCATCAAGGAGATTCTACAGCACGGAGTTTCTCAAGCACGGAGTTTCTCCAGCACGGAGTTTCTCCAGCACGGAGTTCATCCAACACGGAGTTTCTCCAACACGGAGTTTCTCCAGCATTGAGTTTCTCCAGCATGGAGTTTCTCCAGCACGGAGTTTCTCCAGCACGCAGTTACTCCAGAACGGAGCTTCTCCAGCACGGAGTATCTCCAGCACGGAGTTTCTCCAGCACGAAGTTTCTCCAACGCGGACTTTCTTCAACGCGGAGTTTCTCCAACGCAGAATTTCTCCAACGCAGAGTTTCTTATACACAGAGTTTCTCCAGCACGGAGTTTCTCCAGCACGGAGATTCTAAAGCACGGAGTTTCTCCAGCACGAAGTTTCTCCAACACGGAGTTTTTCCAACACGGAGTTTGTCCAGCACGGAGTTTGTCCAACTCGGAGTTTCTCCAACACGAAGTTTCTCCAGCACGAAGTTTCTCCAACACGGAGTTTCTCCAACACGGAGTTTCTCAAACACGGAGTTTCTCCAGCATGGAGATTCTCCAGCAAGGAGTTTCTCCAGCAAAGAGTTTCTGAAGCACGGAGTTTCTCCAGCACGGAGTTGCTCCAACACAGATTTTCTCCAACACGGAGTTTCTCCAGCACAGATTTTCTCCAGCATGGAGTTTCTCCAGCACGGAGTTTCTCTAGCACGGACTTTCTCCAGCACGGAGTTTCTCCAGCACGGAGTTTCTCCAAAACGGAGTTTCTCAAACACGGAGTTTCTCCAACACGGAGTTTCTCCAGCGCGGAGTTTCTCAAACGCAGAGTTTCTCCAACGCAGTTTCTCCAACGCAGTTTCTCAAGCGCGGAGTTTCTCCAGCGCGGAGTTTCTCCTGCGCGGAGCTTCTCCAGCGCGGAGTTTCTCCAGCACGGAGTTTCTCCAGCACGTAGTTTTTCCAGCGCGGAGTTCCTCCAGCGCGGAATTTCACCAACGCGGAGTTTCTCCAGCTTGGAGTTTCTCCAACACGGAGTTTCTCCAGCATTGAGTTTCTCCAGCGCGGAGTTTCCCAACGCGGAGTTTCTCCAACGCGGAGTTTCTCCAACGCAGAGTTTCTCAAACGCAGTTTCTCCAACGCAGAGCTTCTCATACACAGAGTTTATCCAGCACGGTGTTTCTCCAGCGCGGAGCTCCTCCAGTACGGAGTTTCTCAAGCACGCAGTTTCTCCAGAATGGAGTTCCTCCAACACGGAGTTTCTCTAACACGGAGTTTCTCCAGCACAGAGTTTCTCAAGCATGGAGTTTCTCCAGCATGGAGTTTCTCCAACGCGGACTTTCTCCAACGTGGAGTTTCTCCAAAACGGAGTTTCTCCAGCACGGAGTTTCTCCAACACGAAGTTTCTCCAGCACGCAGTTTCTCCAACGCAGAGTTTCTCCAACGCCGTTTCTCCAACGCGGAGTTTCTCCAGCGCGGAGTTTCTCCAACACGGAGTTTCTCCAACAGGGAGTTTCTCCAGCACGGAGTTTGTCCAGCACGGAGTTTCTCAAATACGAAGTTTCTCCAGCACGAAGTTTCTCAAAAACGAAGTTTCTCAAACACGGAGTTTCTCCAGCACGGAGATTCTCCAGTAAGGAGTTTCTCCAGCACAGAGTTTCTGAAGCACGGAGTTTCTCCAGCACGGAGTTCCTCCAACACGGAGTTTCTCCAACACGGAGTTTCTCCAGCATGGAGTTTCTCCAGCACTGAGTTTCTCCAGCACGGACTTTCTCCAGCACGGAGTTTCTCCAACGCAGAGTTTCTCCAACACAGAGTTTCTCCAGCACGGATTTTGTCCAGCACGGAGTTTCTCCAGCACGGAGTTTCTCCAGCACGGAGTTTCTCCAGCATGGAGTTTCTCCAACACGGAGTTTCTCCAGCACGCAGTTTCTCCAGCGCGGAGTTTCTCCAGCGTGGAGTTTCTCCAACGCGGAGTATCTCCAGAGCAGAGTTTCTCTAGCGCGGAGTTTCTAAAGCGCGGAGTTTCTCCAGCTCGGAGCATCTCCAACACGGAGTTTCTCCAGCACGGAGTTTCACCAGCGCGGAGTTTCCCAACGCGGAGTTTCTCCAACGCGGAGTTTCTCCAACGCAGAGTTTCTCCAACGCAGAGTTTCTTATAAACAGAGTTTCTCCAGCACGGAGTTTCTCCAGCACGGAGTTTCACCAGCGCGGAGTTTCCCAACGCGGAGTTTCTCCAACGCGGAGTTTCTCCAACGCAGAGTTTCTCCAACGCAGAGTTTCTTATAAACAGAGTTTCTCCAGCACGGAGTTTCTCCAGCACGGAGATTCTCCAGCACGGAGTTTCTCCTGCACGAAGTTTCTCCAAGACGGAGTTTCTCCAGCACGGAGTATGTCCAGCACGGAGTTTCTCCAGCACGGAGTTTCTCCAACAAAGAGTTTGTCCAACACGGAGTTTCTCAAGCACGAAGTTTCTCCAACGCGGAGTTTCTCCAACACGGAGTTTCTCCAACACGGAGTTTCTTAAACACGGAGTTTCTCCAGCACGGAGTTTCTCCAGCACGGAGTTTCTCCAGCACGGAGTTTCTCCAGCACGAAGTTTCTCCAACGCGGACTTTCTTCAACGCGGAGTTTCTCCAACGCAGAGTTTCTCCAACGCAGAGTTTCTTATACGCAGAGTTTCTCCAGCACGGAGTTTCTCCAGCACGGAGATTCTAAAGCACGGAGTTTCTCCAGCACGAAGTTTCTCCAACACGGAGTTTTTCTAACACGGAGTTTGTCCAGCACGGAGTTTCTCCAACACGAAGTTTCTCCAGCACGAAGTTTCTCCAACACGGAGTTTCTCCAACACGGAGTTTCTCAAACACGGAGTTTCTCCAGCATGGAGATTCTGCAGCAAGGAGTTTCTCCAGCAAAGAGTTTCTGAAGCACGGAGTTTCTCCAGCACGGAGTTGCTCCAACACAGATTTTCTCCAACACGGAGTTTCTCCAGCACAGATTTTCTCCAGCACGGAGTTTCTCCAGCACGGAGTTTCTCTAGCACGGACTTTCTCCAGCACGGAGTTTCTCCAGCACGGAGTTTCTCCAAAACGGAGTTTCTCAAACACGGAGTTTCTCCAACACGGAGTTTCTCCAGCGCGGAGTTTCTCAAACGCAGAGTTTCTCCAACGCAGTTTCTCCAACGCAGTTTCTCAAGCGCGGAGTTTCTCCAGCGCGGAGTTTCTCCTGCGCGGAGCTTCTCCAGCGCGGAGTTTCTCAAGCACGTAGTTTTTCCAGCGCCGAGTTCCTCCAGCGCGGAATTTCACCAACGCGGAGTTTCTCCAGCGCGGAGTTTCTCCAACGCGGAGTTTCTCCAAAGCCGAGTTTCTCCAGCGCGGAGTTTCTTGAGCGCGGAGTTTCTTAAGCGCGGAGTTTCTGCAGCTTGGAGTTTCTCCAACACGGAGTTTCTCCAGCATTGAGTTTCTCCAGCGCGGAGTTTCCCAACGCGGAGTTTCTCCAACGCGGAGTTTCTCCAACGCAGAGTTTCTCAAACGCAGTTTCTCCAACGCAGAGCTTCTCATACACAGAGTTTATCCAGCACGGTGTTTCTCCAGCGCGGAGCTTCTCCAGTATGGAGTTTCTCAAGCACGCAGTTTCTCCAGCATGGAGTTCCTCCAACACGGAGTTTCTCTAACACGGAGTTTCTCCAGCACAGAGTTTCTCAAGCATGGAGTTTCTCCAGCATGGAGTTTCTCCAACGCGGACTTTCTCCAACGCGGAGTTTCTCCAAAACGGAGTTTCTCCAGCACGGAGTTTCTCCAACACGAAGTTTCTCCAGCGCGGAGATTCTCCTGTGCGGAGTTTTTCCAGCACGCAGTTTCTCCAACGCAGAGTTTCTCCAACGCAGTTTCTCCAACGCGGAGTTTCTCCAGCGCGGAGTTTCTCCAACACGGAGTTTCTCCAACAGGGAGTTTCTCCAGCACGGAGTTTGTCCAGCACGGAGTTTCTCAAACACGAAGTTTCTCCAGCACGAAGTTTCTCAAAAACGAAGTTTCTCAAACGCGGAGTTTCTCCAGCACGGAGATTCTCCAGCAAGGAGTTTCTCCAGCACAGAGTTTCTGAAGCACGGAGTTTCTCCAGCACGGAGTTCCTCCAACACGGAGTTTCTCCAACACGGAGTTTCTCCAGCATGGAGTTTCTCCAGCACGGAGTTTCTCCAGCACGGACTTTCTCCAGCACGGAGTTTCTCCAACGCAGAGTTTCTCCAACACAGAGTTTCTCCAGCACGGATTTTTTCCAGCACGGAGTTTCTCCAGCACGGAGTTTCTCCAGCACGGAGTTTCTCCAGCATGGAGTTTCTCCAACACGGAGTTTCTCCAGCACGGAGTTTCTCCAGCACGCAGTTTCTCCAGCGCGGAGTTTCTCCAGCGTGGAGTTTCTCCAACGCGGAGTATCTCCAGAGCAGAGTTTCTCTAGCGCGGAGTTTCTAAAGCGCGGAGTTTCTCCAGCTCGGAGTTTCTCCAACACGGAGTTTCTCCAGCACGGAGTTTCACCAGCGCGGAGTTTCCCAACGCGGAGTTTCTCCAACGCGGAGTTTCTCCAACGCAGAGTTTCTCCAACGCAGAGTTTCTTATAAACAGAGTTTCTCCAACACGGAGTTTCTCCAACACGGAGTTTCTCAAACGGAGTTTCTCCAGCATGGAGATTCTCCAGCAAGGAGTTTCTCCAGCAAAGAGTTTCTGAAGCACGGAGTTTCTCCAGCACGGAGTTGCTCCAACACAGATTTTCTCCAACACGGAGTTTCTCCAGCACAGATTTTCTCCAGCATGGAGTTTCTCCAGCACGGAGTTTCTCTAGCACGGACTTTCTCCAGCACGGAGTTTCTCCAGCACGGAGTTTCTCCAAAACGGAGTTTCTCAAACACGGAGTTTCTCCAACACGGAGTTTCTCCAGCGCGGAGTTTCTCAAACGCAGAGTTTCTCCAACGCAGTTTCTCAAGCGCGGAGTTTCTCCAGCGCGGAGTTTCTCCTGCGCGGAGCTTCTCCAGCGCGGAGTTTCTCCAGCACGGAGTTTCTCCAGCACGTAGTTTTTCCAGCGCGGAGTTCCTCCAGCGCGGAATTTCACCAACGCGGAGTTTCTCCAGCTTGGAGTTTCTCCAACACGGAGTTTCTCCAGCATTGAGTTTCTCCAGCGCGGAGTTTCCCAACGCGGAGTTTCTCCAACGCGGAGTTTCTCCAACGCAGAGTTTCTCAAACGCAGTTTCTCCAACGCAGAGCTTCTCATACACAGAGTTTATCCAGCACGGTGTTTCTCCAGCGCGGAGCTTCTCCAGTACGGAGTTTCTCAAGCACGCAGTTTCTCCAGAATGGAGTTCCTCCAACACGGAGTTTCTCTAACACGGAGTTTCTCCAGCACAGAGTTTCTCAAGCATGGAGTTTCTCCAGCATGGAGTTTCTCCAACGCGGACTTTCTCCAACGTGGAGTTTCTCCAAAACGGAGTTTCTCCAGCACGGAGTTTCTCCAACACGAAGTTTCTCCAGCGCGCAGTTTCTCCTGTGCGGAGTTTCTCCAGCACGCAGTTTCTCCAACGCAGAGTTTCTCCAACGCCGTTTCTCCAACGCGGAGTTTCTCCAGCGCGGAGTTTCTCCAACACGGAGTTTCTCCAACAGGGAGTTTCTCCAGCACGGAGTTTGTCCAGCACGGAGTTTCTCAAATACGAAGTTTCTCCAGCACGAAATTTCTCAAAAACGAAGTTTCTCAAACACGGAGTTTCTCCAGCACGGAGATTCTCCAGTAAGGAGTTTCTCCAGCACAGAGTTTCTGAAGCACGGAGTTTCTCCAGCACGGAGTTCCTCCAACACGGAGTTTCTCCAACACGGAGTTTCTCCAGCATGGAGTTTCTCCAGCACTGAGTTTCTCCAGCACGGACTTTCTCCAGCACGGAGTTTCTCCAACGCAGAGTTTCTCCAACACACAGTTTCTCCAGCACGGATTTTGTCCAGCACGGAGTTTCTCCAGCACGGAGTTTCTCCAGCACGGAGTTTCTCCAGCATGGAGTTTCTCCAACACGGAGTTTCTCCAGCGCGGAGTTTCTCCAGCGTGGAGTTTCTCCAACGCGGAGTATCTCCAGAGCAGAGTTTCTCTAGCGCGGAGTTTCTAAAGCGCGGAGTTTCTCCAGCTCGGAGCATCTCCAACACGGAGTTTCTCCAGCACGGAGTTTCACCAGCCCGGAGTTTCCCAACGCGGAGTTTCTCCAACGCGGAGTTTCTCCAACGCAGAGTTTCTCCAACGCAGAGTTTCTTATAAACAGAGTTTCTCCAGCACGGAGTTTCTCCAGCACGGAGATTCTCCAGCACGGAGTTTCTCCTGCACGAAGTTTCTCCAAGACGGAGTTTCTCCAGCACGGAGTATGTCCAGCACGGAGTTTCTCCAGCACGGAGTTTCTCCAACAAAGAGTTTGTCCAACACGGAGTTTCTCAAGCACGAAGTTTCTCCAACACGGAGTTTCTCCAACACGGAGTTTCTCCAACACGGAGTTTCTTAAACACGGAGTTTCTCCAGCACGGAGTTTCTCCAGCACGGAGTTTCTCCAGCACGGAGTTTCTCCAGCACGAAGTTTCTCCAACGCGGACTTTCTTCAACGCGGAGTTTCTCCAACGCAGAGTTTCTCCAACGCAGAGTTTCTTATACGAAGAGTTTCTCCAGCACGGAGTTTCTCCAGCACGGAGATTCTAAAGCACGGAGTTTCTCCAGCACGAAGTTTCTCCAACACGGAGTTTTTCTAACACGGAGTTTGTCCAGCACGGAGTTTCTCCAACACGAAGTTTCTCCAGCACGAAGTTTCTCCAACACGGAGTTTCTCCAACACGGAGTTTCTCAAACACGGAGTTTCTCCAGCATGGAGATTCTGCAGCAAGGAGTTTCTCCAGCAAAGAGTTTCTGAAGCACGGAGTTTCTCCAGCACGGAGTTGCTCCAACACAGATTTTCTCCAACACGGAGTTTCTCCAGCACAGATTTTCTCCAGCATGGAGTTTCTCCAGCACGGAGTTTCTCTAGCACGGACTTTCTCCAGCACGGAGTTTCTCCAGCACGGAGTTTCTCCAAAACGGAGTTTCTCAAACACGGAGTTTCTCCAACACGGAGTTTCTCCAGCGCGGAGTTTCTCAAACGCAGAGTTTCTCCAACGCAGTTTCTCCAACGCAGTTTCTCAAGCGCGGAGTTTCTCCAGCGCGGAGTTTCTCCTGCGCGGAGCTTCTCCAGCGCGGAGTTTCTCAAGCACGGAGTTTCTCAAGCACGTAGTTTTTCCAGCGCCGAGTTCCTCCAGCGCGGAATTTCACCAACGCGGAGTTTCTCCAGCGCGGAGTTTCTCCAACGCGGAGTTTCTCCAAAGCCGAGTTTCTCCAGCGCGGAGTTTCTTGAGCGCGGAGTTTCTTAAGCGCGGAGTTTCTGCAGCTTGGAGTTTCTCCAACACGGAGTTTCTCCAGCATTGAGTTTCTCCAGCGCGGAGTTTCCCAACGCGGTGTTTCTCCAACGCGGAGTTTCTCCAACGCAGAGTTTCTCAAACGCAGTTTCTCCAACGCAGAGCTTCTCATACACAGAGTTTATCCAGCACGGTGTTTCTCCAGCGCGGAGCTTCTCCAGTATGGAGTTTCTCAAGCACGCAGTTTCTCCAGCATGGAGTTCCTCCAACACGGAGTTTCTCTAACACGGAGTTTCTCCAGCACAGAGTTTCTCAAGCATGGAGTTTCTCCAGCATGGAGTTTCTCCAACGCGGACTTTCTCCAACGCGGAGTTTCTCCAAAACGGAGTTTCTCCAGCACGGAGTTTCTCCAACACGAAGTTTCTCCAGCGCGGAGATTCTCCTGTGCGGAGTTTTTCCAGCACGCAGTTTCTCCAACGCAGAGTTTCTCCAACGCAGTTTCTCCAACGCGGAGTTTCTCCAGCGCGGAGTTTCTCCAACACGGAGTTTCTCCAACAGGGAGTTTCTCCAGCACGGAGTTTGTCCAGCACGGAGTTTCTCAAACACGAAGTTTCTCCAGCACGAAGTTTCTCAAAAACGAAGTTTCTCAAACGCGGAGTTTCTCCAGCACGGAGATTCTCCAGCAAGGAGTTTCTCCAGCACAGAGTTTCTGAAGCACGGAGTTTCTCCAGCACGGAGTTCCTCCAACACGGAGTTTCTCCAACACGGAGTTTCTCCAGCATGGAGTTTCTCCAGCACGGAGTTTCTCCAGCACGGACTTTCTCCAGCACGGAGTTTCTCCAACGCAGAGTTTCTCCAACACAGAGTTTCTCCAGCACAGATTTTTTCCAGCACGGAGTTTCTCCAGCACGGAGTTTCTCCAGCACGGAGTTTCTCCAGCATGGAGTTTCTCCAGCAAGGAGTTTCTCCAGCACAGAGTTTCTGAAGCACGGAGTTTCTCCAGCACGGAGTTCCTCCAACACGGAGTTTCTCCAACACGGAGTTTCTCCAGCATGGAGTTTCTCCAGCACGGAGTTTCTCCAGCACGGACTTTCTCCAGCACGGAGTTTCTCCAACGCAGAGTTTCTCCAACACAGAGTTTCTCCAGCGCGGATTTTTTCCAGCACGGAGTTTCTCCAGCACGGAGTTTCTCCAGCACAGAGTTTCTCCAGCATGGAGTTTCTCCAGCAAGGAGTTTCTCCAGCAAAGAGTTTCTGAAGCACGGAGTTTCTCCAGCACGGAGTTGCTCCAACACAGATTTTCTCCAACACGGAGTTTCTCCAGCACAGATTTTCTCCAACGCAGTTTCTCAAGCGCGGAGTTTCTCCAGCGCGGAGTTTCTCCTGCGCGGAGCTTCTCCAGCGCGGAGTTTCTCCAGCACGGAGTTTCTCCAGCACGTAGTTTTTCCAGCGCCGAGTTCCTCCAGCGCGGAATTTCACCAACGCGGAGTTTCTCCAGCGTGGAGTTTCTCCAAAACGGAGTTTCTCCAGCACGGAGTTTCTCCAACACGAAGTTTCTCCAGCGCGGAGTTTCTCCTGTGCGGAGTTTCTCCAGCGCGGAGTTTCTCCAGCGTGGAGTTTCCCCAACGCGGAGTATCTCCAGAGCAGAGTTTCTCTAGCGCGGAGTTTCTAAAGCGCGGAGTTTCTCCAGCTCGGAGTTTCTCCAACACGGAGTTTCTCCAGCACGGAGTTGCACCAGCGCGGAGTTTCCCAACGCGGAGTTTCTCCAACGCGGAGTTTCTCCAACGCAGAGTTTCTCCAACGCAGAGTTTCTTATAAACAGAGTTTTTCCAGCACGGAGTTTCTCCAGCACGGAGATTCTCCAGCACGGAGTTTCTCCTGCACGAAGTTTCTCCAACACGGAGTTTCTCCAGCACGGAGTTTGTCCAGCACGGAGTTTCTCCAGCTCGGAGTTTCTCCAACAAAGAGTTTGTCAACACGGAGTTTCTCAAGCACGAAGTTTCTCCAACACGGAGTTTCTCCAACACGGAGTTTCTCCAACACGGAGTTTCTTAAACACGGAGTTTCTCCAGCACGGAGTTTCTCCAGCACGGAGTTTCTCCAGCACGGAGTTTCTCCAGCACGAAGTTTCTCCAACGCGGACTTTCTTCAACGCGGAGTTTCTCCAACGCAGAGTTTCTCCAACGCAGAGTTTCTTATACACAGAGTTTCTCCAGCACGGAGTTTCTCCAGCACGGAGATTCTAAAGCACGGAGTTTCTCCAACGCGGAGTTTCTCCAAAGCGCAGTTTCCCCAGCGCGGAGTTTCTCTAGCGCGGAGTTTCTAAAGCGCGGAGTTTCTCCAGCTCGGAGTTTCTCCAGCTCGGAGTTTCTCCAACACGAAGTTTAGCCAGCACGGAGTTTCTCCAGCACGATGTTTCTCCAGCGCGGAGTTTCTCGAGCGCGGAGTTTCTCAAACACGAAGTTTCTCCAGCACGAAGTTGCTCCAACACGGAGTTTCTCCAGCACGAAGTTGCTCCAACACGAAGTTTCTCCAACGCGGACTTTCGCCAACGCGGAGTTTCTCCAGCGCGGAGTTTCTCCAACGCAGAGTTTCTCCAACGCAGAGTTTCTCCAACACGGAGTTTCTCAAACACGAAGTTTCTCCAGCAAGAAGTTGCTCCAACACGGAGTTTCTCCAACACGGAGTTTCTCCAAAACGGAGTTTCTCCAGCACATATTTTCTCCAGCATGGAGTTTCTCCAGCACGGATTTTCTCAAGCACGGAGTTTCTCCAGCATGGAGTTTCTCCAGCACGGAGTTTCTCCAGCACGGAGTTTCTCCAACACGAAGTTTCTCCAGCACGGAGTTTCTTATACATAGGGTTTCTCCAGCACGGAGTTTCTCCAGCACGGAGATTCTCCATCAAGGAGATTCTACAGCACGGAGTTTCTCAAGCACGAAGTTTCTCCAACACGGAGTTTCTCCAACACGGAGTTTCTCCAACACGGAGTTTCTTAAACACGGAGTTTCTCCAGCACGGAGTTTCTCCAGCACGGACATTCTCCAGCAAGCAGTTTCTCCAGCACAGAGTTTCTGGAGCACGAAGTTTCTCCAGCACGGAGTTCCTCCAACACGGAGTTTCTCCAACACGGAGTTTCTCCAGCATGGAGTTTCTCCAGCACGGAGTTTCTCCAGCACGGACTTTCTCCAGCACGGAGTTTCTCCAACGCAGAGTTTCTCCAACACAGTTTCTCCAGCACGGATTTTGTCCAGCACGGAGTTTCTCCAGCACGGAGTTTCTCCAGCACGGAGTTTCTCCAGCATGGAGTTTCTCCAACACGGAGTTTCTCCAGCACGGAGTTTCTCCAGCACGCAGTTTCTCCAGCGCGGAGTTTCTCCAGCGTGGAGTTTCTCCAACGCGGAGTATATCCAGAGCAGAGTTTCTCTAGCGCGGAGTTTCTAAAGCGCGGAGTTTCTCCAGCTCGGAGTTTCTCCAACACGGAGTTTCTCCAGCACGGAGTTTCACCAGCGCGGAGTTTCCCAACGCGGAGTTTCTCCAACGCGCAGTTTCTCCACCGCAGAGTTTCTCCAACGCAGAGTTTCTTATAAACAGAGTTTCTCCAGCACGGAGTTTCTCCAGCACGGAGATTCTCCAGCACGGAGTTTCTCCTGCACGAAGTTTCTCCAACACGGAGTTTCTCCAGCACGGAGTATGTCCAGCACGGAGTTTCTCCAGCTCGGAGTTTCTCCAACAAAGAGTTTGTCCAACACGGAGTTTCTCAAGCACGAAGTTTCTCCAACACGGAGTTTCTCCAACACGGAGTTTCTCCAACACGGAGTTTCTTAAACACGGAGTTTCTCCAGCACGGAGTTTCTCCAGCACGGAGTTTCTCCAGCACGGAGTTTCTCCAGCACGAAGTTTCTCCAACACGGAGTTTTTCCAACACGGAGTTTGTCCAGCACGGAGTTTCTCCAGCACGGAGTTTCTCCAGCAAGGAGTTTGTCCAACTCGGAGTTTCTCCAACACGAAGTTTCTCCAGCACGAAGTTTCTCCAACACGGAGTTTCTCCAACACGGAGTTTCTCAAACACGGAGTTTCTCCAGCATGGAGATTCTCCAGCAAGGAGTTTCTCCAGCAGAGTTTCTGAAGCACGGAGTTTCTCCAGCACGGAGTTGCTCCAACAAAGATTTTCTCCAACACGGAGTTTCTCCAGCACAGATTTTCTCCAACGCAGTTTCTCAAGCGCGGAGTTTCTCCAGCGCGGAGTTTCTCCTGCGCGGAGCTTCTCCAGCGCGGAGTTTCTCCAGCACGGAGTTTCTCCAGCATGTAGTTTTTCCAGCGCCGAGTTCCTCCAGCGCGGAATTTCACCAACGCGGAGTTTCTCCAACGTGGAGTTTCTCCAAAACGGAGTTTCTCCAGCACGGAGTTTCTCCAACACGAAGTTTCTCCAGCGCGGAGTTTCTCCTGTGCGGAGTTTCTCCAGCGCGGAGTTTCTCCAGCGTGGAGTTTCCCCAACGCGGAGTATCTCCAGAGCAGAGTTTCTCTAGCGCGGAGTTTCTAAAGCGCGGAGTTTCTCCAGCTCGGAGTTTCTCCAACACGGAGTTTCTCCAGCACGGAGTTGCACCAGCGCGGAGTTTCCCAACGCGGAGTTTCTCCAACGCGGAGTTTCTCCAACGCAGAGTTTCTCCAACGCAGAGTTTCTTATAAACAGAGTTTTTCCAGCACGGAGTTTCTCCAGCACGGAGATTCTCCAGCACGGAGTTTCTCCTGCACGAAGTTTCTCCAACACGGAGTTTCTCCAGCACGGAGTTTGTCCAGCACGGAGTTTCTCAAGCACGGAGTTTCTCCAACAAAGAGTTTGTCAACACGGAGTTTCTCAAGCACGAAGTTTCTCCAACACGGAGTTTCTCCAACACGGAGTTTCTCCAACACGGAGTTTCTTAAACACGGAGTTTCTCCAGCACGGAGTTTCTCCAGCACGGAGTTTCTCCAGCACGAAGTTTCTCCAACGCGGACTTTCTTCAACGCGGAGTTTCTCCAACGCAGAGTTTCTCCAACGCAGAGTTTCTTATACACAGAGTTTCTCCAGCACGGAGTTTCTCCAGCACGGAGATTCTAAAGCACGGAGTTTCTCCAACGCGGAGTTTCTCCAAAGCGGAGTTTCCCCAGCGCGGAGTTTCTCTAGCGCGGAGTTTCTAAAGCGCGGAGTTTCTCCAGCTCGGAGTTTCTCCAGCTCGGAGTTTCTCCAACACGAAGTTTAGCCAGCACGGAGTTTCTCCAGCACGATGTTTCTCCAGCGCGGAGTTTCTCCAGCGCGGAGTTTCTCAAACACGAAGTTTCTCCAGCACGAAGTTGCTCCAACACGGAGTTTCTCCAGCACGAAGTTGCTCCAACACGAAGTTTCTCCAACGCGGACTTTCTCCAACGCGGAGTTTCTCCAGCGCGGAGTTTCTCCAACGCAGAGTTTCTCCAACGCAGAGTTTCTCCAACACGGAGTTTCTCAAACACGAAGTTTCTCCAGCACGAAGTTGCTCCAACACGGAGTTTCTCCAACACGGAGTTTCTCCAAAACGGAGTTTCTCCAGCACATATTTTCTCCAGCATGGAGTTTCTCCAGCACGGAGTTTCTCAAGCACGGAGTTTCTCCAGCATGGAGTTTCTCCAGCACGGAGTTTCTCCAGCACGGAGTTTCTCCAACACGAAGTTTCTCCAGCACGGAGTTTCTTATACATAGGGTTTCTCCAGCACGGAGTTTCTCCAGCACGGAGATTCTCCATCAAGGAGATTCTACAGCACGGAGTTTCTCAAGCACGGAGTTTCTCCAGCACGGAGTTTCTCCAGCACGGAGTTCATCCAACACGGAGTTTCTCCAACACGGAGTTTCTCCAGCATTGAGTTTCTCCAGCATGGAGTTTCTCCAGCACGGAGTTTCTCCAGCACGGAGTTACTCCAGAACGGAGCTTCTCCAGCACGGAGTATCTCCAGCACGGAGTTTCTCCAGCACGAAGTTTCTCCAACGCGGACTTTCTTCAACGCGGAGTTTCTCCAACGCAGAATTTCTCCAACGCAGAGTTTCTTATACACAGAGTTTCTCCAGCACGGAGTTTCTCCAGCACGGAGATTCTAAAGCACGGAATTTCTCCAGCACGAAGTTTCTCCAACACGGAGTTTTTCCAACACGGAGTTTGTCCAGCACGGAGTTTGTCCAACTCGGAGTTTCTCCAACACGAAGTTTCTCCAGCACGAAGTTTCTCCAACACGGAGTTTCTCCAACACGGAGTTTCTCAAACACGGAGTTTCTCCAGCATGGAGATTCTCCAGCAAGGAGTTTCTCCAGCAAAGAGTTTCTGAAGCACGGAGTTTCTCCAGCACGGAGTTGCTCCAACACAGATTTTCTCCAACACGGAGTTTCTCCAGCACAGATTTTCTCCAGCATGGAGTTTCTCCAGCACGGAGTTTCTCTAGCACGGACTTTCTCCAGCACGGAGTTTCTCCAGCACGGAGTTTCTCCAAAACGGAGTTTCTCAAACACGGAGTTTCTCCAACACGGAGTTTCTCCAGCGCGGAGTTTCTCAAACGCAGAGTTTCTCCAACGCAGTTTCTCCAACGCAGTTTCTCAAGCGCGGAGTTTCTCCAGCGCGGAGTTTCTCCTGCGCGGAGCTTCTCCAGCGCGGAGTTTCTCCAGCACGGAGTTTCTCCAGCACGTAGTTTTTCCAGCGCGGAGTTCCTCCAGCGCGGAATTTCACCAACGCGGAGTTTCTCCAGCTTGGAGTTTCTCCAACACGGAGTTTCTCCAGCATTGAGTTTCTCCAGCGCGGAGTTTCCCAACGCGGAGTTTCTCCAACGCGGAGTTTCTCCAACGCAGAGTTTCTCAAACGCAGTTTCTCCAACGCAGAGCTTCTCATACACAGAGTTTATCCAGCACGGTGTTTCTCCAGCGCGGAGCTTCTCCAGTACGGAGTTTCTCAAGCACGCAGTTTCTCCAGAATGGAGTTCCTCCAACACGGAGTTTCTCTAACACGGAGTTTCTCCAGCACAGAGTTTCTCAAGCATGGAGTTTCTCCAGCATGGAGTTTCTCCAACGCGGACTTTCTCCAACGTGGAGTTTCTCCAAAACGGAGTTTCTCCAGCACGGAGTTTCTCCAACACGAAGTTTCTCCAGCGCGGAGTTTCTCCTGTGCGGAGTTTCTCCAGCACGCAGTTTCTCCAACGCAGAGTTTCTCCAACGCCGTTTCTCCAAAGCGGAGTTTCTCCAGCGCGGAGTTTCTCCAACACGGAGTTTCTCCAACAGGGAGTTTCTCCAGCACGGAGTTTGTCCAGCACGGAGTTTCTCAAATACGAAGTTTCTCCAGCACGAAGTTTCTCAAAAACGAAGTTTCTCAAACACGGAGTTTCTCCAGCACGGAGATTCTCCAGTAAGGAGTTTCTCCAGCACAGAGTTTCTGAAGCACGGAGTTTCTCCAGCACGGAGTTCCTCCAACACGGAGTTTCTCCAACACGGAGTTTCTCCAGCATGGAGTTTCTCCAGCACTGAGTTTCTCCAGCACGGACTTTCTCCAGCACGGAGTTTCTCCAACGCAGAGTTTCTCCAACACAGAGTTTCTCCAGCACGGATTTTGTCCAGCACGGAGTTTCTCCAGCACGGAGTTTCTCCAGCACGGAGTTTCTCCAGCATGGAGTTTCTCCAACACGGAGTTTCTCCAGCACGCAGTTTCTCCAGCGCGGAGTTTCTCCAGCGTGGAGTTTCTCCAACGCGGAGTATCTCCAGAGCAGAGTTTCTCTAGCGCGGAGTTTCTAAAGCGCGGAGATTCTCCAGCTCGGAGCATCTCCAACACGGAGTTTCTCCAGCACGGAGTTTCACCAGCGCGGAGTTTCCCAACGCGGAGTTTCTCCAACGCGGAGTTTCTCCAACGCAGAGTTTCTCCAACGCAGAGTTTCTCATAAACAGAGTTTCTCCAGCACGGAGTTTCTCCAGCACGGAGATTCTCCAGCACGGAGTTTCTCCTGCACGAAGTTTCTCCAAGACGGAGTTTCTCCAGCACGGAGTATGTCCAGCACGGAGTTTCTCCAGCACGGAGTTTCTCCAACAAAGAGTTTGTCCAACACGGAGTTTCTCAAGCACGAAGTTTCTCCAACACGGAGTTTCTCCAACACGGAGTTTCTCCAACACGGAGTTTCTTAAACACGGAGTTTCTCCAGCACGGAGTTTCTCCAGCACGGAGTTTCTCCAGCACGGAGTTTCTCCAGCACGAAGTTTCTCCAACGCGGACTTTCTTCAACGCGGAGTTTCTCCAACGCAGAGTTTCTCCAACGCAGAGTTTCTTATACGCAGAGTTTCTCCAGCACGGAGTTTCTCCAGCACGGAGATTCTAAAGCACGGAGTTTCTCCAGCACGAAGTTTCTCCAACACGGAGTTTTTCTAACACGGAGTTTGTCCAGCACGGAGTTTCTCCAACACGAAGTTTCTCCAGCACGAAGTTTCTCCAACACGGAGTTTCTCCAACACGGAGTTTCTCAAACACGGAGTTTCTCCAGCATGGAGATTCTGCAGCAAGGAGTTTCTCCAGCAAAGAGTTTCTGAAGCACGGAGTTTCTCCAGCACGGAGTTGCTCCAACACAGATTTTCTCCAACACGGAGTTTCTCCAGCACAGATTTTCTCCAGCACGGAGTTTCTCCAGCACGGAGTTTCTCTAGCACGGACTTTCTCCAGCACGGAGTTTCTCCAGCACGGAGTTTCTCCAAAACGGAGTTTCTCAAACACGGAGTTTCTCCAACACGGAGTTTCTCCAGCGCGGAGTTTCTCAAACGCAGAGTTTCTCCAACGCAGTTTCTCCAACGCAGTTTCTCAAGCGCGGAGTTTCTCCTGCGCGGAGCTTCTCCAGCGCGGAGTTTCTCAAGCACGTAGTTTTTCCAGCGCCGAGTTCCTCCAGC
The DNA here is from genome assembly GCF_052857255.1 of Amblyomma americanum. Lineage (NCBI taxonomy): Eukaryota > Metazoa > Arthropoda > Arachnida > Ixodida > Ixodidae > Amblyomma > Amblyomma americanum. The sequence continues at coordinate 147,283,117 of NC_135502.1, read as the reverse complement.
GCGGAATTTCACCAACGCGGAGTTTCTCCAGCGCGGAGTTTCTCCAACGCGGAGTTTCTCCAAAGCCGAGTTTCTCCAGCGCGGAGTTTCTTGAGCGCGGAGTTTCTTAAGCGCGGAGTTTCTGCAGCTTGGAGTTTCTCCAACACGGAGTTTCTCCAGCATTGAGTTTCTCCAGCGCGGAGTTTCCCAACGCGGAGTTTCTCCAACGCGGAGTTTCTCCAACGCAGAGTTTCTCAAACGCAGTTTCTCCAACGCAGAGCTTCTCATACACAGAGTTTATCCAGCACGGTGTTTCTCCAGCGCGGAGCTTCTCCAGTATGGAGTTTCTCAAGCACGCAGTTTCTCCAGCATGGAGTTCCTCCAACACGGAGTTTCTCTAACACGGAGTTTCTCCAGCACAGAGTTTCTCAAGCATGGAGTTTCTCCAGCATGGAGTTTCTCCAACGCGGACTTTCTCCAACGCGGAGTTTCTCCAAAACGGAGTTTCTCCAGCACGGAGTTTCTCCAACACGAAGTTTCTCCAGCGCGGAGATTCTCCTGTGCGGAGTTTTTCCAGCACGCAGTTTCTCCAACGCAGAGTTTCTCCAACGCAGTTTCTCCAACGCGGAGTTACTCCAGCGCGGAGTTTCTCCAACACGGAGTTTCTCCAACAGGGAGTTTCTCCAGCACGGAGTTTGTCCAGCACGGAGTTTCTCAAACACGAAGTTTCTCCAGCACGAAGTTTCTCAAAAACGAAGTTTCTCAAACGCGGAGTTTCTCCAGCACGGAGATTCTCCAGCAAGGAGTTTCTCCAGCACAGAGTTTCTGAAGCACGGAGTTTCTCCAGCACGGAGTTCCTCCAACACGGAGTTTCTCCAACACGGAGTTTCTCCAGCATGGAGTTTCTCCAGCACGGAGTTTCTCCAGCACGGACTTTCTCCAGCACGGAGTTTCTCCAACGCAGAGTTTCTCCAACACAGAGTTTCTCCAGCACGGATTTTTTCCAGCACGGAGTTTCTCCAGCACGGAGTTTCTCCAGCACGGAGTTTCTCCAGCACGGAGTTTCTCCAGCATGGAGTTTCTCCAACACGGAGTTTCTCCAGCACGGAGTTTCTCCAGCACGCAGTTTCTCCAGCGCGGAGTTTCTCCAGCGTGGAGTTTCTCCAACGCGGAGTATCTCCAGAGCAGAGTTTCTCTAGCGCGGAGTTTCTAAAGCGCGGAGTTTCTCCAGCTCGGAGTTTCTCCAACACGGAGTTTCTCCAGCACGGAGTTTCACCAGCGCGGAGTTTCCCAACGCGGAGTTTCTCCAACGCGGAGTTTCTCCAACGCAGAGTTTCTCCAACGCAGAGTTTCTTATAAACAGAGTTTCTCCAACACGGAGTTTCTCCAACACGGAGTTTCTCAAACACGGAGTTTCTCCAGCATGGAGATTCTCCAGCAAGGAGTTTCTCCAGCAAAGAGTTTCTGAAGCACGGAGTTTCTCCAGCACGGAGTTGCTCCAACACAGATTTTCTCCAACACGGAGTTTCTCCAGCACAGATTTTCTCCAGCATGGAGTTTCTCCAGCACGGAGTTTCTCTAGCACGGACTTTCTCCAGCACGGAGTTTCTCCAGCACGGAGTTTCTCCAAAACGGAGTTTCTCAAACACGGAGTTTCTCCAACACGGAGTTTCTCCAGCGCGGAGTTTCTCAAACGCAGAGTTTCTCCAACGCAGTTTCTCCAACGCAGTTTCTCAAGCGCGGAGTTTCTCCAGCGCGGAGTTTCTCCTGCGCGGAGCTTCTCCAGCGCGGAGTTTCTCCAGCACGGAGTTTCTCCAGCACGTAGTTTTTCCAGCGCGGAGTTCCTCCAGCGCGGAATTTCACCAACGCGGAGTTTCTCCAGCTTGGAGTTTCTCCAACACGGAGTTTCTCCAGCATTGAGTTTCTCCAGCGCGGAGTTTCCCAACGCGGAGTTTCTCCAACGCAGAGTTTCTCAAACGCAGTTTCTCCAACGCAGAGCTTCTCATACACAGAGTTTATCCAGCACGGTGTTTCTCCAGCGCGGAGCTTCTCCAGTACGGAGTTTCTCAAGCACGCAGTTTCTCCAGAATGGAGTTCCTCCAACACGGAGTTTCTCTAACACGGAGTTTCTCCAGCACAGAGTTTCTCAAGCATGGAGTTTCTCCAGCATGGAGTTTCTCCAACGCGGACTTTCTCCAACGTGGAGTTTCTCCAAAACGGAGTTTCTCCAGCACGGAGTTTCTCCAACACGAAGTTTCTCCAGCGCGGAGTTTCTCCTGTGCGGAGTTTCTCCAGCACGCAGTTTCTCCAACGCAGAGTTTCTCCAACGCCGTTTCTCCAACGCGGAGTTTCTCCAGCGCGGAGTTTCTCCAACACGGAGTTTCTCCAACAGGGAGTTTCTCCAGCACGGAGTTTGTCCAGCACGGAGTTTCTCAAATACGAAGTTTCTCCAGCACGAAGTTTCTCAAAAACGAAGTTTCTCAAACACGGAGTTTCTCCAGCACGGAGATTCTCCAGTAAGGAGTTTCTCCAGCACAGAGTTTCTGAAGCACGGAGTTTCTCCAGCACGGAGTTCCTCCAACACGGAGTTTCTCCAACACGGAGTTTCTCCAGCATGGAGTTTCTCCAGCACTGAGTTTCTCCAGCACGGACTTTCTCCAGCACGGAGTTTCTCCAACGCAGAGTTTCTCCAACACAGAGTTTCTCCAGCACGAATTTTGTCCAGCACGGAGTTTCTCCAGCACGGAGTTTCTCCAGCACGGAGTTTCTCCAGCATGGAGTTTCTCCAACACGGAGTTTCTCCAGCGCGGAGTTTCTCCAGCGTGGAGTTTCTCCAACGCGGAGTATCTCCAGAGCAGAGTTTCTCTAGCGCGGAGTTTCTAAAGCGCGGAGTTTCTCCAGCTCGGAGCATCTCCAACACGGAGTTTCTCCAGCACGGAGTTTCACCAGCGCGGAGTTTCCCAACGCGGAGTTTCTCCAACGCGGAGTTTCTCCAACGCAGAGTTTCTCCAACGCAGAGTTTCTTATAAACAGAGTTTCTCCAGCACGGAGTTTCTCCAGCACGGAGATTCTCCAGCACGGAGTTTCTCCTGCACGAAGTTTCTCCAAGACGGAGTTTCTCCAGCACGGAGTATGTCCAGCACGGAGTTTCTCCAGCACGGAGTTTCTCCAACAAAGAGTTTGTCCAACACGGAGTTTCTCAAGCACGAAGTTTCTCCAACACGGAGTTTCTCCAACACGGAGTTTCTCCAACACGGAGTTTCTTAAACACGGAGTTTCTCCAGCACGGAGTTTCTCCAGCACGGAGTTTCTCCAGCACGGAGTTTCTCCAGCACGAAGTTTCTCCAACGCGGACTTTCTTCAACGCGGAGTTTCTCCAACGCAGAGTTTCTCCAACGCAGAGTTTCTTATACGCAGAGTTTCTCCAGCACGGAGTTTCTCCAGCACGGAGATTCTAAAGCACGGAGTTTCTCCAGCACGAAGTTTCTCCAACACGGAGTTTTTCTAACACGGAGTTTGTCCAGCACGGAGTTTCTCCAACACGAAGTTTCTCCAGCACGAAGTTTCTCCAACACGGAGTTTCTCCAACACGGAGTTTCTCAAACACGGAGTTTCTCCAGCATGGAGATTCTGCAGCAAGGAGTTTCTCCAGCAAAGAGTTTCTGAAGCACGGAGTTTCTCCAGCACGGAGTTGCTCCAACACAGATTTTCTCCAACACGGAGTTTCTCCAGCACAGATTTTCTCCAGCATGGAGTTTCTCCAGCACGGAGTTTCTCTAGCACGGACTTTCTCCAGCACGGAGTTTCTCCAGCACGGAGTTTCTCCAAAACGGAGTTTCTCAAACACGGAGTTTCTCCAACACGGAGTTTCTCCAGCGCGGAGTTTCTCAAACGCAGAGTTTCTCCAACGCAGTTTCTCCAACGCAGTTTCTCAAGCGCGGAGTTTCTCCAGCGCGGAGTTTCTCCTGCGCGGAGCTTCTCCAGCGCGGAGTTTCTCAAGCACGGAGTTTCTCAAGCACGTAGTTTTTCCAGCGCCGAGTTCCTCCAGCGCGGAATTTCACCAACTCCGAGTTTCTCCAACGCGGAGTTTCTCCAAAGCCGAGTTTCTCCAGCGCGGAGTTTCTTGAGCGCGGAGTTTCTTAAGCGCGGAGTTTCTGCAGCTTGGAGTTTCTCCAACACGGAGTTTCTCCAGCATTGAGTTTCTCCAGCGCGGAGTTTCCCAACGCGGAGTTTCTCCAACGCGGAGTTTCTCCAACGCAGAGTTTCTCAAACGCAGTTTCTCCAACGCAGAGCTTCTCATACACAGAGTTTATCCAGCACGGTGTTTCTCCAGCGCGGAGCTTCTCCAGTATGGAGTTTCTCAAGCACGCAGTTTCTCCAGCATGGAGTTCCTCCAACACGGAGTTTCTCTAACACGGAGTTTCTCCAGCACAGAGTTTCTCAAGCATGGAGTTTCTCCAGCATGGAGTTTCTCCAACGCGGACTTTCTCCAACGCGGAGTTTCTCCAAAACGGAGTTTCTCCAGCACGGAGTTTCTCCAACACGAAGTTTCTCCAGCGCGGAGATTCTCCTGTGCGGAGTTTTTCCAGCACGCAGTTTCTCCAACGCAGAGTTTCTCCAACGCAGTTTCTCCAACGCGGAGTTTCTCCAGCGCGGAGTTTCTCCAACACGGAGTTTCTGCAACAGGGAGTTTCTCCAGCACGGAGTTTCTCAAACACGAAGTTTCTCCAGCACGAAGTTTCTCAAAAACGAAGTTTCTCAAACGCGGAGTTTCTCCAGCACGGAGATTCTCCAGCAAGGAGTTTCTCCAGCACAGAGTTTCTGAAGCACGGAGTTTCTCCAGCACGGAGTTCCTCCGACACGGAGTTTCTCCAACACGGAGTTTCTCCAGCATGGAGTTTCTCCAGCACGGAGTTTCTCCAGCACGGACTTTCTCCAGCACGGAGTTTCTCCAACGCAGAGTTTCTCCAACACAGAGTTTCTCCAGCACGGATTTTTTCCAGCACGGAGTTTCTCCAGCACGGAGTTTCTCCAGCACGGAGTTTCTCCAGCATGGAGTTTCTCCAGCAAGGAGTTTCTCCAGCACAGAGTTTCTGAAGCACGGAGTTTCTCCAGCACGGAGTTCCTCCAACACGGAGTTTCTCCAACACGGAGTTTCTCCAGCATGGAGTTTCTCCAGCACGGAGTTTCTCCAGCACGGACTTTCTCCAGCACGGAGTTTCTCCAACGCAGAGTTTCTCCAACACAGAGTTTCTCCAGCACGGATTTTTTCCAGCACGGAGTTTCTCCAGCACGGAGTTTCTCCAGCACGGAGTTTCTCCAGCATGGAGTTTCTCCAACACGGAGTTTCTCCAGCACGGAGTTTCTCCAGCACGCAGTTTCTCCAGCGCGGAGTTTCTCCAGCGTGGAGTTTCTCCAACGCGGAGTATCTCCAGAGCAGAGTTTCTCTAGCGCGGAGTTTCTAAAGCGCGGAGTTTCTCCAGCTCGGAGTTTCTCCAACACGGAGTTTCTCCAGCACGGAGTTTCACCAGCGCGGAGTTTCTCCAGCACGGAGTTTCTCCAACAAAGAGTTTGTCCAACACGGAGTTTCTCAAGCACGAAGTTTCTCCAACACGGAGTTTCTCCAACACGGAGTTTCTCCAACACGGAGTTTCTTAAACACGGAGTTTCTCCAGCACGGAGTTTCTCCAGCACGGAGTTTCTCCAGCACGGTGTTTCTCCAGCACGAACTTTCTCCAACGCGGACTTTCTTCAACGCGGAGTTTCTCCAACGCAGAGTTTCTCCAACGCAGAGTTTCTTATACGCAGAGTTTCTCCAGCACGGAGTTTCTCCAGCACGGAGATTCTAAAGCACGGAGTTTCTCCAGCACGAAGTTTCTCCAACACGGAGTTTTTCTAACACGGAGTTTGTCCAGCACGGAGTTTCTCCAACACGAAGTTTCTCCAGCACGAAGTTTCTCCAACACGGAGTTTCTCCAACACGGAGTTTATCAAACACGGAGTTTCTCCAGCATGGAGATTCTGCAGCAAGGAGTTTCTCCAGCAAAGAGTTTCTGAAGCACGGAGTTTCTCCAGCACGGAGTTGCTCCAACACAGATTTTCTCCAACACGGAGTTTCTCCAGCACAGATTTTCTCCAGCATGGAGTTTCTCCAGCACGGAGTTTCTCTAGCACGGACTTTCTCCAGCACGGAGTTTCTCTAGCACGGAGTTTCTCCAAAACGGAGTTTCTCAAACACGGAGTTTCTCCAACACGGAGTTTCTCCAGCGCGGAGTTTCTCAAACGCAGAGTTTCTCCAACGCAGTTTCTCCAACGCAGTTTCTCAAGCGTGGAGTTTCTCCAGCGCGGAGTTTCTCCTGCGCGGAGCTTCTCCAACGCGGAGTTTCTCCAACGCAGAGTTTCTCAAACGCAGTTTCTCCAACGCAGAGCTTCTCATACACAGAGTTTATCCAGCACGGTGTTTCTCCAGCGCGGAGCTTCTCCAGTACGGAGTTTCTCAAGCACGCAGTTTCTCCAGAATGGAGTTCCTCCAACACGGAGTTTCTCTAACACGGAGTTTCTCCAGCACAGAGTTTCTCAAGCATGGAGTTTCTCCAGCATGGAGTTTCTCCAACGCGGACTTTCTCCAACGCGGAGTTTCTCCAAAACGGAGTTTCTCCAGCACGGAGTTTCTCCAACACGAAGTTTCTCCAGCGCGGAGATTCTCCTGTGCGGAGTTTTTCCAGCACGCAGTTTCTCCAACGAAGAGTTTCTCCAACGCAGTTTCTCCAACGCGGAGTTTCTCCAGCGCGGAGTTTCTCCAACACGGAGTTTCTCCAACAGGGAGTTTCTCCAGCACGGAGTTTGTCCAGCACGGAGTTTCTCAAACACGAAGTTTCTCCAGCACGAAGTTTCTCAAAAACGAAGTTTCTCAAACGCGGAGTTTCTCCAGCACGGAGATTCTCCAGCAAGGAGTTTCTCCAGCACAGAGTTTCTGAAGCACGGAGTTTCTCCAGCACGGAGTTCCTCCAACACGGAGTTTCTCCAACACGGAGTTTCTCCAGCATGGAGTTTCTCCAGCACGGAGTTTCTCCAGCACGGACTTTCTCCAGCACGGAGTTTCTCCAACGCAGAGTTTCTCCAACACAGAGTTTCTCCAGCACGGATTTTTTCCAGCACGGAGTTTCTCCAGCACGGAGTTTCTCCAGCACGGAGTTTCTCCAGCATGGAGTTTCTCCAGCAAGGAGTTTCTCCAGCACAGAGTTTCTGAAGCACGGAGTTTCTCCAGCACGGAGTTCCTCCAACACGGAGTTTCTCCAACACGGAGTTTCTCCAGCATGGAGTTTCTCCAGCACGGAGTTTCTCCAGCACGGACTTTCTCCAGCACGGAGTTTCTCCAACGCAGAGTTTCTCCAACACAGAGTTTCTCCAGCACGGATTTTTTCCAGCACGGAGTTTCTCCAGCACGGAGTTTCTCCAGCACGGAGTTTCTCCAGCATGGAGTTTCTCCAACACGGAGTTTCTCCAGCACGGAGTTTCTCCAGCACGCAGTTTCTCCAGCGCGGAGTTTCTCCAGCGTGGAGTTTCTCCAACGCGGAGTATCTCCAGAGCAGAGCTTCTATAGCGCGGAGTTTCTAAAGCGCGGAGTTTCTCCAGCTCAGAGTTTCTCCAACACGGAGTTTCTCCAGCACGGAGTTTCACCAGCGCGGAGTTTCCCAACGCGGAGTTTCTCCAACGCGGAGTTTCTCCAACGCAGAGTTTCTCCAACGCAGAGTTTCTTATAAACAGAGTTTCTCCAGCACGGAGTTTCTCCAGCACGGAGATTCTCCAGCACGGAGTTTCTCCTGCACGAAGTTTCTCCAACACGGAGTTTCTCCAGCACGGAGTTTGTCCAGCACGGAGTTTCTCCAGCACGGAGTTTCTCCAACAAAGAGTTTGTCCAACACGGAGTTTCTCAAGCACGAAGTTTCTCCAACACGGAGTTTCTCCAACACGGAGTTTCTCCAACACGGAGTTTCTCCAACACGGAGTTTCTCCAACACGGAGTTTCTTAAACACGGAGTTTCTCCAGCACGGAGTTTCTCCAGCACGGAGTTTCTCCAGCACGGAGATTCTCCAGCACGGAGTTTCTCCTGCACGAAGTTTCTCCAACACGGAGTTTCTCCAGCACGGAGTATGTCCAGCACGGAGTTTCTCCAGCACGGAGTTTCTCCAACAAAGAGTTTGTCCAACACGGAGTTTCTCAAGCACGAAGTTTCTCCAACAAGGAGTTTCGCCAACACGGAGTTTCTCCAACACGGAGTTTCTCCAACACGGAGTTTCTTAAACACGGAGTTTCTCCAGCACGGAGTTTCTCCAGCACGGAGTTTCTCCAGCAGGAAGTTTCTCCAACGCGGACTTTCTTCAACGCGGAGTTTCTCCAACGCAGAATTTCTCCAACGCAGAGTTTCTTATACACAGAGTTTCTCCAGCACGGAGTTTCTCCAGCACGAAGTTTCTCCAACACGGAGTTTTTCCAACACGGAGTTTGTCCAGCACGGAGTTTCTCCAGCACGGAGTTTCTCCAGCAAGGAGTTTGTCCAACTCGGAGTTTCTCCAACCCGAAGTTTCTCCAGCACGAAGTTTCTCCAACACGGAGTTTCTCCAACACGGAGTTTCTCAAACACGGAGTTTCTCCAGCATGGAGATTCTCCAGCAAGGAGTTTCTCCAGCAAAGAGTTTCTGAAGCACGGAGTTTCTCCAGCACGGAGTTGCTCCAACACAGATTTTCTCCAACACGGAGTTTCTCCAGCACGTAGTTTTTCCAGCGCCGAGTTCCTCTAGCGCGGAATTTCACCAACGCGGAGTTTCTCCAGCGCGGAGTTTCTTAAGCGCGGAGTTTCTCCAGCTTGGAGTTTCTCCAACACGGAGTTTCTCCAGCATTGAGTTTCTTCAGCGCGGAGTTTCCCAACGCGGAGTTTCTCCAACGCGGAGTTTCTCCAACGCAGAGTTTCTCAAACGCAGTTTCTCCAACGCAGAGCTTCTCATACACAGAGTTTATCCAGCACGGTGTTTCTCCAGCGCGGAGCTTCTCCAGTATGGAGTTTCTCAAGCACGCTGTTTCTCCAGCATGGAGTTCCTCCAACACGGAGTTTCTCTAACACGGAGTTTCTCCAGCACAGAGTTTCTCAAGCTTGGAGTTTCTCCAGCATGGAGTGTCTCCAACGCGGACTTTCTCCAACGCGGAGTTTCTCCAAAACGGAGTTTCTCCAGCACGGAGTTTCTCCAACACAAAGTTTCTGAAGCGCGGAGTTTCTCCTGTGCGGAGTTTCTCCAGCACGCAGTTTCTCCAACGCAGAGTTTCTCCAACGCGGAGTTTCTCCAGCGCGGAGTTTCTCCAACACGGAGTTTCTCCAACAGGGAGTTTCTCCAGCACGGAGTTTGTCCAGCACGGAGTTTCTCAAACACGAAGTTTCTCCAGCACGAAGTTTCTCAAAAACGAAGTTTCTCAAACGCGGAGTTTCTCCAGCACGGAGATTCTCCAGCAAGGAGTTTCTCCAGCACAGTTTCTGAAGCACGGAGTTTCTCCAGCACGGAGTTCCTCCAACACGGAGTTTCTCCAACACGGAGTTTCTCCAGCATGGAGTTTCTCCAGCACTGAGTTTCTCCAGCACGGACTTTCTCCAGCACGGAGTTTCTCCAACGCAGAGTTTCTCCAACACAGAGTTTCTCTAGCGCGGAGTTTCTAAAGCGCGGAGTTTCTCCAGCTCGGAGTTTCTCCAAAACGGAGTTTCTCCAGCACGGAGTTTCACCAGCGCGGAGTTTCCCAACGCGGAGTTTCTCCAACGCGGAGTTTCTCCAACGCAGAGTTTCTCCAACGCAGAGTTTCTTATAAACAAAGTTTCTCCAGCACGGAGTTTCTCCAGCACGGAGATTCTCCAGCACGGAGTTTCTCCTGCACGAAGTTTCTCCAACACGGAGTTTCTCCAGCACGGAGTTTGTCCAGCACGGAGTTTCTCCAGCACGGAGTTTCTCCAACAAAGAGTTTGTCCAACACGGAGTTTCTCAAGCACGAAGTTTCTCCAACACGGAGTTTCTCCAACACGGAGTTTCTCCAACACGGAGTTTCTTAAACACGGAGTTTCTCCAGCACGGAGTTCCTCCAGCACGGACATTCTCCAGCACAGAGTTTCTGGAGCACGAAGTTTCTCCAGCACGGAGTTCCTCCAACACGGAGTTTCTCCAACACGGAGTTTCTCCAGCATGGAGTTTCTCCAGCACGGAGTTTCTCCAGCACGGACTTTCTCCAGCACGGAGTTTCTCCAACGCAGAGTTTCTCCAACACAGAGTTTCTCCAGCACGGATTATGTCCAGCACGGATTTTTTCCAGCACGGAGTTTCTCCAGCACGGAGTTTCTCCAGCATGGAGTTTCTCCAACACGGAGTTTCTCCAGCACGGAGGTTCTCCAGCACGCAGTTTCTCCAGCGCGGAGTTTCTCCAGCGTGGAGTTTCTCCAACGCGGAGTATCTCCAGAGCAGAGTTTCTCTAGCGCGGAGTTTCTAAAGCGCGGAGTTTCTCCAGCTCGGAGTTTCTCCAACACGGAGTTTCTCCAGCACGGAGTTTCACCAGCGCGGAGTTTCCCAACGCGGAGTTTCTCCAACGCGGAGTTTCTCCAACGCAGAGTTTCTCCAACGCAGAGTTTCTTATAAACAGAGTTTCTCCAGCACGGAGTTTCTCCAGCACGGAGATTCTCCAGCACGGAGTTTCTCCTGCACGAAGTTTCTCCAACACGGAGTTTCTCCAGCACGGAGTTTGTCCAGCACGGAGTTTCTCCAGCACGGAGTTTCTCCAACAAAGAGTTTGTCCAACACGGAGTTTCTCAAGCACGAAGTTTCTCCAACACGGAGTTTCTCCAACACGGAGTTTCTCCAACACGGAGTTTCTTAAACACGGAGTTTCTCCAGCACGGAGTTTCTCCAGCACGGACGTTCTCCAGCAAGCAGTTTCTCCAGCACAGAGTTTCTGGAGCACGAAGTTTCTCCAGCACGGAGTTCCTCCAACACGGAGTTTCTCCAACACGAAGTTTCTCCAGCATGGAGTTTCTCCAGCACGGAGTTTCTCCAGCACGGACTTTCTCCAGCACGGAGTTTCTCCAACGCAGAGTTTCTCCAACACAGAGTTTCTCCAGCACGGATTTTGTCCAGCACGGAGTTTCTCCAGAACGGAGTTTCTCCAGCACGGAGTTTCTCCAGCATGGAGTTTCTCCAACACGGAGTTTCTCCAGCACGGAGTTTCTCCAGCACGCAGTTTCTCCAGCGCGGAGTTTCTCCAGCGTGGAGTTTCTCCAACGCGGAGTATCTCCAGAGCAGAGTTTCTCTAGCGCGGAGTTTCTAAAGCGCGGAGTTTCTCCAGCTCGGAGTTTCTCCAACACGGAGTTTCTCCAGCACGGAGTTTCACCAGCGCGGAGTTTCCCAACGCGGAGTTTCTCCAACACAGAGTTTCTCCAGCACGGATTATGTCCAGCACGGATTTTTTCCAGCACGGAGATTCTCCAGCACGGAGTTTCTCCAACACGGAGTTTCTCCTGCACGAAGTTTCTCCAACACAGAGTTTCTCCAGCACGGAGTTTGTCCAGCACGGAGTTTCTCCAGCACGGAGTTTCTCCAACAAAGAGTTTGTCCAACACGGAGTTTCTCAAGCACGAAGTTTCTCCAACACGGAGTTTCTCCAACACGGAGTTTCTCCAACACGGAGTTTCTTAAACACGGAGTTTCTCCAGCACGGAGTTTCTCCAGCACGGACGTTCTCCAGCAAGCAGTTTCTCCAGCACAGAGTTTCTGGAGCACGAAGTTTCTCCAGCACGGAGTTCCTCCAACACGGAGTTTCTCCAACACGAAGTTTCTCCAGCATTGAGTTTCTCCAGCACGGAGTTTCTCCAGCACGGACTTTCTCCAGCACGGAGTTTCTCCAACGCAGAGTTTCTCCAACACAGAGTTTCTCCAGCACGGATTTTGTCCAGCACGGAGTTTCTCCAGCACGGAGTTTCTCCAGCACGGAGTTTCTCCAGCTTGGAGTTTCTCCAACACGGAGTTTCTCCAGCATTGAGTTTCTCCAGCGCGGAGTTTCCCAACGCAGAGTTTCTCCAACGCGGAGTTTCTCCAACGCAGAGTTTCTCAAACGCAGTTTCTCCAACGCAGAGCTTCTCATACACAGAGTTTATCCAGCACGGTGTTTCTCCAGCGCGGAGCTTCTCCAGTATGGAGTTTCTCAAGCACGCTGTTTCTCCAGCATGGAGTTCCTCCAACACGGAGTTTCTCTAACACGGAGTTTCTCCAGCACAGAGTTTCTCAAGCATGGAGTTTCTCCAGCATGGAGTTTCTCCAACGCGGACTTTCTCCAACGCGGAGTTTCTCCAAAACGGAGTTTCTCCAGCACGGAGTTTCTCCAACACGAAGTTTCTCCAGCGCGTAGTTTCTCCTGTGCGGAGTTTCTCCAGCACGCAGTTTCTCCAACGCAGAGTTTCTCCAACGCAGTTTCTCCAACGCGGAGTTTCTCCAGCGCGGAGTTTCTCCAACACGGAGTTTCTCCAACAGGGAGTTTCTCCAGCACGGAGTTTGTCCAGCACGGAGTTTCTCAAACACGAAGTTTCTCCAGCACGAAGTTTCTCAAAAACGAAGTTTCTCAAACGCGGTGTTTCTCCAGCACGGAGATTCTCCAGCAAGGAGTTTCTCCAGCACAGTTTCTGAAGCACGGAGTTTCTCCAGCACGGAGTTCCTCCAACACGGAGTTTCTCCAACACGGAGTTTCTCCAGCACGGAGTTTCTCCAGCACGGACTTTCTCCAGCACGGAGTTTCTCCAACGCAGAGTTTCTCCAACACAGAGTTTCTCCAGCACGGATTTTTTCCAGCACGGAGTTTCTCCAGCACGGAGTGTCTCCAGCATGGAGTTTCTCCAACACGGAGTTTCTCCAGCACGGAGTTTCTCCAGCACGCAGTTTCTCCAGCGCGGAGTTTCTCCAGCGTGGAGTTTCTCCAACGCGGAGTATCTCCAGAGCAGAGTTTCTCTAGCGCGGAGTTTCTAAAGCGCGGAGTTTCTCCAGCTCGGAGTTTCTCCAAAACGGAGTTTCTCCAGCACGGAGTTTCACCAGCGCGGAGTTTCCCAACGCGGAGTTTCTCCAACGCGGAGTTTCTCCAACGCAGAGTTTCTCCAACGCAGAGTTTCTTATAAACAAAGTTTCTCCAGCACGGAGTTTCTCCAGCACGGAGATTCTCCAGCACGGAGTTTCTCCTGCACGAAGTTTCTCCAACACGGAGTTTCTCCAGCACGGAGTTTGTCCAGCACGGAGTTTCTCCAGCACGGAGTTTCTCCAACAAAGAGTTTGTCCAACACGGAGTTTCTCAAGCACGAAGTTTCTCCAACACGGAGTTTCTCCAACACGGAGTTTCTCCAACACGGAGTTTCTTAAACACGGAGTTTCTCCAGCACGGAGTTTCTCCAGCACGGACATTCTCCAGCACAGAGTTTCTGGAGCACGAAGTTTCTCCAGCACGGAGTTCCTCCAACACGGAGTTTCTCCAACACGGAGTTTCTCCAGCATGGAGTTTCTCCAGCACGGAGTTTCTCCAGCACGGACTTTCTCCAGCACGGAGTTTCTCCAACGCAGAGTTTCTCCAACACAGAGTTTCTCCAGCACGGATTATGTCCAGCACGGATTTTTTCCAGCACGGAGTTTCTCCAGCACGGAGTTTCTCCAGCATGGAGTTTCTCCAACACGGAGTTTCTCCAGCACGGAGGTTCTCCAGCACGCAGTTTCTCCAGCGCGGAGTTTCTCCAGCGTGGAGTTTCTCCAACGCGGAGTATCTCCAGAGCAGAGTTTCTGTAGCGCGGAGTTTCTAAAGCGCGGAGTTTCAACAGCTCGGAGTTTCTCCAACACGGAGTTTCTCCAGCACGGAGTTTCACCAGCGCGGAGTTTCCCAACGCGGAGTTTCTCCAACGCGGAGTTTCTCCAACGCAGAGTTTCTCCAACGCAGAGTTTCTTATAAACAGAGTTTCTCCAGCACGGAGTTTCTCCAGCACGGAGATTCTCCAGCACGGAGTTTCTCCTGCACGAAGTTTCTCCAACACGGAGTTTCTCCAGCACGGAGTTTGTCCAGCACGGAGTTTCTCCAGCACGGAGTTTCTCCAACAAAGAGTTTGTCCAACACGGAGTTTCTCAAGCACGAAGTTTCTCCAACACGGAGTTTCTCCAACACGGAGTTTCTCCAACACGGAGTTTCTTAAACACGGAGTTTCTCCAGCACGGAGTTTCTCCAGCACGGACGTTCTCCAGCAAGCAGTTTCTCCAGCACAGAGTTTCTGGAGCACGAAGTTTCTCCAGCACGGAGTTCCTCCAACACGGAGTTTCTCCAACACGAAGTTTCTCCAGCATGGAGTTTCTCCAGCACGGAGTTTCTCCAGCACGGACTTTCTCCAGCACGGAGTTTCTCCAACGCAGAGTTTCTCCAACACAGAGTTTCTCCAGCACGGATTTTGTCCAGCACGGAGTTTCTCCAGAACGGAGTTTCTCCAGCACGGAGTTTCTCCAGCATGGAGTTTCTCCAACACGGAGTTTCTCCAGCACGGAGTTTCTCCAGCACGCAGTTTCTCCAGCGCGGAGTTTCTCCAGCGTGGAGTTTCTCCAACGCGGAGTATCTCCAGAGCAGAGTTTCTCTAGCGCGGAGTTTCTAAAGCGCGGAGTTTCTCCAGCTCGGAGTTTCTCCAACACGGAGTTTCTCCAGCACGGAGTTTCACCAGCGCGGAGTTTCCCAACGCGGAGTTTCTCCAACGCGGAGTTTCTCCACCGCAGAGTTTCTCCAACGCAGAGTTTCTTATAAACAGAGTTTCTCCAGCACGGAGTTTCTCCAGCACGGAGATTCTCCAGCACGGAGTTTCTCCTGCACGAAGTTTCTCCAACACGGAGTTTCTCCAGCACGGAGTATGTCCAGCACGGAGTTTCTCCAGCACGGAGTTTCTCCAACAAAGAGTTTGTCCAACACGGAGTTTCTCAAGCACGAAGTTTCTCCAACACGGAGTTTCTCCAACACGGAGTTTCTTAAACACGGAGTTTCTCCAGCACGGAGTTTCTCCAGCACGGAGTTTCTCCAGCACGAAGTTTCTCCAACGCGGACTTTCTTCAACGCGGAGTTTCTCCAACGCAGAATTTCTCCAACGCAGAGTTTCTTATACACAGAGTTTCTCCAGCACGGAGTTTCTCCCGCACGGAGATTCTAAAGCACGGAGTTTCTACAGCACGAAGATTCTCCAACACGGAGTTTTTCCAACACGGAGTTTGTCCAGCACGGAGTTTCTCCAGCACGGAGTTTCTCCAGCAAGGAGTTTGTCCAACTCGGAGTTTCTCCAACACGAAGTTTCTCCAGCACGAAGTTTCTCCAACACGGAGTTTCTCCAACACGGAGTTTCTCAAACACGGAGTTTCTCCAGCATGGAGATTCTCCAGCAAGGAGTTTCTCCAGCAAAGAGTTTCTCAAGCACGTAGTTTCTCCAGCACGGAGTTGCTCCAACACAGATTTTCTCCAACACGGAGTTTCTCCAGCACAGATTTTCTCCAACGCAGTTTCTCAAGCGCGGAGTTTCTCCAGCGCGGAGTTTCTCCTGCGCGGAGCTTCTCCAGCGCGGAGTTTCTCCAGCACGGAGTTTCTCCAGCACGTAGTTTTTCCAACGCCGAGTTCCTCCAGCGCGGAATTTCACCAACGCGGAGTTTCTCCAGCTTGGAGTTTCTCCAACACGGAGTTTCTCCAGCATTGAGTTTCTCCAGCGCGGAGTTTCCCAACGCAGAGTTTCTCCAACGCGGAGTTTCTCCAACGCAGAGTTTCTCAAACGCAGTTTCTCCAACGCAGAGCTTCTCATACACAGAGTTTATCCAGCACGGTGTTTCTCCAGCGCGGAGCTTCTCCAGTATGGAGTTTCTCAAGCACGCTGTTTCTCCAGCATGGAGTTCCTCCAACACGGAGTTTCTCTAACACGGAGTTTCTCCAGCACAGAGTTTCTCAAGCATGGAGTTTCTCCAGCATGGAGTTTCTCCAACGCGGACTTTCTCCAACGCGGAGTTTCTCCAAAACGGAGTTTCTCCAGCACAGAGTTTCTCCAACACGAAGTTTCTCCAGCGCGGAGTTTCTCCTGTGCGGAGTTTCTCCAGCACGCAGTTTCTCCAACGCAGAGTTTCTCCAACGCAGTTTCTCCAACGCGGAGTTTCTCCAGCGCGGAGTTTCTCCAACACGGAGTTTCTCCAACAGGGAGTTTCTCCAGCACGGAGTTTGTCCAGCACGGAGTTTCTCAAACACGAAGTTTCTCCAGCACGAAGTTTCTCAAAAACGAAGTTTCTCAAACGCGGAGTTTCTCCAGCACGGAGATTCTCCAGCAAGGAGTTTCTCCAGCACAGTTTCTGAAGCACGGAGTTTCTCCAGCACGGAGTTCCTCCAACACGGAGTTTCTCCAACACGGAGTTTCTCCAGCACGGAGTTTCTCCAGCACGGACTTTCTCCAGCACGGAGTTTCTCCAACGCAGAGTTTCTCCAACACAGAGTTTCTCCAGCACGGATTTTTTCCAGCACGGAGTTTCTCCAGCACGGAGTGTCTCCAGCATGGAGTTTCTCCAACACGGAGTTTCTCCAGCACGGAGTTTCTCCAGCACGCAGTTTCTCCAGCGCGGAGTTTCTCCAGCGTGGAGTTTCTCCAACGCGGAGTATCTCCAGAGCAGAGTTTCTCTAGCGCGGAGTTTCTAAAGCGCGGAGTTTCTCCAGCTCGGAGTTTCTCCAAAACGGAGTTTCTCCAGCACGGAGTTTCACCAGCGCGGAGTTTCCCAACGCGGAGTTTCTCCAACGCGGAGTTTCTCCAACGCAGAGTTTCTCCAACGCAGAGTTTCTTATAAACAAAGTTTCTCCAGCACGGAGTTTCTCCAGCACGGAGATTCTCCAGCACGGAGTTTCTCCTGCACGAAGTTTCTCCAACACGGAGTTTCTCCAGCACGGAGTTTGTCCAGCACGGAGTTTCTCCAGCACGGAGTTTCTCCAACAAAGAGTTTGTCCAACACGGAGTTTCTCAAGCACGAAGTTTCTCCAACACGGAGTTTCTCCAACACGGAGTTTCTCCAACACGGAGTTTCTTAAACACGGAGTTTCTCCAGCACGGAGTTTCTCCAGCACGGACATTCTCCAGCACAGAGTTTCTGGAGCACGAAGTTTCTCCAGCACGGAGTTCCTCCAACACGGAGTTTCTCCAACACGGAGTTTCTCCAGCATGGAGTTTCTCCAGCACGGAGTTTCTCCAGCACGGACTTTCTCCAGCACGGAGTTTCTCCAACGCAGAGTTTCTCCAACACAGTTTCTCCAGCACGGATTATGTCCAGCACGGATTTTTTCCAGCACGGAGTTTCTCCAGCACGGAGTTTCTCCAGCATGGAGTTTCTCCAACACGGAGTTTCTCCAGCACGGAGGTTCTCCAGCACGCAGTTTCTCCAGCGCGGAGTTTCTCCAGCGTGGAGTTTCTCCAACGCGGAGTATCTCCAGAGCAGAGTTTCTGTAGCGCGGAGTTTCTAAAGCGCGGAGTTTCTCCAGCTCGGAGTTTCTCCAACACGGAGTTTCTCCAGCACGGAGTTTCACCAGCGCGGAGTTTCCCAACGCGGAGTTTCTCCAACGCGGAGTTTCTCCAACGCAGAGTTTCTCCAACGCAGAGTTTCTTATAAACAGAGTTTCTCCAGCACGGAGTTTCTCCAGCACGGAGATTCTCCAGCACGGAGTTTCTCCTGCACGAAGTTTCTCCAACACGGAGTTTCTCCAGCACGGAGTTTGTCCAGCACGGAGTTTCTCCAGCACGGAGTTTCTCCAACAAAGAGTTTGTCCAACACGGAGTTTCTCAAGCACGAAGTTTCTCCAACACGGAGTTTCTCCAACACGGAGTTTCTCCAACACGGAGTTTCTTAAACACGGAGTTTCTCCAGCACGGAGTTTCTCCAGCACGGACGTTCTCCAGCAAGCAGTTTCTCCAGCACAGAGTTTCTGGAGCACGAAGTTTCTCCAGCACGGAGTTCCTCCAACACGGAGTTTCTCCAACACGAAGTTTCTCCAGCATGGAGTTTCTCCAGCACGGAGTTTCTCCAGCACGGACTTTCTCCAGCACGGAGTTTCTCCAACGCAGAGTTTCTCCAACACAGAGTTTCTCCAGCACGGATTTTGTCCAGCACGGAGTTTCTCCAGAACGGAGTTTCTCCAGCACGGAGTTTCTCCAGCATGGAGTTTCTCCAACACGGAGTTTCTCCAGCACGGAGTTTCTCCAGCACGCAGTTTCTCCAGCGCGGAGTTTCTCCAGCGTGGAGTTTCTCCAACGCGGAGTATCTCCAGAGCAGAGTTTCTCTAGCGCGGAGTTTCTAAAGCGCGGAGTTTCTCCAGCTCGGAGTTTCTCCAACACGGAGTTTCTCCAGCACGGAGTTTCACCAGCGCGGAGTTTCCCAACGCGGAGTTTCTCCAACGCGGAGTTTCTCCACCGCAGAGTTTCTCCAACGCAGAGTTTCTTATAAACAGAGTTTCTCCAGCACGGAGTTTCTCCAGCACGGAGATTCTCCAGCACGGAGTTTCTCCTGCACGAAGTTTCTCCAACACGGAGTTTCTCCAGCACGGAGTATGTCCAGCACGGAGTTTCTCCAGCACGGAGTTTCTCCAACAAAGAGTTTGTCCAACACGGAGTTTCTCAAGCACGAAGTTTCTCCAACACGGAGTTTCTCCAACACGGAGTTTCTTAAACACGGAGTTTCTCCAGCACGGAGTTTCTCCAGCACGGAGTTTCTCCAGCACGAAGTTTCTCCAACGCGGACTTTCTTCAACGCGGAGTTTCTCCAACGCAGAATTTCTCCAACGCAGAGTTTCTTATACACAGAGTTTCTCCAGCACGGAGTTTCTCCCGCACGGAGATTCTAAAGCACGGAGTTTCTACAGCACGAAGATTCTCCAACACGGAGTTTTTCCAACACGGAGTTTGTCCAGCACGGAGTTTCTCCAGCACGGAGTTTCTCCAGCAAGGAGTTTGTCCAACTCGGAGTTTCTCCAACACGAAGTTTCTCCAGCACGAAGTTTCTCCAACACGGAGTTTCTCCAACACGGAGTTTCTCAAACACGGAGTTTCTCCAGCATGGAGATTCTCCAGCAAGGAGTTTCTCCAGCAAAGAGTTTCTCAAGCACGTAGTTTCTCCAGCACGGAGTTGCTCCAACACAGATTTTCTCCAACACGGAGTTTCTCCAGCACAGATTTTCTCCAACGCAGTTTCTCAAGCGCGGAGCTTCTCCAGCGCGGAGTTTCTCCAGCACGGAGTTTCTCCAGCACGTAGTTTTTCCAACGCCGAGTTCCTCCAGCGCGGAATTTCACCAACGCGGAGTTTCTCCAGCTTGGAGTTTCTCCAACACGGAGTTTCTCCAGCATTGAGTTTCTCCAGCGCGGAGTTTCCCAACGCAGAGTTTCTCCAACGCGGAGTTTCTCCAACGCAGAGTTTCTCAAACGCAGTTTCTCCAACGCAGAGCTTCTCATACACAGAGTTTATCCAGCACGGTGTTTCTCCAGCGCGGAGCTTCTCCAGTATGGAGTTTCTCAAGCACGCTGTTTCTCCAGCATGGAGTTCCTCCAACACGGAGTTTCTCTAACACGGAGTTTCTCCAGCACAGAGTTTCTCAAGCATGGAGTTTCTCCAGCATGGAGTTTCTCCAACGCGGACTTTCTCCAACGCGGAGTTTCTCCAAAACGGAGTTTCTCCAGCACGGAGTTTCTCCAACACGAAGTTTCTCCAGCGCGGAGTTTCTCCTGTGCGGAGTTTCTCCAGCACGCAGTTTCTCCAACGCAGAGTTTCTCCAACGCAGTTTCTCCAACGCGGAGTTTCTCCAGCGCGGAGTTTCTCCAACACGGAGTTTCTCCAACAGGGAGTTTCTCCAGCACGGAGTTTGTCCAGCACGGAGTTTCTCAAACACGAAGTTTCTCCAGCACGAAGTTTCTCAAAAACGAAGTTTCTCAAACGCGGAGTTTCTCCAGCACGGAGATTCTCCAGCAAGGAGTTTCTCCAGCACAGTTTCTGAAGCACGGAGTTTCTCCAGCACGGAGTTCCTCCAACACGGAGTTTCTCCAACACGGAGTTTCTCCAGCACGGAGTTTCTCCAGCACGGACTTTCTCCAGCACGGAGTTTCTCCAACGCAGAGTTTCTCCAACACAGAGTTTCTCCAGCACGGATTTTTTCCAGCACGGAGTTTCTCCAGCACGGAGTGTCTCCAGCATGGAGTTTCTCCAACACGGAGTTTCTCCAGCACGGAGTTTCTCCAGCACGCAGTTTCTCCAGCGCGGAGTTTCTCCAGCGTGGAGTTTCTCCAACGCGGAGTATCTCCAGAGCAGAGTTTCTCTAGCGCGGAGTTTCTAAAGCGCGGAGTTTCTCCAGCTCGGAGTTTCTCCAAAACGGAGTTTCTCCAGCACGGAGTTTCACCAGCGCGGAGTTTCCCAACGCGGAGTTTCTCCAACGCGGAGTTTCTCCAACGCAGAGTTTCTCCAACGCAGAGTTTCTTATAAACAAAGTTTCTCCAGCACGGAGTTTCTCCAGCACGGAGATTCTCCAGCACGGAGTTTCTCCTGCACGAAGTTTCTCCAACACGGAGTTTCTCCAGCACGGAGTTTGTCCAGCACGGAGTTTCTCCAGCACGGAGTTTCTCCAACAAAGAGTTTGTCCAACACGGAGTTTCTCAAGCACGAAGTTTCTCCAACACGGAGTTTCTCCAACACGGAGTTTCTCCAACACGGAGTTTCTTAAACACGGAGTTTCTCCAGCACGGAGTTTCTCCAGCACGGACATTCTCCAGCACAGAGTTTCTGGAGCACGAAGTTTCTCCAGCACGGAGTTCCTCCAACACGGAGTTTCTCCAACACGGAGTTTCTCCAGCATGGAGTTTCTCCAGCACGGAGTTTCTCCAGCACGGACTTTCTCCAGCACGGAGTTTCTCCAACGCAGAGTTTCTCCAACACAGTTTCTCCAGCACGGATTATGTCCAGCACGGATTTTTTCCAGCACGGAGTTTCTCCAGCACGGAGTTTCTCCAGCATGGAGTTTCTCCAACACGGAGTTTCTCCAGCACGGAGGTTCTCCAGCACGCAGTTTCTCCAGCGCGGAGTTTCTCCAGCGTGGAGTTTCTCCAACGCGGAGTATCTCCAGAGCAGAGTTTCTGTAGCGCGGAGTTTCTAAAGCGCGGAGTTTCTCCAGCTCGGAGTTTCTCCAACACGGAGTTTCTCCAGCACGGAGTTTCACCAGCGCGGAGTTTCCCAACGCGGAGTTTCTCCAACGCGGAGTTTCTCCAACGCAGAGTTTCTCCAACGCAGAGTTTCTTATAAACAGAGTTTCTCCAGCACGGAGTTTCTCCAGCACGGAGATTCTCCAGCACGGAGTTTCTCCTGCACGAAGTTTCTCCAACACGGAGTTTCTCCAGCACGGAGTTTGTCCAGCACGGAGTTTCTCCAGCACGGAGTTTCTCCAACAAAGAGTTTGTCCAACACGGAGTTTCTCAAGCACGAAGTTTCTCCAACACGGAGTTTCTCCAACACGGAGTTTCTCCAACACGGAGTTTCTTAAACACGGAGTTTCTCCAGCACGGAGTTTCTCCAGCACGGACGTTCTCCAGCAAGCAGTTTCTCCAGCACAGAGTTTCTGGAGCACGAAGTTTCTCCAGCACGGAGTTCCTCCAACACGGAGTTTCTCCAACACGAAGTTTCTCCAGCATGGAGTTTCTCCAGCACGGAGTTTCTCCAGCACGGACTTTCTCCAGCACGGAGTTTCTCCAACGCAGAGTTTCTCCAACACAGAGTTTCTCCAGCACGGATTTTGTCCAGCACGGAGTTTCTCCAGAACGGAGTTTCTCCAGCACGGAGTTTCTCCAGCATGGAGTTTCTCCAACACGGAGTTTCTCCAGCACGGAGTTTCTCCAGCACGCAGTTTCTCCAGCGCGGAGTTTCTCCAGCGTGGAGTTTCTCCAACGCGGAGTATCTCCAGAGCAGAGTTTCTCTAGCGCGGAGTTTCTAAAGCGCGGAGTTTCTCCAGCTCGGAGTTTCTCCAACACGGAGTTTCTCCAGCACGGAGTTTCACCAGCGCGGAGTTTCCCACGCGGAGTTTCTCCAACGCGGAGTTTCTCCACCGCAGAGTTTCTCCAACGCAGAGTTTCTTATAAACAGAGTTTCTCCAGCACGGAGTTTCTCCAGCACGGAGATTCTCCAGCACGGAGTTTCTCCTGCACGAAGTTTCTCCAACACGGAGTTTCTCCAGCACGGAGTATGTCCAGCACGGAGTTTCTCCAGCACGGAGTTTCTCCAACAAAGAGTTTGTCCAACACGGAGTTTCTAAAGCACGAAGTTTCTCCAACACGGAGTTTCTCCAACACGGAGTTTCTTAAACACGGAGTTTCTCCAGCACGGAGTTTCTCCAGCACGGAGTTTCTCCAGCACGAAGTTTCTCCAACGCGGACTTTCTTCAACGCGGAGTTTCTCCAACGCAGAATTTCTCCAACGCAGAGTTTCTTATACACAGAGTTTCTCCAGCACGGAGTTTCTCCCGCACGGAGATTCTAAAGCACGGAGTTTCTACAGCACGAAGTTTCTCCAACACGGAGTTTTTCCAACACGGAGTTTGTCCAGCACGGAGTTTCTCCAGCACGGAGTTTCTCCAGCAAGGAGTTTGTCCAACTCGGAGTTTCTCCAACACGAAGTTTCTCCAGCACGAAGTTTCTCCAACACGGAGTTTCTCCAACACGGAGTTTCTCAAACACGGAGTTTCTCCAGCATGGAGATTCTCCAGCAAGGAGTTTCTCCAGCAAAGAGTTTCTCAAGCACGTAGTTTCTCCAGCACGGAGTTGCTCCAACACAGATTTTCTCCAACACGGAGTTTCTCCAGCACAGATTTTCTCCAACGCAGTTTCTCAAGCGCGGAGTTTCTCCAGCGCGGAGTTTCTCCTGCGCGGAGCTTCTCCAGCGCGGAGTTTCTCCAGCACGGAGTTTCTCCAGCACGTAGTTTTTCCAACGCCGAGTTCCTCCAGCGCGGAATTTCACCAACGCGGAGTTTCTCCAGCTTGGAGTTTCTCCAACACGGAGTTTCTCCAGCATTGAGTTTCTCCAGCGCGGAGTTTCCCAACGCGGAGTTTCTCCAACGCGGAGTTTCTCCAACGCAGAGTTTCTCAAACGCAGTTTCTCCAACGCAGAGCTTCTCATACACAGAGTTTATCCAGCACGGTGTTTCTCCAGCGCGGAGCTTCTCCAGTATGGAGTTTCTCAAGCACGCTGTTTCTCCAGCATGGAGTTCCTCCAACACGGAGTTTCTCTAACACGGAGTTTCTCCAGCACAGAGTTTCTCAAGCATGGAGTTTCTCCAGCATGGAGTTTCTCCAACGCGGACTTTCCCCAACGCGGAGTTTCTCCAAAACGGAGTTTCTCCAGCACGGAGTTTCTCCAACACGAAGTTTCTCCAGCGCGGAGTTTCTCCTGTGCAGAGTTTCTCCAGCACGCAGTTTCTCCAACGCAGAGTTTCTCCAACGCAGTTTCTCCAACGCGGAGTTTCTCCAGCGCGGAGTTTCTCCAACACGGAGTTTCTCCAACAGGGAGTTTCTACAGCACGGAGTTTGTCCAGCACGGAGTTTCTCAAACACGAAGTTTCTCCAGCACGAAGTTTCTCAAAAACGAAGTTTCTCAAACGCGGAGTTTCTCCAGCACGGAGATTCTCCAGCAAGGAGTTTCTCCAGCACAGTTTCTGAAGCACGGAGTTTCTCCAGCACGGAGTTCCTCCAACACGGAGTTTCTCCAACACGGAGTTTCTCCAGCATGGAGTTTCTCCAGCACGGAGTTTCTCCAGCACGGACTTTCTCCAGCACGGAGTTTCTCCAACGCAGAGTTTCTCCAACACAGAGTTTCTCCAGCACGGATTTTTTCCAGCACGGAGTTTCTCCAGCACGGAGTTTCTCCAGCATGGAGTTTCTCCAACACGGAGTTTCTCCAGCACGGAGTTTCTCCAGCACGCAGTTTCTCCAGCGCGGAGTTTCTCCAGCGTTGAGTTTCTCCAACGCGGAGTATCTCCAGAGCAGAGTTTCTCTAGCGCGGAGTTTCTAAAGCGCGGAGTTTCTCCAGCTCGGAGTTTCTCCAAAACGGAGTTTCTCCAGCACGGAGTTTCACCAGCGCGGAGTTTCCCAACGCGGAGTTTCTCCAACGCGGAGTTTCTCCAACGCAGAGTTTCTCCAACGCAGAGTTCCTTATAAACAAAGTTTCTCCAGCACGGAGTTTCTCCAGCACGGAGATTCTCCAGCACGGAGTTTCTCCTGCACGAAGTTTCTCCAACACGGAGTTTCTCCAGCACGGAGCTACTCCAACAAAGAGTTTGTCCAACACGGAGTTTCTCAAGCACGAAGTTTCTCCAACACGGAGTTTCTCCAACACGGAGTTTCTCCAACACGGAGTTTCTTAAACACGGAGTTTCTCCAGCACGGAGTTTCTCCAGCACGGACATTCTCCAGCAAGCAGTTTCTCCAGCACAGAGTTTCTGGAGCACGAAGTTTCTCCAGCACGGAGTTCCTCCAACACGGAGTTTCTCCAACACGGAGTTTCTCTAGCATGGAGTTTCTCCAGCACGGAGTTTCTCCAGCACGGACTTTCTCCAGCACGGAGTTTCTCCAACGCAGAGTTTCTCCAACACAGAGTTTCTCCAGCACGGATTTTGTCCAGCACGGAGTTTCTCCAGCACGGAGTTTCTCCAGCATGGAGTTTCTCCAACACGGAGTTTCTCCAGCACGGAGTTTCTCCAGCACGCAGTTTCTCCAGCGCGGAGTTTCTCCAGCGTGGAGTTTCTCCAACGCGGAGTATCTCCAGAGCAGAGTTTCTCTAGCGCGGAGTTTCTAAAGCGCGGAGTTTCTCCAGCTCGGAGTTTCTCCAACACGGAGTTTCTCCAGCACGGAGTTTCACCAGCGCGGAGTTTCCCAACGCGGAGTTTCTCCAACGCGGAGTTTCTCCACCGCAGAGTTTCTCCAACGCAGAGTTTCTTATAAACAGAGTTTCTCCAGCACGGAGTTTCTCCAGCACGGAGATTCTCCAGCACGGAGTTTCTCCTGCACGAAGTTTCTCCAACACGGAGTTTCTCCAGCACGGAGTTTGTCCAGCACGGAGTTTCTCCAGCACGGAGTTTCTCCAACAAAGAGTTTGTCCAACACGGAGTTTCTCAAGCACGAAGTTTCTCCAACACGGAGTTTCTCCAACACGGAGTTTCTCCAACACGGAGTTTCTTAAACACGGAGTTTCTCCAGCACGGAGTTTCTCCAGCACGGACATTCTCCAGCAAGCAGTTTCTCCAGCACAGAGTTTCTGGAGCACGAAGTTTCTCCAGCACGGAGTTCCTCCAACACGGAGTTTCTCCAACACGGAGTTTCTCCAGCATGGAGTTTCTCCAGCACGGAGTTTCTCCAGCACGGACTTTCTCCAGCACGGAGTTTCTCCAACGCAGAGTTTCTCCAACACAGAGTTTCTCCAGCACGGATTTTGTCCAGCACGGAGTTTCTCCAGCACGGAGTTTCTCCAGCACGGAGTTTCTCCAGCATGGAGTTTCTCCAACACGGAGTTTCTCCAGCACGGAGTTTCTCCTGCACGCAGTTTCTCCAGCGCGGAGTTTCTCCAGCGTGGAGTTTCTCCAACGCGGAGTATCTCCAGAGCAGAGTTTCTCTAGCGCGGAGTTTCTAAAGCGCGGAGTTTCTCCAGCTCGGAGTTTCTCCAACACGGAGTTTCTCCAGCACGGAGTTTCACCAGCGCGGAGTTTCCCAACGCGGAGTTTCTCCAACGCGGAGTTTCTCCACCGCAGAGTTTCTCCAACGCAGAGTTTCTTATAAACAGAGTTTCTCCAGCACGGAGTTTCTCCAGCACGGAGATTCTCCAGCACGGAGTTTCTCCTGCACGAAGTTTCTCCAACACGGAGTTTCTCCAGCACGGAGTATGTCCAGCACGGAGTTTCTCCAGCACGGAGTTTCTCCAACAAAGAGTTTGTCCAACACGGAGTTTCTAAAGCACGAAGTTTCTCCAACACGGAGTTTCTCCAACACGGAGTTTCTTAAACACGGAGTTTCTCCAGCACGGAGTTTCTCCAGCACGGAGTTTCTCCAGCACGAAGTTTCTCCAACGCGGACTTTCTTCAACGCGGAGTTTCTCCAACGCAGAATTTCTCCAACGCAGAGTTTCTTATACACAGAGTTTCTCCAGCACGGAGTTTCTCCCGCACGGAGATTCTAAAGCACGGAGTTTCTACAGCACGAAGTTTCTCCAGCACGGACATTCTCCAGCACAGAGTTTCTGGAGCACGAAGTTTCTCCAGCACGGAGTTCCTCCAACACGGAGTTTCTCCAACACGGAGTTTCTCCAGCATGGAGTTTCTCCAGCACGGAGTTTCTCCAGCACGGACTTTCTCCAGCACGGAGTTTCTCCAACGCAGAGTTTCTCCAACACAGTTTCTCCAGCACGGATTATGTCCAGCACGGATTTTTTCCAGCACGGAGTTTCTCCAGCACGGAGTTTCTCCAGCATGGAGTTTCTCCAACACGGAGTTTCTCCAGCACGGAGGTTCTCCAGCACGCAGTTTCTCCAGCGCGGAGTTTCTCCAGCGTGGAGTTTCTCCAACGCGGAGTATCTCCAGAGCAGAGTTTCTGTAGCGCGGAGTTTCTAAAGCGCGGAGTTTCTCCAGCTCGGAGTTTCTCCAACACGGAGTTTCTCCAGCACGGAGTTTCACCAGCGCGGAGTTTCCCAACGCGGAGTTTCTCCAACGCGGAGTTTCTCCAACGCAGAGTTTCTCCAACGCAGAGTTTCTTATAAACAGAGTTTCTCCAGCACGGAGTTTCTCCAGCACGGAGATTCTCCAGCACGGAGTTTCTCCTGCACGAAGTTTCTCCAACACGGAGTTTCTCCAGCACGGAGTTTGTCCAGCACGGAGTTTCTCCAGCACGGAGTTTCTCCAACAAAGAGTTTGTCCAACACGGAGTTTCTCAAGCACGAAGTTTCTCCAACACGGAGTTTCTCCAACACGGAGTTTCTCCAACACGGAGTTTCTTAAACACGGAGTTTCTCCAGCACGGAGTTTCTCCAGCACGGACGTTCTCCAGCAAGCAGTTTCTCCAGCACAGAGTTTCTGGAGCACGAAGTTTCTCCAGCACGGAGTTCCTCCAACACGGAGTTTCTCCAACACGAAGTTTCTCCAGCATGGAGTTTCTCCAGCACGGAGTTTCTCCAGCACGGACTTTCTCCAGCACGGAGTTTCTCCAACGCAGAGTTTCTCCAACACAGAGTTTCTCCAGCACGGATTTTGTCCAGCACGGAGTTTCTCCAGAACGGAGTTTCTCCAGCACGGAGTTTCTCCAGCATGGAGTTTCTCCAACACGGAGTTTCTCCAGCACGGAGTTTCTCCAGCACGCAGTTTCTCCAGCGCGGAGTTTCTCCAGCGTGGAGTTTCTCCAACGCGGAGTTTCTCCAGCACGGAGTTCCTCCAACACGGAGTTTCTCCAACACGGAGTTTCTCCAGCTCGGAGTTTCTCCAACACGGAGTTTCTCCAGCACGGAGTTTCACCAGCGCGGAGTTTCCCAACGCGGAGTTTCTCCAACGCGGAGTTTCTCCACCGCAGAGTTTCTCCAACGCAGAGTTTCTTATAAACAGAGTTTCTCCAGCACGGAGTTTCTCCAGCACGGAGATTCTCCAGCACGGAGTTTCTCCTGCACGAAGTTTCTCCAACACGGAGTTTCTCCAGCACGGAGTATGTCCAGCACGGAGTTTCTCCAGCACGGAGTTTCTCCAACAAAGAGTTTGTCCAACACGGAGTTTCTCAAGCACGAAGTTTCTCCAACACGGAGTTTCTCCAACACGGAGTTTCTTAAACACGGAGTTTCTCCAGCACGGAGTTTCTCCAGCACGGAGTTTCTCCAGCACGAAGTTTCTCCAACGCGGACTTTCTTCAACGCGGAGTTTCTCCAACGCAGAATTTCTCCAACGCAGAGTTTCTTATACACAGAGTTTCTTCAGCACGGAGTTTCTCCCGCACGGAGATTCTAAAGCACGGAGTTTCTACAGCACGAAGTTTCTCCAACACGGAGTTTTTCCAACACGGAGTTTGTCCAGCACGGAGTTTCTCCAGCACGGAGTTTCTCCAGCAAGGAGTTTGTCCAACTCGGAGTTTCTCCAACACGAAGTTTCTCCAGCACGAAGTTTCTCCAACACGGAGTTTCTCCAACACGGAGTTTCTCAAACACGGAGTTTCTCCAGCATGGAGATTCTCCAGCAAGGAGTTTCTCCAGCAAAGAGTTTCTCAAGCACGTAGTTTCTCCAGCACGGAGTTGCTCCAACACAGATTTTCTCCAACACGGAGTTTCTCCAGCACAGATTTTCTCCAACGCAGTTTCTCAAGCGCGGAGTTTCTCCAGCGCGGAGTTTCTCCTGCGCGGAGCTTCTCCAGCGCGGAGTTTCTCCAGCACGGAGTTTCTCCAGCACGTAGTTTTTCCAACGCCGAGTTCCTCCAGCGCGGAATTTCACCAACGCGGAGTTTCTCCAGCTTGGAGTTTCTCCAACACGGAGTTTCTCCAGCATTGAGTTTCTCCAGCGCGGAGTTTCCCAACGCGGAGTTTCTCCAACGCGGAGTTTCTCCAACGCAGAGTTTCTCAAACGCAGTTTCTCCAACGCAGAGCTTCTCATACACAGAGTTTATCCAGCACGGTGTTTCTCCAGCGCGGAGCTTCTCCAGTATGGAGTTTCTCAAGCACGCTGTTTCTCCAGCATGGAGTTCCTCCAACACGGAGTTTCTCTAACACGGAGTTTCTCCAGCACAGAGTTTCTCAAGCATGGAGTTTCTCCAGCATGGAGTTTCTCCAACGCGGACTTTCCCCAACGCGGAGTTTCTCCAAAACGGAGTTTCTCCAGCACGGAGTTTCTCCAACACGAAGTTTCTCCAGCGCGGAGTTTCTCCTGTGCGGAGTTTCTCCAGCACGCAGTTTCTCCAACGCAGAGTTTCTCCAACGCAGTTTCTCCAACGCGGAGTTTCTCCAGCGCGGAGTTTCTCCAACACGGAGTTTCTCCAACAGGGAGTTTCTACAGCACGGAGTTTGTCCAGCACGGAGTTTCTCAAACACGAAGTTTCTCCAGCACGAAGTTTCTCAAAAACGAAGTTTCTCAAACGCGGAGTTTCTCCAGCACGGAGATTCTCCAGCAAGGAGTTTCTCCAGCACAGTTTCTGAAGCACGGAGTTTCTCCAGCACGGAGTTTCTCCAACGCAGAGTTTCTCCAACACAGAGTTTCTCCAGCATGGAGTTT
Organism: Amblyomma americanum; assembly: GCF_052857255.1. Taxonomy (NCBI): domain Eukaryota; kingdom Metazoa; phylum Arthropoda; class Arachnida; order Ixodida; family Ixodidae; genus Amblyomma; species Amblyomma americanum. Next base: position 147,253,806 of record NC_135502.1, on the reverse strand, counting down.
CTCCAGCACGGAGTTTCTCCAGCACGGACTTTCTCCAGCACGGAGTTTCTCCAACGCAGAGTTTCTCCAACACGGAGTTTCTCCAGCACGGATTTTTTCCAGCACGGAGTTTCTCCAGCACGGAGTTTCTCCAGAATGGAGTTTCTCCAACACGGAGTTTCTCCAGCACGGAGTTTCTCCAGCACGCAGTTTCTCCAGCGCGGAGTTTCTCCAGCGTGGAGTTTCTCCAACGCGGAGTATCTCCAGAGCAGAGTTTCTCTAGCGCGGAGTTTCTAAAGCGCGGAGTTTCTCCAGCTCGGAGTTTCTCCAAAACGGAGTTTCTCCAGCACGGAGTTTCACCAGCGCGGAGTTTCCCAACGCGGAGTTTCTCCAACGCGGAGTTTCTCCAACGCAGAGTTTCTCCAACGCAGAGTTTCTTATAAACAAAAATTCTCCAGCACGGAGTTTCTCCAGCACGGAGATTCTCCAGCACGGAGTTTCTCCTGCACGAAGTTTCTCCAACACGGAGTTTCTCCAGCACGGAGTTTGTCCAGCACGGAGTTTCTCCAGCACGGAGTTTCTCCAACAAAGAGTTTGTCCAACACGGAGTTTCTCAAGCACGAAGTTTCTCCAACACGGAGTTTCTCCAACACGGAGTTTCTCCAACACGGAGTTTCTTAAACACGGAGTTTCTCCAGCACGGAGTTTCTCCAGCACGGACATTCTCCAGCAAGCAGTTTCTCCAGCACAGAGTTTATGGAGCACGAAGTTTCTCCAGCACGGAGTTCCTCCAACACGGAGTTTCTCCAACACGGAGTTTCTCCAGCATGGAGTTTCTCCAGCACGGAGTTTCTCCAGCACGGACTTTCTCCAGCACGGAGTTTCTCCAACGCAGAGTTTCTCCAACGCAGAGTTTCTCCAGCACGGATTTTGTCCAGCACGGAGTTTCTCCAGCACGGAGTTTCTCCAGCACGGAGTTTCTCCAGCATGGAGTTTCTCCAACACGGAGTTTCTCCAGCACGGAGTTTCTCCAGCACGCAGTTTGTCCAGCGCGGAGTTTCTCCAGCGTGGAGTTTCTCCAACGCGGAGTATCTCCAGAGCAGAGTTTCTCTAGCGCGGAGTTTCTAAAGCGCGGAGTTTCTCCAGCTCGGAGTTTCTCCAACACGGAGTTTCTCCAGCACGGAGTTTCACCAGCGCGGAGTTTCCCAACGCGGAGTTTCTCCAACGCGGAGTTTCTCCACCGCAGAGTTTCTCCACCGCAGAGTTTCTTATAAACAGAGTTTCTCCAGCACGGAGTTTCTCCAGCACGGAGATTCTGCAGCACGGAGTTTCTCCTGCACGAAGTTTCTCCAACACGGAGTTTCTCCAGCACGGAGTATGTCCAGCACGGAGTTTCTCCAGCACGGAGTTTCTCCAACAAAGAGTTTGTCCAACGCGGAGTTTCTCAAGCACGAAGTTTCTCCAACACGGAGTTTCTCCAACACGGAGTTTCTCCAACACGGAGTTTTTTAAACACGGAGTTTCTCCAGCACGGAGTTTCTCCAGCACGGAGTTTCTCCAGCACGAAGTTTCTCCAACGCGGACTTTCTTCAACGCGGAGTTTCTCCAACGCAGAATTTCTCCAACGCAGAGTTTCTTATACACAGAGTTTCTCCAGCACGGAGTTTCTCCAGCACGGAGATTCTAAAGCACGGAGTTTCTACAGCACGAAGTTTCTCCAACACGGAGTTTTTCCAACACGGAGTTTGTCCAGCACGGAGTTTCTCCAGCACGGAGTTTCTCCAGCAAGGAGTTTGTCCAACTCGGAGTTTCTCCAACACGAAGTTTCTCCAGCACGAAGTTTCTCCAACACGGAGTTTCTCCAACACGGAGTTTCTCAAACACGGAGTTTCTCCAGCAAGGAGATTCTCCAGCAAGGAGTTTCTCCAGCAAAGAGTTTCTGAAGCACGTAGTTTCTCCAGCACGGAGTTGCTCCAACACAGATTTTCTCCAACACGGAGTTTCTCCAGCACAGATTTTCTCCAACGCAGTTTCTCAAGCGCGGAGTTTCTCCAGCGCGGAGTTTCTCCTGCGCGGAGCTTCTCCAGCGCGGAGTTTCTCCAGCACGGAGTTTCTCCAGCACGTAGTTTTTCCAACGCCGAGTTCCTCCAGCGCGGAATTTCACCAACGCGGAGTTTCTCCAGCGCGGAGTTTCTTAAGCGCGGAGTTTCTCCAGCTTGGAGTTTCTCCAACACGGAGTTTCTCCAGCATTGAGTTTCTCCAGCGCGGAGTTTCCCAACGCGGAGTTTCTCCAACGCGGAGTTTCTCCAACGCAGAGTTTCTCAAACGCAGTTTCTCCAACGCAGAGCTTCTCATACACAGAGTTTATCCAGCACGGTGTTTCTCCAGCGCGGAGCTTCTCCAGTATGGAGTTTCTCAAGTACGCTGTTTCTCTAGCATGGAGTTCCTCCAACACGGAGTTTCTCTAACACGGAGTTTCTCCAGCACAGAGTTTCTCAAGCATGGAGTTTCTCCAGCATGGAGTTTCTCCAACGCGGACTTTCTCCAACGCGGAGTTTCTCCAAAACGGAGTTTCTCCAGCACGGAGTTTCTCCAACACGAAGTTTCTCCAGCGCGGAGTTTCTCCTGTGCGGAGTTTCTCCAGCACGCAGTTTCTCCAACGCAGAGTTTCTCCAACGCAGTTTCTCCAACGCGGAGTTTCTCCAGCGCGGAGTTTCTCCAACACGGAGTTTCTCCAACAGGGAGTTTCTCCAGCACGGAGTTTGTCCAGCACGGAGTTTCTCAAACACGAAGTTTCTCCAGCACGAAGTTTCTCAAAAACGAAGTTTCTCAAACGCGGAGTTTCTCCAGCACGGAGATTCTCCAGCAAGGAGTTTCTCCAGCACAGTTTCTGAAGCACGGAGTTTCTCCAGCACGGAGTTCCTCCAACACGGAGTTTCTCCAACACGGAGTTTCTCCAGCATGGAGTTTCTCCAGCACGGAGTTTCTCCAGCACGGACTTTCTCCAGCACGGAGTTTCTCCAACGCAGAGTTTCTCCAACACAGAGTTTCTCCAGCACGGATTTTTTCCAGCACGGAGTTTCTCCAGCACGGAGTTTCTCCAGCATGGAGTTTCTCCAACACGGAGTTTCTCCAGCACGGAGTTTCTCCAGCACGCAGTTTCTCCAGCGCGGAGTTTCTCCAGCGTGGAGTTTCTCCAACGCGGAGTATCTCCAGAGCAGAGTTTCTCTAGCGCGGAGTTTCTAAAGCGCGGAGTTTCTCCAGCTCGGAGTTTCTCCAAAACGGAGTTTCTCCAGCACGGAGTTTCACCAGCGCGGAGTTTCCCAACGCGGAGTTTCTCCAACGCAGTTTCTTATAAACAGAGTTTCTCCAGCACGGAGTTTCTCCAGCACGGAGATTCTCCAGCACGGAGTTTCTCCTGCACGAAGTTTCTCCAACACGGAGTTTCTCCAGCACGGAGTTTGTCCAGCACGGAGTTTCTCCAGCACGGAGTTTCTCCAACAAAGAGTTTGTCCAGCACGGAGTTTCTCAAGCACGAAGTTTCTCCAACACGGAGTTTCTCCAACACGGAGTTTCTCCAACACGGAGTTTCTTAAACACGGAGTTTCTCCAGCACGGACATTCTCCAGCAAGCAGTTTCTCCAGCACAGAGTTTCTGGAGCACGAAGTTTCTCAAGCACGGAGTTCCTCCAACACGGAGTTTCTCCAGCATGGAGTTTCTCCAGCACGGAGTTTCTCCAGCACGGACTTTCTCCAGCACGGAGTTTCTCCAACGCAGAGTTTCTCCAACACAGAGTTTCTCCAGCACGGATTTTGTCCAGCACGAAGTTTCTCCAGCACGGAGTTTCTCCAGCACGGAGTTTCTCCAGCATGGAGTTTCTCCAACACGGAGTTTCTCCAGCACGGAGTTTCTCCAGCACGCAGTTTCTCCAGCGCGGAGTTTCTCCAGCGTGGAGTTTCTCCAACGCGGAGTATCTCCAGAGCAGAGTTTCTCTAGCGCGGAGTTTCTAAAGCGCCGAGTTTCTCCAGCTCGGAGTTTCTCCAACACGGAGTTTCTCCAGCACGGAGTTTCACCAGCGCGGAGTTTCCCAACGCGGAGTTTCTCCAACGCGGAGTTTCTCCACCGCAGAGTTTCTCCAACGCAGAGTTTCTTATAAACAGAGTTTCTCCAGCACGGAGTTTCTCCAGCACGGAGATTCTCCAGCACGGAGTTTCTCCTGCACGAAGTTTCTCCAACACGGAGTTTCTCCAGCACGGAGTATGTCCAGCACGGAGTTTCTCCAGCACGGAGTTTCTCCAACAAAGAGTTTGTCCAACACGGAGTTTCTCAAGCACGAAGTTTCTCCAACACGGAGTTTCTCCAACACGGAGTTTCTCCAACACGGAGTTTCTTAAACACGGAGTTTCTCCAGCACGGAGTTTCTCCAGCACGGAGTTTCTCCAGCACGGAGTTTCTCCAGCACAAAGTTTCTCCAACGCGGACTTTCTTCAACGCGGAGTTTCTCCAACGCAGAATTTCTCCAACGCAGAGTTTCTTATACACAGAGTTTCTCCAGCACGGAGTTTCTCCAGCACGGAGATTCTAAAGCACGGAGTTTCTCCAGCACGAAGTTTCTCCAACACGGAGTTTTTCCAACACGGAGTTTGTCCAGCACGGAGTTTCTCCAGCACGGAGTTTCTCCAGCAAGGAGTTTGTCCAACTCGGAGTTTCTCCAACACGAAGTTTCTCCAGCACGAAGTTTCTCCAACACGGAGTTTCTCCAACACGGAGTTTCTCAAACACGGAGTTTCTCCAGCATGGAGATTCTCCAGCAAGGAGTTTCTCCAGCAAAGAGTTTCTGAAGCACGGAGTTTCTCCAGCACGGAGTTGCTCCAACACAGATTTTCTCCAACACGGAGTTTCTCCAGCACAGATTTTCTCCAACGCAGTTTCTCAAGCGCGGAGTTTCTCCAGCGCGGAGTTTCTCCTGCGCGGAGCTTCTCCAGCGCGGAGTTTCTCCAGCACGTAGTTTTTCCAACGCCGAGTTCCTCCAGCGCGGAATTTCACCAACGCGGAGTTTCTCCAGCGCGGAGTTTCTTAAGCGCGGAGTTTCTCCAGATTGGAGTTTCTCCAACACGGAGTTTCTCCAGCATTGAGTTTCTCCAGCGCGGAGTTTCCCAACGGGGAGTTTCTCCAACGCGGAGTTTCTCCAACGCAGAGTTTCTCAAACGCAGTTTCTCCAACGCAGAGCTTCTCATACACAGAGTTTATCCAGCACGGTGTTTCTCCAGCGCGGAGCTTCTCCAGTATGGAGTTTCTCAAGCACGCTGTTTCTCCAGCATGGAGTTCCTCCAACACGGAGTTTCTCTAACACGGAGTTTCTCCAGCACAGAGTTTCTCAAGCATGGAGTTTCTCCAGCATGGAGTTTCTCCAACGCGGACTTTCTCCAACGCGGAGTTTCTCCAAAACGGAGTTTCTCCAGCACGGAGTTTCTCCAACACGAAGTTTCTCCAGCGCGGAGTTTCTCCTGTGCGGAGTTTCTCCAGCACGCAGTTTCTCCAACGCAGAGTTTCTCCAACGCAGTTTCTCCAACGCGGAGTTTCTCCAGCGCGGAGTTTCTCCAACAGGGAGTTTCTCCAGCACGGAGTTTGTCCAGCACGGAGTTTCTCAAACACGAAGTTTCTCCAGCACGAAGTTTCTCAAAAACGAAGTTTCTCAAACGCGGAGTTTCTCCAGCACGGAGATTCTCCAGCAAGGAGTTTCTCCAGCACAGTTTCTGAAGCACGGAGTTTCTCCAGCATGGAGTTCCTCCAACACGGAGTTTCTCCAACACGGAGTTTCTCCAGCATGGAGTTTCTCCAGCACGGAGTTTCTCCAGCACGGACTTTCTCCAGCACGGAGTTTCTCCAACGCAGAGTTTCTCCAACACAGAGTTTCTCCAGCACGGATTTTTTCCAGCACGGAGTTTTTCCAGCACGGAGTCTCTCCAGCATGGAGTTTCTCCAACACGGAGTTTCTCCAGCACGGAGTTTCTCCAGTACGCAGTTTCTCCAGCGCGGAGTTTCTCCAGCGTGGAGTTTCTCCAACGCGGAGTATCTCCAGAGCAGAGTTTCTCTAGCGCGGAGTTTCTAAAGCGCGGAGTTTCTCCAGCTCGGAGTTTCTCCAACACGGAGTTTCTCCAGCACGGAGTTTCTCCAACGCAGAGTTTCTTATAAACAGAGTTTCTCCAGCACGGAGTTTCTCCAGCACGGAGATTCTCCAGCACGGAGTTTCTCCTGCACGAAGTTTCTCCAACACGGAGTTTCTCCAGCACGGAGTTTGTCCAGCACGGAGTTTCTCCAGCACGGAGTTTCTCCAACAAAGAGTTTGTCCAACACGGAGTTTCTCAAGCACGAAGGTTCTCCACCACGGAGTTTCTCCAACAAGGAGTTTCTCCAACACGGAGTTTCTTAAACACGGAGTTTCTCCAGCACGGATTTTCTCCAGCACGGACATTCTCCAGCAAGCAGTTTCTCCAGCACAGAGTTTCTGGAGCACGAAGTTTCTCCAGCACGGAGTTCCTCCAACACGGAGTTTCTCCAACACGGAGTTTCTCCAGCACAGATTTTCTCCAGCATGGAGTTTCTCTAGCACGGAGTTTGTCCAGCACGGATTTTCTCCAGCACGGACTTTCTCCAGCACGGAGTTTCTCCAGCACGGAGTTTCTCCAAAACAGAGTTTCTCCAACGCGGAGTTTCTCCAACACGAAGTTTCTCCGGCGCGGAGTTTCTCCAGCACGCAGTTTCTCCAACGCAGAGTTTCTCCAACGCAGTTTCTCCAACGCGGAGTTTCTCCAGCGCGGAGTTTCTCCAGCGCGGAGCTTCTCCAGAGCGGAATTTCTCCAGCACAGAGTTTCTCCAGCACGGAGTTTCTCCAAGGCGGAGTTTCTCCAGCGCGGAGTTTCTCCAAAACGGACTTTCTCCAACACGGAGTTTCTCCAACACAGAGTTTCTCCAGCGCGGAGTTTCCCAACGCGGAGTTTCTCCAACGCGGACTTTCTCCAACGCAGAGTTTCTCCAACGCAGAGTTTCTTATAAACAGAGTTTCTCCAGCACGGAGTTTCTCCAGCACGGAGATTCTCCAGCACGGAGTTTCTCCTGCGCGAAGTTTCTCCAACACGGAGTTTCTCCAACACGGAGTTTCTCCAGCACGGAGTTTGTCCAGCACGGAGTTTCTCCAGCACGGAGTTTCTCCAACACGGAGTTTGTCCAACACGGAGTTTCTCAAACACGAAGTTTCTCCAGCACGAATTTTCTCCAACACGGAGTTTCTCCAACACGGAGTTTCTTAAACACGGAGTTTCTCCAGCACGGAGATTCTCCAGCAAGCAGTTTCTCCACACAGAGTTTCTGAAGCACGAAGTTTCTCCAGCACGGATTTCCTCCAACACGGAGTTTCTCCAACACAGAGTTTCTCCAGCACAGATTTTCTCCAGCATGGAGTTTCTCTAGCACGGAGTTTGTCCAGCACGGATTTTCTCCAGCACGGAGTTTCTCCAGCACGGAGTTTCTCCAGCACGGTGTTTCTCCAAAACAGAGTTTCTCCAACACGGAGTTTCTCCAACACGGAGTTTCTCCAACACGAAGTTTCTCCGGCGCGGAGTTTCTAAAGCGCGGAGTTTCTCCAGCACGCAGTTTCTCCAACGCAGAGTTTCTCCAACGCAGTTTCTCCAACGCTGAGTTTCTCCAGAGCGGAGTTTATCCAGCACGGAGTTTCTCCAGCACGGAGTTTCTCCAGCGCGGAGTTTCTCCAAGGCGGAGTTTCTCCAGCACGGAGTTTCTCCAACGCGGACTTTCTCCAACGCGGAGTTTCTCCAGCGCGGAGTTTCTCCAACGCCGAGCTTCTCCAACGCAGAGTTTCTCCAACGCAGAGTTTCTTATACACAGTGTTTCTCCAGCACGGAGTTTCTCCAGCACGGAGATTCTCCAGCACGGAGTTTCTCCAGCACGGAATTTCTCCAACACGGAGTTTCTCCAACAGGGAGTTTCTCCAGCACGGAGTTTGTCCAGCACGGAGTTTTTCCAGCACGGAGTTTGTCCAACACGGAGTTTGTCCAACACGGAGTTTGTCCAACACGGAGTTTCTCAAACACGAAGTTTCTCCAGCACGAAGTTTCTCCAACACGGAGTTTCTCCAACACGGAGTTTCTTAAACACGGAGTTTCTCCAGGACGGAGTTTCTCCAGCACGGAGATTCGCCAGCAAGCAGTTTCTCCACACAGAGTTTCTGAAGCACGAAGTTTCTCCAGCACGGAGTTCCTCCAACACGGAGTTTCTCCAACACAGAGTTTCTCCAGCACAGATTTTCTCCAGCATGGAGTTTCTCTAGCACGGAGTTTTTGCAGCACGGATTTTCTCCAGCACGGAGTTTCTCAAACACGAAGTTTCTCCAGCACGAAGTTTCTCAAAAACGAAGTTTCTCAAACGCGGAGTTTCTCCAGCACGGAGATTCTCCAGCAAGGAGTTTCTCCAGCACAGTTTCTGAAGCACGGAGTTTCTCCAGCACGGAGTTCCTCCAACACGGAGTTTCTCCAACACGGAGTTTCTCCAGCATGGAGTTTCTCCATCACGGAGTTTCTCCAGCACGGACTTTCTCCAGCACGGAGTTTCTCCAACGCAGAGTTTCTCCAACACAGAGTTTCTCCAGCACGGATTTTTTCCAGCACGGAGTTTCTCCAGCACGGAGTTTCTCCAGCATGGAGTTTCTCCAACACGGAGTTTCTCCAGCACGGAGTTTCTCCAGCACGCAGTTTCTCCAGCGCGGAGTTTCTCCAGCGTGGAGTTTCTCCAACGCGGAGTATCTCCAGAGCAGAGTTTCTCTAGCGCGGAGTTTCTAAAGCGCGGAGTTTCTCCAGCTCGGAGTTTCTCCAAAACGGAGTTTCTCCAGCACGGAGTTTCACCAGCGCGGAGTTTCCCAACGCGGAGTTTCTCCAACGCAGAGTTTCTTATAAACAGAGTTTCTCCAGCACGGAGTTTCTCCAGCACGGAGATTCTCCAGCACGGAGTTTCTCCTGCACGAAGTTTCTCCAACACGGAGTTTCTCCAGCACGGAGTTTGTCCAGCACGGAGTTTCTCCAGCACGGAGTTTCTCCAACAAAGAGTTTGTCCAACACGGAGTTTCTCAAGCACGAAGTTTCTCCAACACGGAGTTTCTCCAACACGCAGTTTCTCCAACACGGAGTTTCTTAAACACGGAGTTTCTCCAGCACGGAGTTTCTCCAGCACGGACATTCTCCAGCAAGCAGTTTCTCCAGCACAGAGTTTCTGGAGCACGAAGTTTCTCCAGCACGGAGTTCCTCCAACACGGAGTTTCTCCAACACGGAGTTTCTCCAGCATGGAGTTTCTCCAGCACGGAGTTTCTCCAGCACGGACTTTCTCCAGCACGGAGTTTCTCCAACGCAGAGTTTCTCCAACACAGAGTTTCTCCAGCACGGATTTTGTCCAGCACGGAGTTTCTCCAGCACGGAGTTTCTCCAGCACGGAGTTTCTCCAGCATGGAGTTTCTCCAACACGGAGTTTCTCCAGCACGGAGTTTCTCCAGCACGCAGTTTCTCCAGCGCGGAGTTTCTCCAGCGTGGAGTTTCTCCAACGCGGAGTATCTCCAGAGCAGAGTTTCTCTAGCGCGGAGTTTCTAAAGCGCCGAGTTTCTCCAGCTCGGAGTTTCTCCAACACGGAGTTTCTCCAGCACGGAGTTTCACCAGCGCGGAGTTTCCCAACGCGGAGTTTCTCCAACGCGGAGTTTCTCCACCGCAGAGTTTCTCCAACGCAGAGTTTCTTATAAACAGAGTTTCTCCAGCACGGAGTTTCTCCAGCACGGAGATTCTCCAGCACGGAGTTTCTCCTGCACGAAGTTTCTCCAACACGGAGTTTCTCCAGCACGGAGTATGTCCAGCACGGAGTTTCTCCAGCACGGAGTTTCTCCAACAAAGAGTTTGTCCAACACGGAGTTTCTCAAGCACGAAGTTTCTCCAACACGGAGTTTCTCCAACACGGAGTTTCTCCAACACGGAGTTTCTTAAACACGGAGTTTCTCCAGCACGGAGTTTCTCCAGCACGGAGTTTCTCCAGCACGGAGTTTCTCCAGCACAAAGTTTCTCCAACGCGGACTTTCTTCAACGCGGAGTTTCTCCAACGCAGAATTTCTCCAACGCAGAGTTTCTTATACACAGAGTTTCTCCAGCACGGAGTTTCTCCAGCACGGAGATTCTAAAGCACGGAGTTTCTCCAGCACGAAGTTTCTCCAACACGGAGTTTTTCCAACACGGAGTTTGTCCAGCACGGAGTTTCTCCAGCACGGAGTTTCTCCAGCAAGGAGTTTGTCCAACTCGGAGTTTCTCCAACACGAAGTTTCTCCAGCACGAAGTTTCTCCAACACGGAGTTTCTCCAACACGGAGTTTCTCAAACACAGAGTTTCTCCAGCATGGAGATTCTCCAGCAAGGAGTTTCTCCAGCAAAGAGTTTCTGAAGCACGGAGTTTCTCCAGCACGGAGTTGCTCCAACACAGATTTTCTCCAACACGGAGTTTCTCCAGCACAGATTTTCTCCAACGCAGTTTCTCAAGCGCGGAGTTTCTCCAGCGCGGAGTTTCTCCTGCGCGGAGCTTCTCCAGCGCGGAGTTTCTCCAGCACGGAGTTTCTCCAGCACGTAGTTTTTCCAACGCCGAGTTCCTCCAGCGCGGAATTTCACCAACGCGGAGTTTCTCCAGCGCGGAGTTTCTTAAGCGCGGAGTTTCTCCAGATTGGAGTTTCTCCAACACGGAGTTTCTCCAGCATTGAGTTTCTCCAGCGCGGAGTTTCCCAACGCGGAGTTTCTCCAACGCGGAGTTTCTCAAACGCAGTTTCTCCAACGCAGAGCTTCTCATACACAGAGTTTATCCAGCACGGTGTTTCTCCAGCGCGGAGCTTCTCCAGTATGGAGTTTCTCAAGCACGCTGTTTCTCCAGCATGGAGTTCCTCCAACACGGAGTTTCTCTAACACGGAGTTTCTCCAGCACAGAGTTTCTCAAGCATGGAGTTTCTCCAGCATGGAGTTTCTCCAACGCGGACTTTCTCCAACGCGGAGTTTCTCCAGCACGGAGTTTCTCCAACACGAAGTTTCTCCAGCGCGGAGTTTCTCCTGTGCGGAGTTTCTCCAGCACGCAGTTTCTCCAACGCAGAGTTTCTCCAACGCAGTTTCTCCAACGCGGAGTTTCTCCAGCGCGGAGTTTCTCCAACACGGAGTTTCTCCAACAGGGAGTTTCTCCAGCACGGAGTTTGTCCAGCACGGAGTTTCTCAAACACGAAGTTTCTCCAGCACGAAGTTTCTCAAAAACGAAGTTTCTCAAACGCGGAGTTTCTCCAGCACGGAGATTCTCCAGCAAGGAGTTTCTCCAGCACAGTTTCTGAAGCACGGAGTTTCTCCAGCATGGAGTTCCTCCAACACGGAGTTTCTCCAACACGGAGTTTCTCCAGCATGGAGTTTCTCCAGCACGGAGTTTCTCCAGCACGGACTTTCTCCAGCACGGAGTTTCTCCAACGCAGAGTTTCTCCAACACAGAGTTTCTCCAGCACGAATTTTTTCCAGCACGGAGTTTTTCCAGCACGGAGTTTCTCCAGCATGGAGTTTCTCCAACACGGAGTTTCTCCAGCACGGAGTTTCTCCAGCACGCAGTTTCTCCAGCGCGGAGTTTCTCCAGCGTGGAGTTTCTCCAACGCGGAGTATCTCCAGAGCAGAGTTTCTCTAGCGCGGAGTTTCTAAAGCGCGGAGTTTCTCCAGCTCGGAGTTTCTCCAACACGGAGTTTCTCCAGCACGGAGTTTCTCCAACGCAGAGTTTCTTATAAACAGAGTTTCTCCAGCACGGAGTTTCTCCAGCACGGAGATTCTCCAGCACGGAGTTTCTCCTGCACGAAGTTTCTCCAACACGGAGTTTCTCCAGCACGGAGTTTGTCCAGCACGGAGTTTCTCCAGCACGGAGTTTCTCCAACAAAGAGTTTGTCCAACACGGAGTTTCTCAAGCACGAAGGTTCTCCACCACGGAGTTTCTCCAACAAGGAGTTTCTTAAACACGGAGTTTCTCCAGCACGGAGTTTCTCCAGCATGGACATTCTCCAGCAAGCAGTTTCTCCAGCACAGAGTTTCTGGAGCACGAAGTTTCTCCAGCACGGAGTTCCTCCAACACGGAGTTTCTCCAACACGGAGTTTCTCCAGCACAGATTTTCTCCAGCATGGAGTTTCTCTAGCACGGAGTTTGTCCAGCACGGATTTTCTCCAGCACGGAGTTTCTCCAGCACGGAGTTTCTCCAGCACGGAGTTTCTCCAAAACAGAGTTTCTCCAACACGGAGTTTCTCCAACACGAAGTTTCTCCGGCGCGGAGTTTCTCCAGCACGCAGTTTCTCCAACGCAGAGTTTCTCCAACGCAGTTTCTCCAACGCGGAGTTTCTCCAGCGCGGAGTTCCTCCAGCGCGGAGCTTCTCCAGAGCGGAATTTCTCCAGCACAGAGTTTCTCCAGCACGGAGTTTCTCCAAGGCGGAGTTTCTCCAGCGCGGAGTTTCTCCAAAACGGACTTTCTCCAACGCAGAGTTTCTCCAACGCAGAGTTTCTTATAAACAGAGTTTCTCCAGCACGGAGTTTCTCCAGCACGGAGATTCTCCAGCACGGAGTTTCTCCTGCACGAAGTTTCTCCAACACGGAGTTTCTCCAACACGGAGTTTCTCCAGCACGGAGTTTGTCCAGCACGGAGTTTCTCCAGCACGGAGTTTCTCCAACACGGAGTTTGTCCAACACGGAGTTTCTCAAACACGAAGTTTCTCCAGCACGAAGTTTCTCCAACACGGAGTTTCTCCAACACGGAGTTTCTTAAACACGGAGTTTCTCCAGCACGGAGTTTCTCCAGCACGGAGATTCTTCAGCAAGCAGTTTCTCCACACAGAGTTTCTGAAGCACGAAGTTTCTCCAGCACGGAGTTCCTCCAACACGGAGTTTCTCCAACACAGAGTTTCTCCAGCACAGATTTTCTCCAGCATGGAGTTTCTCTAGCACGGAGTTTGTCCAGCACGGATTTTCTCCAGCACGGAGTTTCTCCAGCACGGAGTTTCTCCAGCACGGTGTTTCTCCAAAACAGAGGTTCTCCAACACGGAGTTTCTCCAACACGGAGTTTCTCCAACACGAAGTTTCTCCGGCGCGGAGTTTCTAAAGCGCGGAGTTTCTCCAGCACGCAGTTTCTCCAACGCAGAGTTTCTCCAACGCAGTTTCTCCAACGCGGAGTTTCTCCAGAGCGGAGTTTCTCCAGCACGGAGTTTCTCCAGCACGGAGTTTCTCCAGCGCGGAGTTTCTCCAAGGCGGAGTTTCTCCAGCATGGAGTTTCTCCAGCACGGAGTTTCTCCAACGCGGACTTTCTCCAACACGGAGTTTCTCCAGCGCGGAGTTTCTCCAACGCCGAGCTTCTCCAACGCAGAGTTTCTCCAACGCAGAGTTTCTTATACACAGTGTTTCTCCAGCACGGAGTTTCTCCAGCACGGAGATTCTCCAGCACGGAGTTTCTCCAGCACGGAATTTCTCCAACACGGAGTTTCTCCAACAGGGAGTTTCTCCAGCACGGAGTTTGTCCAGCACGGAGTTTTTCCAGCACGGAGTTTGTCCAACACGGAGTTTGTCCAACACGGAGTTTGTCCAACACGGAGTTTCTCAAACACGAAGTTTCTCCAGCACGAAGTTTCTCCAACACGGAGTTTCTCCAACACGGAGTTTCTTAAACACGGAGTTTCTCCAGCACGGAGTTTCTCCAGCACGGAGATTCTCCAGCAAGCAGTTTCTCCACACAGAGTTTCTGAAGCACGAAGTTTCTCCAGCACGGAGTTCCTCCAACACGGAGTTTCTCCAACACAGAGTTTCTCCAGCACAGATTTTCTCCAGCATGGAGTTTCTCTAGCACGGAGTTTGTCCAGCACGGATTTTCTCCAGCACGGAGTTTCTCCAGCACGGAGTTTCTCCAGCACGGTGTTTCTCCAAAACAGAGTTTCTCCAACACGGAGTTTCTCCAACACGGAGTTTCTCCAACACGAAGTTTCTCCGGCGCGGAGTTTCTAAAGCGCGGAGTTTCTCCAGCACGCAGTTTCTCCAACGCAGAGTTTCTCCAACGCAGTTTCTCCAACGCGGAGTTTCTCCAGAGCGGAGTTTCTCCAGCACGGAGTTTCTCCAGCACGGAGTTTCTCCAGCGCGGAGTTTCTCCAAGGCGGAGTTTCTCCAGCATGGAGTTTCTCCAGCACGGAGTTTCTCCAACGCGGACTTTCTCCAACGCGGAGTTTCTCCAGCGCGGAGTTTCTCCAACGCCGAGCTTCTCCAACGCAGAGTTTCTCCAACGCAGAGTTTCTTATACACAGTGTTTCTCCAGCACGGAGTTTCTCCAGCACGGAGATTCTCCAGCACGGAGTTTCTCCAGCACGGAATTTCTCCAACACGGAGTTTCTCCAACAGGGAGTTTCTCCAGCACGGAGTTTGTCCAGCACGGAGTTTTTCCAGCACGGAGTTTGTCCAACACGGAGTTTGTCCAACACGGAGTTTGTCCAACACGGAGTTTCTCAAACACGAAGTTTCTCCAGCACGAAGTTTCTCCAACACGGAGTTTCTCCAACACGGAGTTTCTTAAACACGGAGTTTCTCCAGCACGGAGTTTCTCCAGCACGGAGATTCTCCAGCAAGCAGTTTCTCCACACAGAGTTTCTGAAGCACGAAGTTTCTCCAGCACGGAGTTCCTCCAACACGGAGTTTCTCCATCACGGAGTTTCTCCAGCACAGATTTTCTCCAGCATGGAGTTTCTCTAGCACGGAGTTTGTCCAGCGCGGATTTTCTCCAGCACGGAGTTTCTCCAGCACGGAGTTTCTCCAGCACGGAGTTTCTCCAAAACAGAGTTTCTCCAACACGGAGTTTCTCCAACACGAAATTTCTCCAACACGAAGTTTCTCCGGCGCGGAGTTTCTCCAGCGCGGAGTTTCTCCAGCACGCAGTTTCTCCAACGCAGAGTTTCTCCAACGCAGTTTCTCCAACGCGGAGTTTCTCCAGAGCGGAGTTTCTCCAGCACGGAGTTTCTCCAGCACGGAGTGTCTCCAGCGCGGAGTTTCTCCAAGGCGGAGTTTCTCCAGCGCGGAGTTTCTCCAACGCGGAGTTTCTCCAAAGCGGAGTTTCTCCAGCGCGGAGTTTCTCTAGCGCGGAGTTTCTAAACCGCGGAGTTTCTCCAGCTCGGAGTTTCTCCAACACGGAGTTTCTCCAGCGCGGAGTTTCCCAACGCGGAGTTTCTCCAACGCGGACTTTCTCCAATGCAGAGTTTCTCCAACGCAGAGTTTCTCCAACGCAGAGCTTCTCATACACAGAGTTTCTCCAGCACGGTGTTTCTCCAGCATGGAGTTTCTCTAGCACGGAGTTTGTCCAGCACGGATTTTCTCCAGCACGAAGTTTCTCCAGCACGAAGTTGCTCCAACACGGAGTGTCTCCAACACAGAGTTTCTCCAACACGGAGTTTCTCAAACACGAAGTTTCTCCAGCACGGAGTTTCTCCAGCACGGAGATTCTCCAGCACGGAGATTCTCCAGCAAGGAGTTTCTCCAGCACGGAGTTTCTCAAGCACGGAGTTTCTCCAGCACGGATTTTCTCCAACACGGAGTTCCTCCAGCACAGAGTTTCTCCAGCATGGAGTTTCTCCAGCATGGAGTTTCTCCAGCACGGAGTTTCTCCAACGCGGACTTTCTCCAACGCGGAGTTTCTCCAGCGCGGAGTTTCTCCAACGCAGAGCTTCTCCAACGCAGTTTCTCCAACGCAGAGTTTCTCCAGCATGGAGATTCTCCAGCACGGAGTTTCTCCAGCACGGAATTTCTCCAACACGGAGTTTCTCCAACAGGGAGTTTCTTCAGCACGGAGTTTGTCCAGCACAGAGTTTGTCCAGCACGGAGTTTGTCCAACACGGAGTTTGTCCAACACGGAGTTTGTCCAACACGGAGTTTCTCAAACACGAAGTTTCCCCAGCACGAAGTTTCTCAAACACGAAGTTTCTCCAACACGGAGTTTCTCCAACACGGAGTTTCTCAAACACGGAGTTTCTCCAGCACGGAGTTTCTCCTGCGCGGAGCTTCTCCAGCGCGGAGTTTCTCCAGCACGTAGTTTCTCCAGCACGTAGTTTTTCCACCGCGGAGTTCCTCCAGCGCGGAATTTCTCCAACGCGGAGTTTCTCCAGCGCGGAGTTTCTCCAACGCGGAGTCTCTCCAACGTGGAGTTTCTCCAAAGCCGAGTTTCTCCAGCGCGGAGTTTCTTGAGTGCGGAGTTTCTTAAGCGCGGAGTTTCTCCAGCTTGGAGTTTCTCCAGCTTAGAGTTTCTCCAGCGCGGAGTTTCTCCAACGCGGAGTTTCTCCAAAGCCGAGTTTCTCCAGCGCGGAGTTTCTTGAGCGCGGAGTTTCTTAAGCGCGGAGTTTCTCCAGCTTGGAGTTTCTCCAACACGGAGTTTCTCCAGCATTGAGTTTCTCCAGCGCGGAGTTTCCCAACGCGGAGTTTCTCCAACGCGGAGTTTCTCCAACGCAGAGTTTCTCAAACGCAGAGTTTCTCCAACGGAGAGCTTCTCATACACAGAGTTTATCCAGCACGGTGTTTCTCCAGCGCGGAGCTTCTCCAGTACGGAGTTTCTCAAGCACGCAGTTTCTCCAGCGTGGAGTTCCTCCAACACGGAGTTTCTCTAACACGGAGTTTCTCCAGCACAAAGTTTCTCAAGCATGGAGTTTCTCCAGCATGGAGTTTCTCCAACGCGGACTTTCTCCAACGCGGAGTTTCTCCAAAACGGAGTTTCTCCAGCACGGAGTTTCTCCAACACGAAGTTTCTCCAACGCGGAGTTTCTCCTGTGCGGAGTTTCTCCAGCACGCAGTTTCTCCAACGCAGTTTCTCCAACGCGGAGTTTCTCCACCGCAGAGTTTCTCCAACGCAGAGTTTCTTATAAACAGAGTTTCTCCAGCACGGAGTTTCTCCAGCACGGAGATTCTGCAGCACGGAGTTTCTCCAGCACGGAGTTTCTCCAGCACGGAGATTCTAAAGCACGGAGTTTCTACAGCACGAAGTTTCTCCAACACGGAGTTTTTCCAACACGGAGTTTGTCCAGCACGGAGTTTCTCCAGCACGGAGTTTCTCCAGCAAGGAGTTTGTCCAACTCGGAGTTTCTCCAACACGAAGTTTCTCCAGCACGAAGTTTCTCCAACACGGAGTTTCTCCAACACGGAGTTTCTCAAACACGGAGTTTCTCCAGCAAGGAGATTCTCCAGCAAGGAGTTTCTCCAGCAAAGAGTTTCTGAAGCACGTAGTTTCTCCAGCACGGAGTTGCTCCAACACAGATTTTCTCCAACACGGAGTTTCTCCAGCACAGATTTTCTCCAACGCAGTTTCTCAAGCGCGGAGTTTCTCCAGCGCGGAGTTTCTCCTGCGCGGAGCTTCTCCAGCGCGGAGTTTCTCCAGCACGGAGTTTCTCCAGCACGTAGTTTTTCCAACGCCGAGTTCCTCCAGCGCGGAATTTCACCAACGCGGAGTTTCTCCAGCGCGGAGTTTCTTAAGCGCGGAGTTTCTCCAGCTTGGAGTTTCTCCAACACGGAGTTTCTCCAGCATTGAGTTTCTCCAGCGCGGAGTTTCCCAACGCGGAGTTTCTCCAACGCGGAGTTTCTCCAACGCAGAGTTTCTCAAACGCAGTTTCTCCAACGCAGAGCTTCTCATACACAGAGTTTATCCAGCACGGTGTTTCTCCAGCGCGGAGCTTCTCCAGTATGGAGTTTCTCAAGTACGCTGTTTCTCCAGCATGGAGTTCCTCCAACACGGAGTTTCTCTAACACGGAGTTTCTCCAGCACAGAGTTTCTCAAGCATGGAGTTTCTCCAGCATGGAGTTTCTCCAACGCGGACTTTCTCCAACGCGGAGTTTCTCCAAAACGGAGTTTCTCCAGCACGGAGTTTCTCCAACACGAAGTTTCTCCAGCGCGGAGTTTCTCCTGTGCGGAGTTTCTCCAGCACGCAGTTTCTCCAACGCAGAGTTTCTCCAACGCAGTTTCTCCAACGCGGAGTTTCTCCAGCGCGGAGTTTCTCCAACACGGAGTTTCTCCAACAGGGAGTTTCTCCAGCACGGAGTTTGTCCAGCACGGAGTTTCTCAAACACGAAGTTTCTCCAGCACGAAGTTTCTCAAAAAGGAAGTTTCTCAAACGCGGAGTTTCTCCAGCACGGAGATTCTCCAGCAAGGAGTTTCTCCAGCACAGTTTCTGAAGCACGGAGTTTCTCCAGCACGGAGTTCCTCCAACACGGAGTTTCTCCAACACGGAGTTTCTCCAGCATGGAGTTTCTCCAGCACGGAGTTTCTCCAGCACGGACTTTCTCCAGCACGGAGGTTCTCCAACGCAGAGTTTCTCCAACACAGAGTTTCTCCAGCACGGATTTTTTCCAGCACGGAGTTTCTCCAGCACGGAGTTTCTCCAGCATGGAGTTTCTCCAACACGGAGTTTCTCCAGCACGGAGTTTCTCCAGCACGCAGTTTCTCCAGCGCGGAGTTTCTCCAGCGTGGAGTTTCTCCAACGCGGAGTATCTCCAGAGCAGAGTTTCTCTAGCGCGGAGTTTCTAAAGCGCGGAGTTTCTCCAGCTCGGAGTTTCTCCAAAACGGAGTTTCTCCAGCACGGAGTTTCACCAGCGCGGAGTTTCCCAACGCGGAGTTTCTCCAACGCAGTTTCTTATAAACAGAGTTTCTCCAGCACGGAGTTTCTCCAGCACGGAGATTCTCCAGCACGGAGTTTCTCCTGCACGAAGTTTCTCCAACACGGAGTTTCTCCAGCACGGAGTTTGTCCAGCACGGAGTTTCTCCAGCACGGAGTTTCTCCAACAAAGAGTTTGTCCAGCACGGAGTTTCTCAAGCACGAAGTTTCTCCAACACGGAGTTTCTCCAACACGGAGTTTCTCCAACACGGAGTTTCTTAAACACGGAGTTTCTCCAGCACGGACATTCTCCAGCAAGCAGTTTCTCCAGCACAGAGTTTCTGGAGCACGAAGTTTCTCAAGCACGGAGTTCCTCCAACACGGAGTTTCTCCAACACGGAGTTTCTCCAGCATGGAGTTTCTCCAGCACGGAGTTTCTCCAGCACGGACTTTCTCCAGCACGGAGTTTCTCCAACGCAGAGTTTCTCCAACACAGAGTTTCTCCAGCACGGATTTTGTCCAGCACGGAGTTTCTCCAGCACGGAGTTTCTCCAGCACGGAGTTTCTCCAGCATGGAGTTTCTCCAACACGGAGTTTCTCCAGCACGGAGTTTCTCCAGCACGCAGTTTCTCCAGCGCGGAGTTTCTCCAGCGTGGAGTTTCTCCAACGCGGAGTATCTCCAGAGCAGAGTTTCTCTAGCGCGGAGTTTCTAAAGCGCCGAGTTTCTCCAGCTCGGAGTTTCTCCAACACGGAGTTTCTCCAGCACGGAGTTTCACCAGCGCGGAGTTTCCCAACGCGGAGTTTCTCCAACGCGGAGTTTCTCCACCGCAGAGTTTCTCCAACGCAGAGTTTCTTATAAACAGAGTTTCTCCAGCACGGAGTTTCTCCAGCACGGAGATTCTCCAGCACGGAGTTTCTCCTGCACGAAGTTTCTCCAACACGGAGTTTCTCCAGCACGGAGTATGTCCAGCACGGAGTTTCTCCAGCACGGAGTTTCTCCAACAAAGAGTTTGTCCAACACGGAGTTTCTCAAGCACGAAGTTTCTCCAACACGGAGTTTCTCCAACACGGAGTTTCTCCAACACGGAGTTTCTTAAACACGGAGTTTCTCCAGCACGGAGTTTCTCCAGCACGGAGTTTCTCCAGCACGGAGTTTCTCCAGCACGAAGTTTCTCCAACGCGGACTTTCTTCAACGCGGAGTTTCTCCAACGCAGAATTTCTCCAACGCAGAGTTTCTTATACACAGAGTTTCTCCAGCACGGAGTTTCTCCAGCACGGAGATTCTAAAGCACGGAGTTTCTACAGCACGAAGTTTCTCCAACACGGAGTTTTTCCAACACGGAGTTTGTCCAGCACGGAGTTTCTCCAGCACGGAGTTTCTCCAGCAAGGAGTTTGTCCAACTCGGAGTTTCTCCAACACGAAGTTTCTCCAGCACGAAGTTTCTCCAACACGGAGTTTCTCCAACACGGAGTTTCTCAAACACGGAGTTTCTCCAGCAAGGAGATTCTCCAGCAAGGAGTTTCTCCAGCAAAGAGTTTCTGAAGCACGTAGTTTCTCCAGCACGGAGTTGCTCCAACACAGATTTTCTCCAACACGGAGTTTCTCCAGCACAGATTTTCTCCAACGCAGTTTCTCAAGCGCGGAGTTTCTCCAGCGCGGAGTTTCTCCTGCGCGGAGCTTCTCCAGCGCGGAGTTTCTCCAGCACGGAGTTTCTCCAGCACGTAGTTTTTCCAACGCCGAGTTCCTCCAGCGCGGAATTTCACCAACGCGGAGTTTCTCCAGCGCGGAGTTTCTTAAGCGCGGAGTTTCTCCAGCTTGGAGTTTCTCCAACACGGAGTTTCTCCAGCATTGAGTTTCTCCAGCGCGGAGTTTCCCAACGCGGAGTTTCTCCAACGCGGAGTTTCTCCAACGCAGAGTTTCTCAAACGCAGTTTCTCCAACGCAGAGCTTCTCATACACAGAGTTTATCCAGCACGGTGTTTCTCCAGCGCGGAGCTTCTCCAGTATGGAGTTTCTCAAGTACGCTGTTTCTCCAGCATGGAGTTCCTCCAACACGGAGTTTCTCTAACACGGAGTTTCTCCAGCACAGAGTTTCTCAAGCATGGAGTTTCTCCAGCATGGAGTTTCTCCAACGCGGACTTTCTCCAACGCGGAGTTTCTCCAAAACGGAGTTTCTCCAGCACGGAGTTTCTCCAACACGAAGTTTCTCCAGCGCGGAGTTTCTCCTGTGCGGAGTTTCTCCAGCACGCAGTTTCTCCAACGCAGAGTTTCTCCAACGCAGTTTCTCCAACGCGGAGTTTCTCCAGCGCGGAGTTTCTCCAACACGGAGTTTCTCCAACAGGGAGTTTCTCCAGCACGGAGTTTGTCCAGCACGGAGTTTCTCAAACACGAAGTTTCTCCAGCACGAAGTTTCTCAAAAAGGAAGTTTCTCAAACGCGGAGTTTCTCCAGCACGGAGATTCTCCAGCAAGGAGTTTCTCCAGCACAGTTTCTGAAGCACGGAGTTTCTCCAGCACGGAGTTCCTCCAACACGGAGTTTCTCCAACACGGAGTTTCTCCAGCATGGAGTTTCTCCAGCACGGAGTTTCTCCAGCACGGACTTTCTCCAGCACGGAGTTTCTCCAACGCAGAGTTTCTCCAACACAGAGTTTCTCCAGCACGGATTTTTTCCAGCACGGAGTTTCTCCAGCACGGAGTTTCTCCAGCATGGAGTTTCTCCAACACGGAGTTTCTCCAGCACGGAGTTTCTCCAGCACGCAGTTTCTCCAGCGCGGAGTTTCTCCAGCGTGGAGTTTCTCCAACGCGGAGTATCTCCAGAGCAGAGTTTCTCTAGCGCGGAGTTTCTAAAGCGCGGAGTTTCTCCAGCTCGGAGTTTCTCCAAAACGGAGTTTCTCCAGCACGGAGTTTCACCAGCGCGGAGTTTCCCAACGCGGAGTTTCTCCAACGCAGTTTCTTATAAACAGAGTTTCTCCAGCACGGAGTTTCTCCAGCACGGAGATTCTCCAGCACGGAGTTTCTCCTGCACGAAGTTTCTCCAACACGGAGTTTCTCCAGCACGGAGTTTGTCCAGCACGGAGTTTCTCCAGCACGGAGTTTCTCCAACAAAGAGTTTGTCCAGCACGGAGTTTCTCAAGCACGAAGTTTCTCCAACACGGAGTTTCTCCAACACGGAGTTTCTCCAACACGGAGTTTCTTAAACACGGAGTTTCTCCAGCACGGACATTCTCCAGCAAGCAGTTTCTCCAGCACAGAGTTTCTGGAGCACGAAGTTTCTCAAGCACGGAGTTCCTCCAACACGGAGTTTCTCCAACACGGAGTTTCTCCAGCATGGAGTTTCTCCAGCACGGAGTTTCTCCAGCACGGACTTTCTCCAGCACGGAGTTTCTCCAACGCAGAGTTTCTCCAACACAGAGTTTCTCCAGCACGGATTTTGTCCAGCACGGAGTTTCTCCAGCACGGAGTTTCTCCAGCACGGAGTTTCTCCAGCATGGAGTTTCTCCAACACGGAGTTTCTCCAGCACGGAGTTTCTCCAGCACGCAGTTTCTCCAGCGCGGAGTTTCTCCAGCGTGGAGTTTCTCCAACGCGGAGTATCTCCAGAGCAGAGTTTCTCTAGCGCGGAGTTTCTAAAGCGCCGAGTTTCTCCAGCTCGGAGTTTCTCCAACACGGAGTTTCTCCAGCACGGAGTTTCACCAGCGCGGAGTTTCCCAACGCGGAGTTTCTCCAACGCGGAGTTTCTCCACCGCAGAGTTTCTCCAACGCAGAGTTTCTTATAAACAGAGTTTCTCCAGCACGGAGTTTCTCCAGCACGGAGATTCTCCAGCACGGAGTTTCTCCTGCACGAAGTTTCTCCAACACGGAGTTTCTCCAGCACGGAGTATGTCCAGCACGGAGTTTCTCCAGCACGGAGTTTCTCCAACAAAGAGTTTGTCCAACACGGAGTTTCTCAAGCACGAAGTTTCTCCAACACGGAGTTTCTCCAACACGGAGTTTCTCCAACACGGAGTTTCTTAAACACGGAGTTTCTCCAGCACGGAGTTTCTCCAGCACGGAGTTTCTCCAGCACGGAGTTTCTCCAGCACAAAGTTTCTCCAACGCGGACTTTCTTCAACGCGGAGTTTCTCCAACGCAGAATTTCTCCAACGCAGAGTTTCTTATACACAGAGTTTCTCCAGCACGGAGTTTCTCCAGCACGGAGATTCTAAAGCACGGAGTTTCTCCAGCACGAAGTTTCTCCAACACGGAGTTTTTCCAACACGGAGTTTGTCCAGCACGGAGTTTCTCCAGCACGGAGTTTCTCCAGCAAGGAGTTTGTCCAACTCGGAGTTTCTCCAACACGAAGTTTCTCCAGCACGAAGTTTCTCCAACACGGAGTTTTTCCAACACGGAGTTTCTCAAACACGGAGTTTCTCCAGCATGGAGATTCTCCAGCAAGGAGTTTCTCCAGCAAAGAGTTTCTGAAGCACGGAGTTTCTCCAGCCCGGAGTTGCTCCAACACAGATTTTCTCCAACACGGAGTTTCTCCAGCACAGATTTTCTCCAACGCAGTTTCTCAAGCGCGGAGTTTCTCCAGCGCGGAGTTTCTCCTGCGCGGAGCTTCTCCAGCGCGGAGTTTCTCCAGCACGGAGTTTCTCCAGCACGTAGTTTTTCCAACGCCGAGTTCCTCCAGCGCGGAATTTCACCAACGCGGAGTTTCTCCAGCGCGGAGTTTCTTAAGCGCGGAGTTTCTCCAGATTGGAGTTTCTCCAACACGGAGTTTCTCCAGCATTGAGTTTCTCCAGCGCGGAGTTTCCCAACGGGGAGTTTCTCCAACGCGGAGTTTCTCCAACGCAGAGTTTCTCAAACGCAGTTTCTCCAACGCAGAGCTTCTCATACACAGAGTTTATCCAGCACGGTGTTTCTCCAGCGCGGAGCTTCTCCAGTATGGAGTTTCTCAAGCACGCTGTTTCTCCAGCATGGAGTTCCTCCAACACGGAGTTTCTCTAACACGGAGTTTCTCCAGCACAGAGTTTCTCAAGCATGGAGTTTCTCCAGCATGGAGTTTCTCCAACGCGGACTTTCTCCAACGCGGAGTTTCTCCAAAACGGAGTTTCTCCAGCACGGAGTTTCTCCAACACGAAGTTTCTCCAGCGCGGAGTTTCTCCTGTGCGGAGTTTCTCCAGCACGCAGTTTCTCCAACGCAGAGTTTCTCCAACGCAGTTTCTCCAACGCGGAGTTTCTCCAGCGCGGAGTTTCTCCAACACGGAGTTTCTCCAACAGGGAGTTTCTCCAGCACGGAGTTTGTCCAGCACGGAGTTTCTCAAACACGAAGTTTCTCCAGCACGAAGTTTCTCAAAAACGAAGTTTCTCAAACGCGGAGTTTCTCCAGCACGGAGATTCTCCAGCAAGGAGTTTCTCCAGCACAGTTTCTGAAGCACGGAGTTTCTCCAGCATGGAGTTCCTCCAACACGGAGTTTCTCCAACACGGAGTTTCTCCAGCATGGAGTTTCTCCAGCACGGAGTTTCTCCAGCACGGACTTTCTCCAGCACGGAGTTTCTCCAACGCAGAGTTTCTCCAACACAGAGTTTCTCCAGCACGAATTTTTTCCAGCACGGAGTTTTTCCAGCACGGAGTTTCTCCAGCATGGAGTTTCTCCAACACGGAGTTTCTCCAGCACGGAGTTTCTCCAGCACGCAGTTTCTCCAGCGCGGAGTTTCTCCAGCGTGGAGTTTCTCCAACGCGGAGTATCTCCAGAGCAGAGTTTCTCTAGCGCGGAGTTTCTAAAGCGCGGAGTTTCTCCAGCTCGGAGTTTCTCCAACACGGAGTTTCTCCAGCACGGAGTTTCTCCAACGCAGAGTTTCTTATAAACAGAGTTTCTCCAGCACGGAGTTTCTCCAGCACGGAGATTCTCCAGCACGGAGTTTCTCCTGCACGAAGTTTCTCCAACACGGAGTTTCTCCAGCACGGAGTTTGTCCAGCACGGAGTTTCTCCAGCACGGAGTTTCTCCAACAAAGAGTTTGTCCAACACGGAGTTTCTCAAGCACGAAGGTTCTCCACCACGGAGTTTCTCCAACAAGGAGTTTCTTAAACACGGAGTTTCTCCAGCACGGAGTTTCTCCAGCATGGACATTCTCCAGCAAGCAGTTTCTCCAGCACAGAGTTTCTGGAGCACGAAGTTTCTCCAGCACGGAGTTCCTCCAACACGGAGTTTCTCCAACACGGAGTTTCTCCAGCACAGATTTTCTCCAGCATGGAGTTTCTCTAGCACGGAGTTTGTCCAGCACGGATTTTCTCCAGCACGGAGTTTCTCCAGCACGGAGTTTCTCCAGCACGGAGTTTCTCCAAAACAGAGTTTCTCCAACACGGAGTTTCTCCAACACGAAGTTTCTCCGGCGCGGAGTTTCTCCAGCACGCAGTTTCTCCAACGCAGAGTTTCTCCAACGCAGTTTCTCCAACGCGGAGTTTCTCCAGCGCGGAGTTCCTCCAGCGCGGAGCTTCTCCAGAGCGGAATTTCTCCAGCACAGAGTTTCTCCAGCACGGAGTTTCTCCAAGGCGGAGTTTCTCCAGCGCGGAGTTTCTCCAAAACGGACTTTCTCCAACGCAGAGTTTCTCCAACGCAGAGTTTCTTATAAACAGAGTTTCTCCAGCACGGAGTTTCTCCAGCACGGAGATTCTCCAGCACGGAGTTTCTCCTGCACGAAGTTTCTCCAACACGGAGTTTCTCCAACACGGAGTTTCTCCAGCACGGAGTTTGTCCAGCACGGAGTTTCTCCAGCACGGAGTTTCTCCAACACGGAGTTTGTCCAACACGGAGTTTCTCAAACACGAAGTTTCTCCAGCACGAAGTTTCTCCAACACGGAGTTTCTCCAACACGGAGTTTCTTAAACACGGAGTTTCTCCAGCACGGAGTTTCTCCAGCACGGAGATTCTTCAGCAAGCAGTTTCTCCACACAGAGTTTCTGAAGCACGAAGTTTCTCCAGCACGGAGTTCCTCCAACACGGAGTTTCTCCAACACAGAGTTTCTCCAGCACAGATTTTCTCCAGCATGGAGTTTCTCTAGCACGGAGTTTGTCCAGCACGGATTTTCTCCAGCACGGAGTTTCTCCAGCACGGAGTTTCTCCAGCACGGTGTTTCTCCAAAACAGAGGTTCTCCAACACGGAGTTTCTCCAACACGGAGTTTCTCCAACACGAAGTTTCTCCGGCGCGGAGTTTCTAAAGCGCGGAGTTTCTCCAGCACGCAGTTTCTCCAACGCAGAGTTTCTCCAACGCAGTTTCTCCAACGCGGAGTTTCTCCAGAGCGGAGTTTCTCCAGCACGGAGTTTCTCCAGCACGGAGTTTCTCCAGCGCGGAGTTTCTCCAAGGCGGAGTTTCTCCAGCATGGAGTTTCTCCAGCACGGAGTTTCTCCAACGCGGACTTTCTCCAACACGGAGTTTCTCCAGCGCGGAGTTTCTCCAACGCCGAGCTTCTCCAACGCAGAGTTTCTCCAACGCAGAGTTTCTTATACACAGTGTTTCTCCAGCACGGAGTTTCTCCAGCACGGAGATTCTCCAGCACGGAGTTTCTCCAGCACGGAATTTCTCCAACACGGAGTTTCTCCAACAGGGAGTTTCTCCAGCACGGAGTTTGTCCAGCACGGAGTTTTTCCAGCACGGAGTGTGTCCAACACGGAGTTTGTCCAACACGGAGTTTGTCCAACACGGAGTTTCTCAAACACGAAGTTTCTCCAGCACGAAGTTTCTCCAACACGGAGTTTCTCCAACACGGAGTTTCTTAAACACGGAGTTTCTCCAGCACGGAGTTTCTCCAGCACGGAGATTCTCCAGCAAGCAGTTTCTCCACACAGAGTTTCTGAAGCACGAAGTTTCTCCAGCACGGAGTTCCTCCAACACGGAGTTTCTCCAACACAGAGTTTCTCCAGCACAGATTTTCTCCAGCATGGAGTTTCTCTAGCACGGAGTTTGTCCAGCACGGATTTTCTCCAGCACGGAGTTTCTCCAGCACGGAGTTTCTCCAGCACGGTGTTTCTCCAAAACAGAGTTTCTCCAACACGGAGTTTCTCCAACACGGAGTTTCTCCAACACGAAGTTTCTCCGGCGCGGAGTTTCTAAAGCGCGGAGTTTCTCCAGCACGCAGTTTCTCCAACGCAGAGTTTCTCCAACGCAGTTACTCCAACGCGGAGTTTCTCCAGAGCGGAGTTTCTCCAGCACGGAGTTTCTCCAGCACGGAGTTTCTCCAGCGCGGAGTTTCTCCAAGGCGGAGTTTCTCCAGCATGGAGTTTCTCCAGCACGGAGTTTCTCCAACGCGGACTTTCTCCAACGCGGAGTTTCTCCAGCGCGGAGTTTCTCCAACGCCGAGCTTCTCCAACGCAGAGTTTCTCCAACGCAGAGTTTCTTATACACAGTGTTTCTCCAGCACGGAGTTTCTCCAGCACGGAGATTCTCCAGCACGGAGTTTCTCCAGCACGGAATTTCTCCAACACGGAGTTTCTCCAACAGGGAGTTTCTCCAGCACGGAGTTTGTCCAGCACGGAGTTTTTCCAGCACGGAGTTTGTCCAACACGGAGTTTGTCCAACACGGAGTTTGTCCAACACGGAGTTTCTCAAACACGAAGTTTCTCCAGCACGAAGTTTCTCCAACACGGAGTTTCTCCAACACGGAGTTTCTTAAACACGGAGTTTCTCCAGTACGGAGTTTCTCCAGCACGGAGATTCTCCAGCAAGCAGTTTCTCCACACAGAGTTTCTGAAGCACGAAGTTTCTCCAGCACGGAGTTCCTCCAACACGGAGTTTCTCCATCACGGAGTTTCTCCAGCACAGATTTTCTCCAGCATGGAGTTTCTCTAGCACGGAGTTTGTCCAGCGCGGATTTTCTCCAGCACGGAGTTTCTCCAGCACGGAGTTTCTCCAGCACGGAGTTTCTCCAAAACAGAGTTTCTCCAACACGGAGTTTCTCCAACACGAAATTTCTCCAACACGAAGTTTCTCCGGCGCGGAGTTTCTCCAGCGCGGAGTTTCTCCAGCACGCAGTTTCTCCAACGCAGAGTTTCTCCAACGCAGTTTCTCCAACGCGGAGTTTCTCCAGAGCGGAGTTTCTCCAGCACGGAGTTTCTCCAGCACGGAGTGTCTCCAGCGCGGAGTTTCTCCAAGGCGGAGTTTCTCCAGCGCGGAGTTTCTCCAACGCGGAGTTTCTCCAAAGCGGAGTTTCTCCAGCGCGGAGTTTCTCTAGCGCGGAGTTTCTAAACCGCGGAGTTTCTCCAGCTCGGAGTTTCTCCAACACGGAGTTTCTCCAGCGCGGAGTTTCCCAACGCGGAGTTTCTCCAACGCGGACTTTCTCCAATGCAGAGTTTCTCCAACGCAGAGTTTCTCCAACGCAGAGCTTCTCATACACAGAGTTTCTCCAGCACGGTGTTTCTCCAGCATGGAGTTTCTCTAGCACGGAGTTTGTCCAGCACGGATTTTCTCCAGCACGAAGTTTCTCCAGCACGAAGTTGCTCCAACACGGAGTGTCTCCAACACAGAGTTTCTCCAACACGGTGTTTCTCAAACACGAAGTTTCTCCAGCACGGAGTTTCTCCAGCACGGAGATTCTCCAGCACGGAGATTCTCCAGCAAGGAGTTTCTCCAGCACGGAGTTTCTCAAGCACGGAGTTTCTCCAGCACGGATTTTCTCCAACACGGAGTTCCTCCAGCACAGAGTTTCTCCAGCATGGAGTTTCTCCAGCATGGAGTTTCTCCAGCACGGAGTTTCTCCAACGCGGACTTTCTCCAACGCGGAGTTTCTCCAGCGCGGAGTTTCTCCAACGCAGAGCTTCTCCAACGCAGTTTCTCCAACGCAGAGTTTCTCCAGCACGGAGATTCTCCAGCACGGAGTTTCTCCAGCACGGAATTTCTCCAACACGGAGTTTCTCCAACAGGGAGTTTCTTCAGCACGGAGTTTGTCCAGCACAGAGTTTGTCCAGCACGGAGTTTGTCCAACACGGAGTTTGTCCAACACGGAGTTTGTCCAACACGGAGTTTCTCAAACACGAAGTTTCCCCAGCACGAAGTTTCTCAAACACGAAGTTTCTCCAACACGGAGTTTCTCCAACACGGAGTTTCTCAAACACGGAGTTTCTCCAGCACGGAGTTTCTCCTGCGCGAAGCTTCTCCAGCGCGGAGTTTCTCCAGCACGTAGTTTCTCCAGCACGTAGTTTTTCCACCGCGGAGTTCCTCCAGCGCGGAATTTCTCCAACGCGGAGTTTCTCCAGCGCGGAGTTTCTCCAACGCGGAGTCTCTCCAACGTGGAGTTTCTCCAAAGCCGAGTTTCTCCATCGCGGAGTTTCTTGAGTGCGGAGTTTCTTAAGCGCGGAGTTTCTCCAGCTTGGAGTTTCTCCAGCTTGGAGTTTCTCCAGCGCGGAGTTTCTCCAACGCGGAGTTTCTCCAAAGCCGAGTTTCTCCAGCGCGGAGTTTCTTGAGCGCGGAGTTTCTTAAGCGCGGAGTTTCTCCAGCTTGGAGTTTCTCCAACACGGAGTTTCTCCAGCATTGAGTTTCTCCAGCGCGGAGTTTCCCAACACGGAGTTTCTCCAACGCGGAGTTTCTCCAACGCAGAGTTTCTCAAACGCAGAGTTTCTCCAACGGAGAGCTTCTCATACACAGAGTTTATCCAGCACGGTGTTTCTCCAGCGCGGAGCTTCTCCAGTACGGAGTTTCTCAAGCACGCAGTTTCTCCAGCGTGGAGTTCCTCCAACACGGAGTTTCTCTAACACGGAGTTTCTCCAGCACAAAGTTTCTCAAGCATGGAGTTTCTCCAGCATGGAGTTTCTCCAACGCGGACTTTCTCCAACGCGGAGTTTCTCCAAAACGGAGTTTCTCCAGCACGGAGTTTCTCCAACACGAAGTTTCTCCAACGCGGAGTTTCTCCTGTGCGGAGTTTCTCCAGCACGCAGTTTCTCCAACGCAGTTTCTCCAACGCGGAGTTTCTCCACCGCAGAGTTTCTCCAACGCAGAGTTTCTTATAAACAGAGTTTCTCCAGCACGGAGTTTCTCCAGCACGGAGATTCTGCAGCACGGAGTTTCTCCTGCACGAAGTTTCTCCAACACGGAGTTTCTCCAGCACGGAGTATGTCCAGCACGGAGTTTCTCCAGCACGGAGTTTCTCCAACAAAGAGTTTGTCCAACGCGGAGTTTCTCAAGCACGAAGTTTCTCCAACACGGAGTTTCTCCAACACGGAGTTTCTCCAACACGGAGTTTTTTAAACACGGAGTTTCTCCAGCACGGAGTTTCTCCAGCACGGAGTTTCTCCAGCACGAAGTTTCTCCAACGCGGACTTTCTTCAACGCGGAGTTTCTCCAACGCAGAATTTCTCCAACGCAGAGTTTCTTATACACAGAGTTTCTCCAGCACGGAGTTTCTCCAGCACGGAGATTCTAAAGCACGGAGTTTCTACAGCACGAAGTTTCTCCAACACGGAGTTTTTCCAACACGGAGTTTGTCCAGCACGGAGTTTCTCCAGCACGGAGTTTCTCCAGCAAGGAGTTTGTCCAACTCGGAGTTTCTCCAACACGAAGTTTCTCCAGCACGAAGTTTCTCCAACACGGAGTTTCTCCAACACGGAGTTTCTCAAACACGGAGTTTCTCCAGCAAGGAGATTCTCCAGCAAGGAGTTTCTCCAGCAAAGAGTTTCTGAAGCACGTAGTTTCTCCAGCACGGAGTTGCTCCAACACAGATTTTCTCCAACACGGAGTTTCTCCAGCACAGATTTTCTCCAACGCAGTTTCTCAAGCGCGGAGTTTCTCCAGCGCGGAGGTTCTCCTGCGCGGAGCTTCTCCAGCGCGGAGTTTCTCCAGCACGGAGTTTCTCCAGCACGTAGTTTTTCCAACGCCGAGTTCCTCCAGCGCGGAATTTCACCAACGCGGAGTTTCTCCAGCGCGGAGTTTCTTAAGCGCGGAGTTTCTCCAGCTTGGAGTTTCTCCAACACGGAGTTTCTCCAGCATTGAGTTTCTCCAGCGCGGAGTTTCCCAACGCGGAGTTTCTCCAACGCGGAGTTTCTCCAACGCAGAGTTTCTCAAACGCAGTTTCTCCAACGCAGAGCTTCTCATACACAGAGTTTATCCAGCACGGTGTTTCTCCAGCGCGGAGCTTCTCCAGTATGGAGTTTCTCAAGTACGCTGTTTCTCCAGCATGGAGTTCCTCCAACACGGAGTTTCTCTAACACGGAGTTTCTCCAGCACAGAGTTTCTCAAGCATGGAGTTTCTCCAGCATGGAGTTTCTCCAACGCGGACTTTCTCCAACGCGGAGTTTCTCCAAAACGGAGTTTCTCCAGCACGGAGTTTCTCCAACACGAAGTTTCTCCAGCGCGGAGTTTCTCCTGTGCGGAGTTTCTCCAGCACGCAGTTTCTCCAACGCAGAGTTTCTCCAACGCAGTTTCTCCAACGCGGAGTTTCTCCAGCGCGGAGTTTCTCCAACACGGAGTTTCTCCAACAGGGAGTTTCTCCAGCACGGAGTTTGTCCAGCACGGAGTTTCTCAAACACGAAGTTTCTCCAGCACGAAGTTTCTCAAAAACGAAGTTTCTCAAACGCGGAGTTTCTCCAGCACGGAGATTCTCCAGCAAGGAGTTTCTCCAGCACAGTTTCTGAAGCACGGAGTTTCTCCAGCACGGAGTTCCTCCAACACGGAGTTTCTCCAACACGGAGTTTCTCCAGCATGGAGTTTCTCCAGCACGGAGTTTCTCCAGCACGGACTTTCTCCAGCACGGAGTTTCTCCAACGCAGAGTTTCTCCAACACAGAGTTTCTCCAGCACGGATTTTTTCCAGCACGGAGTTTCTCCAGCACGGAGTTTCTCCAGCACGGAGATTCTCCAGCACGGAGATTCTCCAGCAAGGAGTTTCTCCAGCACGGAGTTTCTCAAGCACGGAGTTTCTCCAGCACGGATTTTCTCCAACACGGAGTTCCTCCAGCACAGAGTTTCTCCAGCATGGAGTTTCTCCAGCATGGAGTTTCTCCAGCACGGAGTTTCTCCAACGCGGACTTTCTCCAACGCGGAGTTTCTCCAGCGCGGAGTTTCTCCAACGCAGAGCTTCTCCAACGCAGTTTCTCCAACGCAGAGTTTCTCCAGCACGGAGATTCTCCAGCACGGAGTTTCTCCAGCACGGAATTTCTCCAACACGGAGTTTCTCCAACAGGGAGTTTCTTCAGCACGGAGTTTGTCCAGCACAGAGTTTGTCCAGCACGGAGTTTGTCCAACACGGAGTTTGTCCAACACGGAGTTTGTCCAACACGGAGTTTCTCAAACACGAAGTTTCCCCAGCACGAAGTTTCTCAAACACGAAGTTTCTCCAACACGGAGTTTCTCCAACACGGAGTTTCTCAAACACGGAGTTTCTCCAGCACGGAGTTTCTCCTGCGCGGAGCTTCTCCAGCGCGGAGTTTCTCCAGCACGTAGTTTCTCCAGCACGTAGTTTTTCCACCGCGGAGTTCCTCCAGCGCGGAATTTCTCCAACGCGGAGTTTCTCCAGCGCGGAGTTTCTCCAACGCGGAGTCTCTCCAACGTGGAGTTTCTCCAAAGCCGAGTTTCTCCAGCGCGGAGTTTCTTGAGTGCGGAGTTTCTTAAGCGCGGAGTTTCTCCAGCTTGGAGTTTCTCCAGCTTGGAGTTTCTCCAGCGCGGAGTTTCTCCAACGCGGAGTTTCTCCAAAGCCGAGTTTCTCCAGCGCGGAGTTTCTTGAGCGCGGAGTTTCTTAAGCGCGGAGTTTCTCCAGCTTGGAGTTTCTCCAACACGGAGTTTCTCCAGCATTGAGTTTCTCCAGCGCGGAGTTTCCCAACACGGAGTTTCTCCAACGCGGAGTTTCTCCAACGCAGAGTTTCTCAAACGCAGAGTTTCTCCAACGGAGAGCTTCTCATACACAGAGTTTATCCAGCACGGTGTTTCTCCAGCGCGGAGCTTCTCCAGTACGGAGTTTCTCAAGCACGCAGTTTCTCCAGCGTGGAGTTCCTCCAACACGGAGTTTCTCTAACACGGAGTTTCTCCAGCACAAAGTTTCTCAAGCATGGAGTTTCTCCAGCATGGAGTTTCTCCAACGCGGACTTTCTCCAACGCGGAGTTTCTCCAAAACGGAGTTTCTCCAGCACGGAGTTTCTCCAACACGAAGTTTCTCCAACGCGGAGTTTCTCCTGTGCGGAGTTTCTCCAGCACGCAGTTTCTCCAACGCAGTTTCTCCAACGCGGAGTTTCTCCACCGCAGAGTTTCTCCAACGCAGAGTTTCTTATAAACAGAGTTTCTCCAGCACGGAGTTTCTCCAGCACGGAGATTCTGCAGCACGGAGTTTCTCCTGCACGAAGTTTCTCCAACACGGAGTTTCTCCAGCACGGAGTATGTCCAGCACGGAGTTTCTCCAGCACGGAGTTTCTCCAACAAAGAGTTTGTCCAACGCGGAGTTTCTCAAGCACGAAGTTTCTCCAACACGGAGTTTCTCCAACACGGAGTTTCTCCAACACGGAGTTTTTTAAACACGGAGTTTCTCCAGCACGGAGTTTCTCCAGCACGGAGTTTCTCCAGCACGAAGTTTCTCCAACGTGGACTTTCTTCAACGCGGAGTTTCTCCAACGCAGAATTTCTCCAACGCAGAGTTTCTTATACACAGAGTTTCTCCAGCACGGAGTTTCTCCAGCACGGAGATTCTAAAGCACGGAGTTTCTACAGCACGAAGTTTCTCCAACACGGAGTTTTTCCAACACGGAGTTTGTCCAGCACGGAGTTTCTCCAGCACGGAGTTTCTCCAGCAAGGAGTTTGTCCAACTCGGAGTTTCTCCAACACGAAGATTCTCCAGCACGAAGTTTCTCCAACACGGAGTTTCTCCAACACGGAGTTTCTCAAACACGGAGTTTCTCCAGCAAGGAGATTCTCCAGCAAGGAGTTCCTCCAGCAAAGAGTTTCTGAAGCACGTAGTTTCTCCAGCACGGAGTTGCTCCAACACAGATTTTCTCCAACACGGAGTTTCTCCAGCACAGATTTTCTCCAACGCAGTTTCTCAAGCGCGGAGTTTCTCCAGCGCGGAGTTTCTCCTGCGCGGAGCTTCTCCAGCGCGGAGTTTCTCCAGCACGGAGTTTCTCCAGCACGTAGTTTTTCCAACGCCGAGTTCCTCCAGCGCGGAATTTCACCAACGCGGAGTTTCTCCAGCGCGGAGTTTCTCCAACGCGGAGTTTCTCCAACGCAGAGTTTCTCAAACGCAGTTTCTCCAACGCAGAGCTTCTCATACACAGAGTTTATCCAGCACGGTGTTTCTCCAGCGCGGAGCTTCTCAAGTATGGAGTTTCTCAAGTACGCTGTTTCTCCAGCATGGAGTTCCTCCAACACGGAGTTTCTCTAACACGGAGTTTCTCCAGCACAGAGTTTCTCAAGCATGGAGTTTCTCCAGCATGGAGTTTCTCCAACGCGGACTTTCTCCAACGCGGAGTTTCTCCAAAACGGAGTTTCTCCAGCACGGAGTTTCTCCAACACGAAGTTTCTCCAGCGCGGAGTTTCTCCAGCACGCAGTTTCTCCAACGCAGAGTTTCTCCAACGCAGTTTCTCCAACGCGGAGTTTCTCCAGCGCGGAGTTTCTCCAACACGGAGTTTCTCCAACAGGGAGTTTCTCCAGCACGGAGTTTGTCCAGCACGGAGTTTCTCAAACACGAAGTTTCTCCAGCACGAAGTTTCTCAAAAACGAAGTTTCTCAAACGCGGAGTTTCTCCAGCACGGAGATTCTCCAGCAAGGAGTTTCTCCAGCACAGTTTCTGAAGCACGGAGTTTCTCCAGCACGGAGTTCCTCCAACACGGAGTTTCTCCAACACGGAGTTTCTCCAGCATGGAGTTTCTCCAGCACGGAGTTTCTCCAGCACGGACTTTCTCCAGCACGGAGTTTCTCCAACGCAGAGTTTCTCCAACACAGAGTTTCTCCAGCACAGATTTTTTCCAGCACGGAGTTTCTCCAGCACGGAGTTTCTCCAGCATGGAGTTTCTCCAACACGGAGTTTCTCCAGCACGGAGTTTCTCCAGCACGCAGTTTCTCCAGCGCGGAGTTTCTCCAGCGTGGAGTTTCTCCAACGCGGAGTATCTCCAGAGCAGAGTTTCTCTAGCGCGGAGTTTCTAAAGCGCGGAGTTTCTCCAGCTCGGAGTTTCTCCAAAACGGAGTTTCTCCAGCACGGAGTTTCACCAGCGCGGAGTTTCCCAACGCGGAGTTTCTCCAACGCAGTTTCTTATAAACAGAGTTTCTCCAGCACGGAGTTTCTCCAGCACGGAGATTCTCCAGCACGGAGTTTCTCCTGCACGAAGTTTCTCCAACACGGAGTTTCTCCAGCACGGAGTTTGTCCAGCACGGAGTTTCTCCAGCACGGAGTTTCTCCAACAAAGAGTTTGTCCAGCACGGAGTTTCTCAAGCACGAAGTTTCTCCAACACGGAGTTTCTCCAACACGGAGTTTCTCCAACACGGAGTTTCTTAAACACGGAGTTTCTCCAGCACGGACATTCTCCAGCAAGCAGTTTCTCCAGCACAGAGTTTCTGGAGCACGAAGTTTCTCAAGCACGGAGTTCCTCCAACACGGAGTTTCTCCAACACGGAGTTTCTCCAGCATGGAGTTTCTCCAGCACGGAGTTTCTCCAGCACGGACTTTCTCCAGCACGGAGTTTCTCCAACGCAGAGTTTCTCCAGCACGAAGTTTCTCCAACACGGAGTTTCTCCAACACGGAGTTTCTCAAACACGGAGTTTCTCCAGCAAGGAGATTCTCCAGCAAGGAGTTTCTCCAGCAAAGAGTTTCTGAAGCACGTAGTTTCTCCAGCACGGAGTTGCTCCAACACAGATTTTCTCCAACACGGAGTTTCTCCAGCACAGATTTTCTCCAACGCAGTTTCTCAAGCGCGGAGTTTCTCCAGCGCGGAGTTTCTCCTGCGCGGAGCTTCTCCAGCGCGGAGTTTCTCCAGCACGGAGTTTCTCCAGCACGTAGTTTTTCCAACGCCGAGTTCCTCCAGCGCGGAATTTCACCAACGCGGAGTTTCTCCAGCGCGGAGTTTCTTAAGCGCGGAGTTTCTCCAGCTTGGAGTTTCTCCAACACGGAGTTTCTCCAGCATTGAGTTTCTCCAGCGCGGAGTTTCCCAACGCGGAGTTTCTCCAACGCGGAGTTTCTCCAACGCAGAGTTTCTCAAACGCAGTTTCTCCAACGCAGAGCTTCTCATACACAGAGTTTATCCAGCACGGTGTTTCTCCAGCGCGGAGCTTCTCAAGTATGGAGTTTCTCAAGTACGCTGTTTCTCCAGCATGGAGTTCCTCCAACACGGAGTTTCTCTAACACGGAGTTTCTCCAGCACAGAGTTTCTCAAGCATGGAGTTTCTCCAGCATGGAGTTTCTCCAACGCGGACTTTCTCCAACGCGGAGTTTCTCCAAAACGGAGTTTCTCCAGCACGGAGTTTCTCCAACACGAAGTTTCTCCAGCGCGGAGTTTCTCCAGCACGCAGTTTCTCCAACGCAGAGTTTCTCCAACGCAGTTTCTCCAACGCGGAGTTTCTCCAGCGCGGAGTTTCTCCAACACGGAGTTTCTCCAACAGGGAGTTTCTCCAGCACGGAGTTTGTCCAGCACGGAGTTTCTCAAACACGAAGTTTCTCCAGCACGAAGTTTCTCAAAAACGAAGTTTCTCAAACGCGGAGTTTCTCCAGCACGGAGATTCTCCAGCAAGGAGTTTCTCCAGCACAGTTTCTGAAGCACGGAGTTTCTCCAGCACGGAGTTCCTCCAACACGGAGTTTCTCCAACACGGAGTTTCTCCAGCATGGAGTTTCTCCAGCACGGAGTTTCTCCAGCACGGACTTTCTCCAGCACGGAGTTTCTCCAACGCAGAGTTTCTCCAACACAGAGTTTCTCCAGCACAGATTTTTTCCAGCACGGAGTTTCTCCAGCACGGAGTTTCTCCAGCATGGAGTTTCTCCAACACGGAGTTTCTCCAGCACGGAGTTTCTCCAGCACGCAGTTTCTCCAGCGCGGAGTTTCTCCAGCGTGGAGTTTCTCCAACGCGGAGTATCTCCAGAGCAGAGTTTCTCTAGCGCGGAGTTTCTAAAGCGCGGAGTTTCTCCAGCTCGGAGTTTCTCCAAAACGGAGTTTCTCCAGCACGGAGTTTCACCAGCGCGGAGTTTCCCAACGCGGAGTTTCTCCAACGCAGTTTCTTATAAACAGAGTTTCTCCAGCACGGAGTTTCTCCAGCACGGAGATTCTCCAGCACGGAGTTTCTCCTGCACGAAGTTTCTCCAACACGGAGTTTCTCCAGCACGGAGTTTGTCCAGCACGGAGTTTCTCCAGCACGGAGTTTCTCCAACAAAGAGTTTGTCCAGCACGGAGTTTCTCAAGCACGAAGTTTCTCCAACACGGAGTTTCTCCAACACGGAGTTTCTCCAACACGGAGTTTCTTAAACACGGAGTTTCTCCAGCACGGACATTCTCCAGCAAGCAGTTTCTCCAGCACAGAGTTTCTGGAGCACGAAGTTTCTCAAGCACGGAGTTCCTCCAACACGGAGTTTCTCCAACACGGAGTTTCTCCAGCATGGAGTTTCTCCAGCACGGAGTTTCTCCAGCACGGACTTTCTCCAGCACGGAGTTTCTCCAACGCAGAGTTTCTCCAACACAGAGTTTCTCCAGCACGGATTTTGTCCAGCACGGAGTTTCTCCAGCACGGAGTTTCTCCAGCACGGAGTTTCTCCAGCATGGAGTTTCTCCAACACGGAGTTTCTCCAGCACGGAGTTTCTCCAGCACGCAGTTTCTCCAGCGCGGAGTTTCTCCAGCGTGGAGTTTCTCCAACGCGGAGTATCTCCAGAGCAGAGTTTCTCTAGCGCGGAGTTTCTAAAGCGCCGAGTTTCTCCAGCTCGGAGTTTCTCCAACACGGAGTTTCTCCAGCACGGAGTTTCACCAGCGCGGAGTTTCCCAACGCGGAGTTTCTCCAACGCGGAGTTTCTCCACCGCAGAGTTTCTCCAACGCAGAGTTTCTTATAAACAGAGTTTCTCCAGCACGGAGTTTCTCCAGCACGGAGATTCTCCAGCACGGAGTTTCTCCTGCACGAAGTTTCTCCAACACGGAGTTTCTCCAGCACGGAGTATGTCCAGCACGGAGTTTCTCCAGCACGGAGTTTCTCCAACAAAGAGTTTGTCCAACACGGAGTTTCTCAAGCACGAAGTTTCTCCAACACGGAGTTTCTCCAACACGGAGTTTCTCCAACACGGAGTTTCTTAAACACGGAGTTTCTCCAGCACGGAGTTTCTCCAGCACGGAGTTTCTCCAGCACGGAGTTTCTCCAGCACAAAGTTTCTCCAACGCGGACTTTCTTCAACGCGGAGTTTCTCCAACGCAGAATTTCTCCAACGCAGAGTTTCTTATACACAGAGTTTCTCCAGCACGGAGTTTCTCCAGCACGGAGATTCTAAAGCACGGAGTTTCTCCAGCACGAAGTTTCTCCAACACGGAGTTTTTCCAACACGGAGTTTGTCCAGCACGGAGTTTCTCCAGCACGGAGTTTCTCCAGCAAGGAGTTTGTCCAACTCGGAGTTTCTCCAACACGAAGTTTCTCCAGCACGAAGTTTCTCCAACACGGAGTTTCTCAAACACGGAGTTTCTCCAGCATGGAGATTCTCCAGCAAGGAGTTTCTCCAGCAAAGAGTTTCTGAAGCACGGAGTTTCTCCAGCACGGAGTTGCTCCAACACAGATTTTCTCCAACACGGAGTTTCTCCAGCACAGATTTTCTCCAACGCAGTTTCTCAAGCGCGGAGTTTCTCCAGCGCGGAGTTTCTCCTGCGCGGAGCTTCTCCAGCACGTAGTTTTTCCAACGCCGAGTTCCTCCAGCGCGGAATTTCACCAACGCGGAGTTTCTCCAGCGCGGAGTTTCTTAAGCGCGGAGTTTCTCAAGATTGGAGTTTCTCCAACACGGAGTTTCTCCAGCATTGAGTTTCTCCAGCGCGGAGTTTCCCAACGGGGAGTTTCTCCAACGCGGAGTTTCTCCAACGCAGAGTTTCTCAAACGCAGTTTCTCCAACGCAGAGCTTCTCATACACAGAGTTTATCCAGCACGGTGTTTCTCCAGCGCGGAGCTTCTCCAGTATGGAGTTTCTCAAGCACGCTGTTTCTCCAGCATGGAGTTCCTCCAACACGGAGTTTCTCTAACACGGAGTTTCTCCAGCACAGAGTTTCTCAAGCATGGAGTTTCTCCAGCATGGAGTTTCTCCAACGCGGACTTTCTCCAACGCGGAGTTTCTCCAAAACGGAGTTTCTCCAGCACGGAGTTTCTCCAACACGAAGTTTCTCCAGCGCGGAGTTTCTCCTGTGCGGAGTTTCTCCAGCACGCAGTTTCTCCAACGCAGAGTTTCTCCAACGCAGTTTCTCCAACGCGGAGTTTCTCCAGCGCGGAGTTTCTCCAACACGGAGTTTCTCCAACAGGGAGTTTCTCCAGCACGGAGTTTGTCCAGCACGGAGTTTCTCAAACACGAAGTTTCTCCAGCACGAAGTTTCTCAAAAACGAAGTTTCTCAAACGCGGAGTTTCTCCAGCACGGAGATTCTCCAGCAAGGAGTTTCTCCAGCACAGTTTCTGAAGCACGGAGTTTCTCCAGCATGGAGTTCCTCCAACACGGAGTTTCTCCAACACGGAGTTTCTCCAGCATGGAGTTTCTCCAGCACGGAGTTTCTCCAGCACGGACTTTCTCCAGCACGGAGTTTCTCCAACGCAGAGTTTCTCCAACACAGAGTTTCTCCAGCACGGATTTTTTCCAGCACGGAGTTTTTCCAGCACGGAGTTTCTCCAGCATGGAGTTTCTCCAACACGGAGTTTCTCCAGCACGGAGTTTCTCCAGTACGCAGTTTCTCCAGCGCGGAGTTTCTCCAGCGTGGAGTTTCTCCAACGCGGAGTATCTCCAGAGCAGAGTTTCTCTAGCGCGGAGTTTCTAAAGCGCGGAGTTTCTCCAGCTCGGAGTTTCTCCAACACGGAGTTTCTCCAGCACGGAGTTTCTCCAACGCAGAGTTTCTTATAAACAGAGTTTCTCCAGCACGGAGTTTCTCCAGCACGGAGATTCTCCAGCACGGAGTTTCTCCTGCACGAAGTTTCTCCAACACGGAGTTTCTCCAGCACGGAGTTTGTCCAGCACGGAGTTTCTCCAGCACGGAGTTTCTCCAACAAAGAGTTTGTCCAACACGGAGTTTCTCAAGCACGAAGGTTCTCCACCACGGAGTTTCTCCAACAAGGAGTTTCTCCAACACGGAGTTTCTTAAACACGGAGTTTCTCCAGCACGGATTTTCTCCAGCACGGACATTCTCCAGCAAGCAGTTTCTCCAGCACAGAGTTTCTGGAGCACGAAGTTTCTCCAGCACGGAGTTCCTCCAACACGGAGTTTCTCCAACACGGAGTTTCTCCAGCACAGATTTTCTCCAGCATGGAGTTTCTCTAGCACGGAGTTTGTCCAGCACGGATTTTCTCCAGCACGGAGTTTCTCCAGCACGGAGTTTCTCCAGCACGGAGTTTCTCCAAAACAGAGTTTCTCCAACGCGGAGTTTCTCCAACACGAAGTTTCTCCGGCGCGGAGTTTCTCCAGCACGCAGTTTCTCCAACGCAGAGTTTCTCCAACGCAGTTTCTCCAACGCGGAGTTTCTCCAGCGCGGAGTTTCTCCAGCGCGGAGCTTCTCCAGAGCGGAATTTCTCCAGCACAGAGTTTCTCCAGCACGGAGTTTCTCCAAGGCGGAGTTTCTCCAGCGCGGAGTTTCTCCAAAACGGACTTTCTCCAACACGGAGTTTCTCCAACACAGAGTTTCTCCAGCGCGGAGTTTCCCAACGCGGAGTTTCTCCAACGCGGACTTTCTCCAACGCAGAGTTTCTCCAACGCAGAGTTTCTTATAAACAGAGTTTCTCCAGCACGGAGTTTCTCCAGCACGGAGATTCTCCAGCACGGAGTTTCTCCTGCGCGAAGTTTCTCCAACACGGAGTTTCTCCAACACGGAGTTTCTCCAGCACGGAGTTTGTCCAGCACGGAGTTTCTCCAGCACGGAGTTTCTCCAACACGGAGTTTGTCCAACACGGAGTTTCTCAAACACGAAGTTTCTCCAGCACGAATTTTCTCCAACACGGAGTTTCTCCAACACGGAGTTTCTTAAACACGGAGTTTCTCCAGCACGGAGATTCTCCAGCAAGCAGTTTCTCCACACAGAGTTTCTGAAGCACGAAGTTTCTCCAGCACGGATTTCCTCCAACACGGAGTTTCTCCAACACAGAGTTTCTCCAGCACAGATTTTCTCCAGCATGGAGTTTCTCTAGCACGGAGTTTGTCCAGCACGGATTTTCTCCAGCACGGAGTTTCTCCAGCACGGAGTTTCTCCAGCACGGTGTTTCTCCAAAACAGAGTTTCTCCAACACGGAGTTTCTCCAACACGGAGTTTCTCCAACACGAAGTTTCTCCGGCGCGGAGTTTCTAAAGCGCGGAGTTTCTCCAGCACGCAGTTTCTCCAACGCAGAGTTTCTCCAACGCAGTTTCTCCAACGCTGAGTTTCTCCAGAGCGGAGTTTCTCCAGCACGGAGTTTCTCCAGCACGGAGTTTCTCCAGCGCGGAGTTTCTCCAAGGCGGAGTTTCTCCAGCACGGAGTTTCTCCAACGCGGACTTTCTCCAACGCGGAGTTTCTCCAGCGCGGAGTTTCTCCAACGCCGAGCTTCTCCAACGCAGAGTTTCTCCAACGCAGAGTTTCTTATACACAGTGTTTCTCCAGCACGGAGTTTCTCCAGCACGGAGATTCTCCAGCACGGAGTTTCTCCAGCACGGAATTTCTCCAACACGGAGTTTCTCCAACAGGGAGTTTCTCCAGCACGGAGTTTGTCCAGCACGGAGTTTTTCCAGCACGGAGTTTGTCCAACACGGAGTTTGTCCAACACGGAGTTTGTCCAACACGGAGTTTCTCAAACACGAAGTTTCTCCAGCACGAAGTTTCTCCAACACGGAGTTTCTCCAACACGGAGTTTCTTAAACACGGAGTTTCTCCAGCACGGAGTTTCTCCAGCACGGAGATTCTCCAGCAAGCAGTTTCTCCACACAGAGTTTCTGAAGCACGAAGTTTCTCCAGCACGGAGTTCCTCCAACACGGAGTTTCTCCAACACAGAGTTTCTCCAGCACAGATTTTCTCCAGCATGGAGTTTCTCTAGCACGGAGTTTTTCCAGCACGGATTTTCTCCAGCACGGAGTTTCTCAAACACGAAGTTTCTCCAGCACGAAGTTTCTCAAAAACGAAGTTTCTCAAACGCGGAGTTTCTCCAGCACGGAGATTCTCCAGCAAGGAGTTTCTCCAGCACAGTTTCTGAAGCACGGAGTTTCTCCAGCACGGAGTTCCTCCAACACGGAGTTTCTCCAACACGGAGTTTCTCCAGCATGGAGTTTCTCCAGCACGGAGTTTCTCCAGCACGGACTTTCTCCAGCACGGAGTTTCTCCAACGCAGAGTTTCTCCAACACAGAGTTTCTCCAGCACGGATTTTTTCCAGCACGGAGTTTCTCCAGCACGGAGTTTCTCCAGCATGGAGTTTCTCCAACACGGAGTTTCTCCAGCACGGAGTTTCTCCAGCACGCAGTTTCTCCAGCGCGGAGTTTCTCCAGCGTGGAGTTTCTCCAACGCGGAGTATCTCCAGAGCAGAGTTTCTCTAGCGCGGAGTTTCTAAAGCGCGGAGTTTCTCCAGCTCGGAGTTTCT
Source organism: Amblyomma americanum (assembly GCF_052857255.1). NCBI lineage: Eukaryota > Metazoa > Arthropoda > Arachnida > Ixodida > Ixodidae > Amblyomma > Amblyomma americanum. The sequence goes on along the minus strand of NC_135502.1, from coordinate 147,211,445 downwards.
CCAAAACGGAGTTTCTCCAGCACGGAGTTTCACCAGCGCGGAGTTTCCCAACGCGGAGTTTCTCCAACGCAGAGTTTCTTATAAACAGAGTTTCTCCAGCACGGAGTTTCTCCAGCACGGAGATTCTCCAGCACGGAGTTTCTCCTGCACGAAGTTTCTCCAACACGGAGTTTCTCCAGCACGGAGTTTGTCCAGCACGGAGTTTCTCCAGCACGGAGTTTCTCCAACAAAGAGTTTGTCCAACACGGAGTTTCTCAAGCACGAAGTTTCTCCAACACGGAGTTTCTCCAACACGGAGTTTCTCCAACACGGAGTTTCTTAAACACGGAGTTTCTCCAGCACGGAGTTTCTCCAGCACGGACATTCTCCAGCAAGCAGTTTCTCCAGCACAGAGTTTCTGGAGCACGAAGTTTCTCCAGCACGGAGTTCCTCCAACACGGAGTTTCTCCAACACGGAGTTTCTCCAGCATGGAGTTTCTCCAGCACGGAGTTTCTCCAGCACGGACTTTCTCCAGCACGGAGTTTCTCCAACGCAGAGTTTCTCCAACACAGAGTTTCTCCAGCACGGATTTTGTCCAGCACGGAGTTTATCCAGCACGGAGTTTCTCCAGCACGGAGTTTCTCCAGCATGGAGTTTCTCCAACACGGAGTTTCTCCAGCACGGAGTTTCTCCAGCACGCAGTTTCTCCAGCGCGGAGTTTCTCCAGCGTGGAGTTTCTCCAACGCGGAGTATCTCCAGAGCAGAGTTTCTCTAGCGCGGAGTTTCTAAAGCGCCGAGTTTCTCCAGCTCGGAGTTTCTCCAACACGGAGTTTCTCCAGCACGGAGTTTCACCAGCGCGGAGTTTCCCAACGCGGAGTTTCTCCAACGCGGAGTTTCTCCACCGCAGAGTTTCTCCAACGCAGAGTTTCTTATAAACAGAGTTTCTCCAGCACGGAGTTTCTCCAGCACGGAGATTCTCCAGCACGGAGTTTCTCCTGCACGAAGTTTCTCCAACACGGAGTTTCTCCAGCACGGAGTATGTCCAGCACGGAGTTTCTCCAGCACGGAGTTTCTCCAACAAAGAGTTTGTCCAACACGGAGTTTCTCAAGCACGAAGTTTCTCCAACACGGAGTTTCTCCAACACGGAGTTTCTCCAACACGGAGTTTCTTAAACACGGATTTTCTCCAGCACGGAGTTTCTCCAGCACGGAGTTTCTCCAACGCAGAGTTTCTTATAAACAGAGTTTCTCCAGCACGGAGTTTCTCCAGCACGGAGATTCTCCAGCACGGAGTTTCTCCTGCACGAAGTTTCTCCAACACGGAGTTTCTCCAGCACGGAGTTTGTCCAGCACGGAGTTTCTCCAGCACGGAGTTTCTCCAACAAAGAGTTTGTCCAACACGGAGTTTCTCAAGCACGAAGGTTCTCCACCACGGAGTTTCTCCAACAAGGAGTTTCTCCAACACGGAGTTTCTTAAACACGGAGTTTCTCCAGCACGGATTTTCTCCAGCACGGACATTCTCCAGCAAGCAGTTTCTCCAGCACAGAGTTTCTGGAGCACGAAGTTTCTCCAGCACGGAGTTCCTCCAACACGGAGTTTCTCCAACACGGAGTTTCTCCAGCACAGATTTTCTCCAGCATGGAGTTTCTCTAGCACGGAGTTTGTCCAGCACGGATTTTCTCCAGCACGGAGTTTCTCCAGCACGGAGTTTCTCCAGCACGGAGTTTCTCCAAAACAGAGTTTCTCCAACGCGGAGTTTCTCCAACACGAAGTTTCTCCGGCGCGGAGTTTCTCCAGCACGCAGTTTCTCCAACGCAGAGTTTCTCCAACGCAGTTTCTCCAACGCGGAGTTTCTCCAGCGCGGAGTTTCTCCAGCGCGGAGCTTCTCCAGAGCGGAATTTCTCCAGCACAGAGTTTCTCCAGCACGGAGTTTCTCCAAGGCGGAGTTTCTCCAGCGCGGAGTTTCTCCAAAACGGACTTTCTCCAACACGGAGTTTCTCCAACACAGAGTTTCTCCAGCGCGGAGTTTCCCAACGCGGAGTTTCTCCAACGCGGACTTTCTCCAACGCAGAGTTTCTCCAACGCAGAGTTTCTTATAAACAGAGTTTCTCCAGCACGGAGTTTCTCCAGCACGGAGATTCTCCAGCACGGAGTTTCTCCTGCGCGAAGTTTCTCCAACACGGAGTTTCTCCAACACGGAGTTTCTCCAGCACGGAGTTTGTCCAGCACGGAGTTTCTCCAGCACGGAGTTTCTCCAACACGGAGTTTGTCCAACACGGAGTTTCTCAAACACGAAGTTTCTCCAGCACGAATTTTCTCCAACACGGAGTTTCTCCAACACGGAGTTTCTTAAACACGGAGTTTCTCCAGCACGGAGATTCTCCAGCAAGCAGTTTCTCCACACAGAGTTTCTGAAGCACGAAGTTTCTCCAGCACGGATTTCCTCCAACACGGAGTTTCTCCAACACAGAGTTTCTCCAGCACAGATTTTCTCCAGCATGGAGTTTCTCTAGCACGGAGTTTGTCCAGCACGGATTTTCTCCAGCACGGAGTTTCTCCAGCACGGAGTTTCTCCAGCACGGTGTTTCTCCAAAACAGAGTTTCTCCAACACGGAGTTTCTCCAACACGGAGTTTCTCCAACACGAAGTTTCTCCGGCGCGGAGTTTCTAAAGCGCGGAGTTTCTCCAGCACGCAGTTTCTCCAACGCAGAGTTTCTCCAACGCAGTTTCTCCAACGCTGAGTTTCTCCAGAGCGGAGTTTCTCCAGCACGGAGTTTCTCCAGCACGGAGTTTCTCCAGCGCGGAGTTTCTCCAAGGCGGAGTTTCTCCAGCACGGAGTTTCTCCAACGCGGACTTTCTCCAACGCGGAGTTTCTCCAGCGCGGAGTTTCTCCAACGCCGAGCTTCTCCAACGCAGAGTTTCTCCAACGCAGAGTTTCTTATACACAGTGTTTCTCCAGCACGGAGTTTCTCCAGCACGGAGATTCTCCAGCACGGAGTTTCTCCAGCACGGAATTTCTCCAACACGGAGTTTCTCCAACAGGGAGTTTCTCCAGCACGGAGTTTGTCCAGCACGGAGTTTTTCCAGCACGGAGTTTGTCCAACACGGAGTTTGTCCAACACGGAGTTTGTCCAACACGGAGTTTCTCAAACACGAAGTTTCTCCAGCACGAAGTTTCTCCAACACGGAGTTTCTCCAACACGGAGTTTCTTAAACACGGAGTTTCTCCAGCACGGAGTTTCTCCAGCACGGAGATTCTCCAGCAAGCAGTTTCTCCACACAGAGTTTCTGAAGCACGAAGTTTCTCCAGCACGGAGTTCCTCCAACACGGAGTTTCTCCAACACAGAGTTTCTCCAGCACAGATTTTCTCCAGCATGGAGTTTCTCTAGCACGGAGTTTTTCCAGCACGGATTTTCTCCAGCACGGAGTTTCTCAAACACGAAGTTTCTCCAGCACGAAGTTTCTCAAAAACGAAGTTTCTCAAACGCGGAGTTTCTCCAGCACGGAGATTCTCCAGCAAGGAGTTTCTCCAGCACAGTTTCTGAAGCACGGAGTTTCTCCAGCACGGAGTTCCTCCAACACGGAGTTTCTCCAACACGGAGTTTCTCCAGCATGGAGTTTCTCCAGCACGGAGTTTCTCCAGCACGGACTTTCTCCAGCACGGAGTTTCTCCAACGCAGAGTTTCTCCAACACAGAGTTTCTCCAGCACGGATTTTTTCCAGCACGGAGTTTCTCCAGCACGGAGTTTCTCCAGCATGGAGTTTCTCCAACACGGAGTTTCTCCAGCACGGAGTTTCTCCAGCACGCAGTTTCTCCAGCGCGGAGTTTCTCCAGCGTGGAGTTTCTCCAACGCGGAGTATCTCCAGAGCAGAGTTTCTCTAGCGCGGAGTTTCTAAAGCGCGGAGTTTCTCCAGCTCGGAGTTTCTCCAAAACGGAGTTTCTCCAGCACGGAGTTTCACCAGCGCGGAGTTTCCCAACGCGGAGTTTCTCCAACGCAGAGTTTCTTATAAACAGAGTTTCTCCAGCACGGAGTTTCTCCAGCACGGAGATTCTCCAGCACGGAGTTTCTCCTGCACGAAGTTTCTCCAACACGGAGTTTCTCCAGCACGGAGTTTGTCCAGCACGGAGTTTCTCCAGCACGGAGTTTCTCCAACAAAGAGTTTGTCCAACACGGAGTTTCTCAAGCACGAAGTTTCTCCAACACGGAGTTTCTCCAACACGGAGTTTCTCCAACACGGAGTTTCTTAAACACGGAGTTTCTCCAGCACGGAGTTTCTCCAGCACGGACATTCTCCAGCAAGCAGTTTCTCCAGCACAGAGTTTCTGGAGCACGAAGTTTCTCCAGCACGGAGTTCCTCCAACACGGAGTTTCTCCAACACGGAGTTTCTCCAGCATGGAGTTTCTCCAGCACGGAGTTTCTCCAGCACGGACTTTCTCCAGCACGGAGTTTCTCCAACGCAGAGTTTCTCCAACACAGAGTTTCTCCAGCACGGATTTTGTCCAGCACGGAGTTTCTCCAGCACGGAGTTTCTCCAGCACGGAGTTTCTCCAGCATGGAGTTTCTCCAACACGGAGTTTCTCCAGCACGGAGTTTCTCCAGCACGCAGTTTCTCCAGCGCGGAGTTTCTCCAGCGTGGAGTTTCTCCAACGCGGAGTATCTCCAGAGCAGAGTTTCTCTAGCGCGGAGTTTCTAAAGCGCCGAGTTTCTCCAGCTCGGAGTTTCTCCAACACGGAGTTTCTCCAGCACGGAGTTTCACCAGCGCGGAGTTTCCCAACGCGGAGTTTCTCCAACGCGGAGTTTCTCCACCGCAGAGTTTCTCCAACGCAGAGTTTCTTATAAACAGAGTTTCTCCAGCACGGAGTTTCTCCAGCACGGAGATTCTCCAGCACGGAGTTTCTCCTGCACGAAGTTTCTCCAACACGGAGTTTCTCCAGCACGGAGTATGTCCAGCACGGAGTTTCTCCAGCACGGAGTTTCTCCAACACGGAGTTTCTCCAGCACGGAGTTTCTCCAGCACGGAGTTTCTCCAGCACAAAGTTTCTCCAACGCGGACTTTCTTCAACGCGGAGTTTCTCCAACGCAGAATTTCTCCAACGCAGAGTTTCTTATACACAGAGTTTCTCCAGCACGGAGTTTCTCCAGCACGGAGATTCTAAAGCACGGAGTTTCTCCAGCACGAAGTTTCTCCAACACGGAGTTTTTCCAACACGGAGTTTGTCCAGCACGGAGTTTCTCCAGCACGGAGTTTCTCCAGCAAGGAGTTTGTCCAACTCGGAGTTTCTCCAACACGAAGTTTCTCCAGCACGAAGTTTCTCCAACACGGAGTTTCTCCAACACGGAGTTTCTCAAACACGGAGTTTCTCCAGCATGGAGATTCTCCAGCAAGGAGTTTCTCCAGCAAAGAGTTTCTGAAGCACGGAGTTTCTCCAGCACGGAGTTGCTCCAACACAGATTTTCTCCAACACGGAGTTTCTCCAGCACAGATTTTCTCCAACGCAGTTTCTCAAGCGCGGAGTTTCTCCAGCGCGGAGTTTCTCCTGCGCGGAGCTTCTCCAGCGCGGAGTTTATCCAGCACGGAGTTTCTCCAGCACGTAGTTTTTCCAACGCCGAGTTCCTCCAGCGCGGAATTTCACCAACGCGGAGTTTCTCCAGCGCGGAGTTTCTTAAGCGCGGAGTTTCTCCAGATTGGAGTTTCTCCAACACGGAGTTTCTCCAGCATTGAGTTTCTCCAGCGCGGAGTTTCCCAACGCGGAGTTTCTCCAACGCGGAGTTTCTCCAACGCAGAGTTTCTCAAACGCAGTTTCTCCAACGCAGAGCTTCTCATACACAGAATTTATCCAGCACGGTGTTTCTCCAGCGCGGAGCTTCTCCAGTATGGAGTTTCTCAAGCACGCTGTTTCTCCAGCATGGAGTTCCTCCAACACGGAGTTTCTCTAACACGGAGTTTCTCCAGCACAGAGTTTCTCAAGCATGGAGTTTCTCCAGCATGGAGTTTCTCCAACGCGGACTTTCTCCAACGCGGAGTTTCTCCAGCACGGAGTTTCTCCAACACGAAGTTTCTCCAGCGCGGAGTTTCTCCTGTGCGGAGTTTCTCCAGCACGCAGTTTCTCCAACGCAGAGTTTCTCCAACGCAGTTTCTCCAACGCGGAGTTTCTCCAGCGCGGAGTTTCTCCAACACGGAGTTTCTCCAACAGGGAGTTTCTCCAGCACGGAGTTTGTCCAGCACGGAGTTTCTCAAACACGAAGTTTCTCCAGCACGAAGTTTCTCAAAAACGAAGTTTCTCAAACGCGGAGTTTCTCCAGCACGGAGATTCTCCAGCAAGGAGTTTCTCCAGCACAGTTTCTGAAGCACGGAGTTTCTCCAGCATGGAGTTCCTCCAACACGGAGTTTCTCCAACACGGAGTTTCTCCAGCATGGAGTTTCTCCAGCACGGAGTTTCTCCAGCACGGACTTTCTCCAGCACGGAGTTTCTCCAACGCAGAGTTTCTCCAACACAGAGTTTCTCCAGCACGAATTTTTTCCAGCACGGAGTTTTTCCAGCACGGAGTTTCTCCAGCATGGAGTTTCTCCAACACGGAGTTTCTCCAGCACGGAGTTTCTCCAGCACGCAGTTTCTCCAGCGTGGAGTTTCTCCAACGCGGAGTATCTCCAGAGCAGAGTTTCTCTAGCGCGGAGTTTCTAAAGCGCGGAGTTTCTCCAGCTCGGAGTTTCTCCAACACGGAGTTTCTCCAGCACGGAGTTTCTCCAACGCAGAGTTTCTTATAAACAGAGTTTCTCCAGCACGGAGTTTCTCCAGCACGGAGATTCTCCAGCACGGAGTTTCTCCTGCACGAAGTTTCTCCAACACGGAGTTTCTCCAGCACGGAGTTTGTCCAGCACGGAGTTTCTCCAGCACGGAGTTTCTCCAACAAAGAGTTTGTCCAACACGGAGTTTCTCAAGCACGAAGGTTCTCCACCACGGAGTTTCTCCAACAAGGAGTTTCTTAAACACGGAGTTTCTCCAGCACGGAGTTTCTCCAGCATGGACATTCTCCAGCAAGCAGTTTCTCCAGCGTGGAGTTTCTCCAACGCGGAGTATCTCCAGAGCAGAGTTTCTCTAGCGCGGAGTTTCTAAAGCGCGGAGTTTCTCCAGCTCGGAGTTTCTCCAAAACGGAGTTTCTCCAGCACGGAGTTTCACCAGCGCGGAGTTCCTCCAACACGGAGTTTCTCCAACACAGAGTTTCTCCAGCACAGATTTTCTCCAGCATGGAGTTTCTCTAGCACGGAGTTTTTCCAGCACGGATTTTCTCCAGCACGGAGTTTCTCAAACACGAAGTTTCTCCAGCACGAAGTTTCTCAAAAACGAAGTTTCTCAAACGCGGAGTTTCTCCAGCACGGAGATTCTCCAGCAAGGAGTTTCTCCAGCACAGTTTCTGAAGCACGGAGTTTCTCCAGCACGGAGTTCCTCCAACACGGAGTTTCTCCAACACGGAGTTTCTCCAGCATGGAGTTTCTCCAGCACGGAGTTTCTCCAGCACGGACTTTCTCCAGCACGGAGTTTCTCCAACGCAGAGTTTCTCCAACACAGAGTTTCTCCAGCACGGATTTTTTCCAGCACGGAGTTTCTCCAGCACGGAGTTTCTCCAGCATGGAGTTTCTCCAACACGGAGTTTCTCCAGCACGGAGTTTCTCCAGCACGCAGTTTCTCCAGCGCGGAGTTTCTCCAGCGTGGAGTTTCTCCAACGCGGAGTATCTCCAGAGCAGAGTTTCTCTAGCGCGGAGTTTCTAAAGCGCGGAGTTTCTCCAGCTCGGAGTTTCTCCAAAACGGAGTTTCTCCAGCACGGAGTTTCACCAGCGCGGAGTTTCCCAACGCGGAGTTTCTCCAACGCAGAGTTTCTTATAAACAGAGTTTCTCCAGCACGGAGTTTCTCCAGCACGGAGATTCTCCAGCACGGAGTTTCTCCTGCACGAAGTTTCTCCAACACGGAGTTTCTCCAGCACGGAGTTTGTCCAGCACGGAGTTTCTCCAGCACGGAGTTTCTCCAACAAAGAGTTTGTCCAACACGGAGTTTCTCAAGCACGAAGTTTCTCCAACACGGAGTTTCTCCAACACGGAGTTTCTCCAACACGGAGTTTCTTAAACACGGAGTTTCTCCAGCACGGAGTTTCTCCAGCACGGACATTCTCCAGCAAGCAGTTTCTCCAGCACAGAGTTTCTGGAGCACGAAGTTTCTCCAGCACGGAGTTCCTCCAACACGGAGTTTCTCCAACACGGAGTTTCTCCAGCATGGAGTTTCTCCAGCACGGAGTTTCTCCAGCACGGACTTTCTCCAGCACGGAGTTTCTCCAACGCAGAGTTTCTCCAACACAGAGTTTCTCCAGCACGGATTTTGTCCAGCACGGAGTTTATCCAGCACGGAGTTTCTCCAGCACGGAGTTTCTCCAGCATGGAGTTTCTCCAACACGGAGTTTCTCCAGCACGGAGTTTCTCCAGCACGCAGTTTCTCCAGCGCGGAGTTTCTCCAGCGTGGAGTTTCTCCAACGCGGAGTATCTCCAGAGCAGAGTTTCTCTAGCGCGGAGTTTCTAAAGCGCCGAGTTTCTCCAGCTCGGAGTTTCTCCAACACGGAGTTTCTCCAGCACGGAGTTTCACCAGCGCGGAGTTTCCCAACGCGGAGTTTCTCCAACGCGGAGTTTCTCCACCGCAGAGTTTCTCCAACGCAGAGTTTCTTATAAACAGAGTTTCTCCAGCACGGAGTTTCTCCAGCACGGAGATTCTCCAGCACGGAGTTTCTCCTGCACGAAGTTTCTCCAACACGGAGTTTCTCCAGCACGGAGTATGTCCAGCACGGAGTTTCTCCAGCACGGAGTTTCTCCAACAAAGAGTTTGTCCAACACGGAGTTTCTCAAGCACGAAGTTTCTCCAACACGGAGTTTCTCCAACACGGAGTTTCTCCAACACGGAGTTTCTTAAACACGGATTTTCTCCAGCACGGAGTTTCTCCAGCACGGAGTTTCTCCAACGCAGAGTTTCTTATAAACAGAGTTTCTCCAGCACGGAGTTTCTCCAGCACGGAGATTCTCCAGCACGGAGTTTCTCCTGCACGAAGTTTCTCCAACACGGAGTTTCTCCAGCACGGAGTTTGTCCAGCACGGAGTTTCTCCAGCACGGAGTTTCTCCAACAAAGAGTTTGTCCAACACGGAGTTTCTCAAGCACGAAGGTTCTCCACCACGGAGTTTCTCCAACAAGGAGTTTCTCCAACACGGAGTTTCTTAAACACGGAGTTTCTCCAGCACGGATTTTCTCCAGCACGGACATTCTCCAGCAAGCAGTTTCTCCAGCACAGAGTTTCTGGAGCACGAAGTTTCTCCAGCACGGAGTTCCTCCAACACGGAGTTTCTCCAACACGGAGTTTCTCCAGCACAGATTTTCTCCAGCATGGAGTTTCTCTAGCACGGAGTTTGTCCAGCACGGATTTTCTCCAGCACGGAGTTTCTCCAGCACGGAGTTTCTCCAGCACGGAGTTTCTCCAAAACAGAGTTTCTCCAACGCGGAGTTTCTCCAACACGAAGTTTCTCCGGCGCGGAGTTTCTCCAGCACGCAGTTTCTCCAACGCAGAGTTTCTCCAACGCAGTTTCTCCAACGCGGAGTTTCTCCAGCGCGGAGCTTCTCCAGAGCGGAATTTCTCCAGCACAGAGTTTCTCCAGCACGGAGTTTCTCCAAGGCGGAGTTTCTCCAGCGCGGAGTTTCTCCAAAACGGACTTTCTCCAACACGGAGTTTCTCCAACACAGAGTTTCTCCAGCGCGGAGTTTCCCAACGCGGAGTTTCTCCAACGCGGACTTTCTCCAACGCAGAGTTTCTCCAACGCAGAGTTTCTTATAAACAGAGTTTCTCCAGCACGGAGTTTCTCCAGCACGGAGATTCTCCAGCACGGAGTTTCTCCTGCGCGAAGTTTCTCCAACACGGAGTTTCTCCAACACGGAGTTTCTCCAGCACGGAGTTTGTCCAGCACGGAGTTTCTCCAGCACGGAGTTTCTCCAACACGGAGTTTGTCCAACACGGAGTTTCTCAAACACGAAGTTTCTCCAGCACGAATTTTCTCCAACACGGAGTTTCTCCAACACGGAGTTTCTTAAACACGGAGTTTCTCCAGCACGGAGATTCTCCAGCAAGCAGTTTCTCCACACAGAGTTTCTGAAGCACGAAGTTTCTCCAGCACGGATTTCCTCCAACACGGAGTTTCTCCAACACAGAGTTTCTCCAGCACAGATTTTCTCCAGCATGGAGTTTCTCTAGCACGGAGTTTGTCCAGCACGGATTTTCTCCAGCACGGAGTTTCTCCAGCACGGAGTTTCTCCAGCACGGTGTTTCTCCAAAACAGAGTTTCTCCAACACGGAGTTTCTCCAACACGGAGTTTCTCCAACACGAAGTTTCTCCGGCGCGGAGTTTCTAAAGCGCGGAGTTTCTCCAGCACGCAGTTTCTCCAACGCAGAGTTTCTCCAACGCAGTTTCTCCAACGCTGAGTTTCTCCAGAGCGGAGTTTCTCCAGCACGGAGTTTCTCCAGCACGGAGTTTCTCCAGCGCGGAGTTTCTCCAAGGCGGAGTTTCTCCAGCACGGAGTTTCTCCAACGCGGACTTTCTCCAACGCGGAGTTTCTCCAGCGCGGAGTTTCTCCAACGCCGAGCTTCTCCAACGCAGAGTTTCTCCAACGCAGAGTTTCTTATACACAGTGTTTCTCCAGCACGGAGTTTCTCCAGCACGGAGATTCTCCAGCACGGAGTTTCTCCAGCACGGAATTTCTCCAACACGGAGTTTCTCCAACAGGGAGTTTCTCCAGCACGGAGTTTGTCCAGCACGGAGTTTTTCCAGCACGGAGTTTGTCCAACACGGAGTTTGTCCAACACGGAGTTTGTCCAACACGGAGTTTCTCAAACACGAAGTTTCTCCAGCACGAAGTTTCTCCAACACGGAGTTTCTCCAACACGGAGTTTCTTAAACACGGAGTTTCTCCAGCACGGAGTTTCTCCAGCACGGAGATTCTCCAGCAAGCAGTTTCTCCACACAGAGTTTCTGAAGCACGAAGTTTCTCCAGCACGGAGTTCCTCCAACACGGAGTTTCTCCAACACAGAGTTTCTCCAGCACAGATTTTCTCCAGCATGGAGTTTCTCTAGCACGGAGTTTTTCCAGCACGGATTTTCTCCAGCACGGAGTTTCTCAAACACGAAGTTTCTCCAGCACGAAGTTTCTCAAAAACGAAGTTTCTCAAACGCGGAGTTTCTCCAGCACGGAGATTCTCCAGCAAGGAGTTTCTCCAGCACAGTTTCTGAAGCACGGAGTTTCTCCAGCACGGAGTTCCTCCAACACGGAGTTTCTCCAACACGGAGTTTCTCCAGCATGGAGTTTCTCCAGCACGGAGTTTCTCCAGCACGGACTTTCTCCAGCACGGAGTTTCTCCAACGCAGAGTTTCTCCAACACAGAGTTTCTCCAGCACGGATTTTTTCCAGCACGGAGTTTCTCCAGCACGGAGTTTCTCCAGCATGGAGTTTCTCCAACACGGAGTTTCTCCAGCACGGAGTTTCTCCAGCACGCAGTTTCTCCAGCGCGGAGTTTCTCCAGCGTGGAGTTTCTCCAACGCGGAGTATCTCCAGAGCAGAGTTTCTCTAGCGCGGAGTTTCTAAAGCGCGGAGTTTCTCCAGCTCGGAGTTTCTCCAAAACGGAGTTTCTCCAGCACGGAGTTTCACCAGCGCGGAGTTTCCCAACGCGGAGTTTCTCCAACGCAGAGTTTCTTATAAACAGAGTTTCTCCAGCACGGAGTTTCTCCAGCACGGAGATTCTCCAGCACGGAGTTTCTCCTGCACGAAGTTTCTCCAACACGGAGTTTCTCCAGCACGGAGTTTGTCCAGCACGGAGTTTCTCCAGCACGGAGTTTCTCCAACAAAGAGTTTGTCTAACACGGAGTTTCTCAAGCACGAAGTTTCTCCAACACGGAGTTTCTCCAACACGGAGTTTCTCCAACACGGAGTTTCTTAAACACGGAGTTTCTCCAGCACGGAGTTTCTCCAGCACGGACATTCTCCAGCAAGCAGTTTCTCCAGCACAGAGTTTCTGGAGCACGAAGTTTCTCCAGCACGGAGTTCCTCCAACACGGAGTTTCTCCAACACGGAGTTTCTCCAGCATGGAGTTTCTCCAGCACGGAGTTTCTCCAGCACGGACTTTCTCCAGCACGGAGTTTCTCCAACGCAGAGTTTCTCCAACACAGAGTTTCTCCAGCACGGATTTTGTCCAGCACGGAGTTTCTCCAGCACGGAGTTTCTCCAGCACGGAGTTTCTCCAGCATGGAGTTTCTCCAACACGGAGTTTCTCCAGCACGGAGTTTCTCCAGCACGCAGTTTCTCCAGCGCGGAGTTTCTCCAGCGTGGAGTTTCTCCAACGCGGAGTATCTCCAGAGCAGAGTTTCTCTAGCGCGGAGTTTCTAAAGCGCCGAGTTTCTCCAGCTCGGAGTTTCTCCAACACGGAGTTTCTCCAGCACGGAGTTTCACCAGCGCGGAGTTTCCCAACGCGGAGTTTCTCCAACGCGGAGTTTCTCCACCGCAGAGTTTCTCCAACGCAGAGTTTCTTATAAACAGAGTTTCTCCAGCACGGAGTTTCTCCAGCACGGAGATTCTCCAGCACGGAGTTTCTCCTGCACGAAGTTTCTCCAACACGGAGTTTCTCCAGCACGGAGTATGTCCAGCACGGAGTTTCTCCAGCACGGAGTTTCTCCAACACGGAGTTTCTCCAGCACGGAGTTTCTCCAGCACGGAGTTTCTCCAGCACAAAGTTTCTCCAACGCGGACTTTCTTCAACGCGGAGTTTCTCCAACGCAGAATTTCTCCAACGCAGAGTTTCTTATACACAGAGTTTCTCCAGCACGGAGTTTCTCCAGCACGGAGATTCTAAAGCACGGAGTTTCTCCAGCACGAAGTTTCTCCAACACGGAGTTTTTCCAACACGGAGTTTGTCCAGCACGGAGTTTCTCCAGCACGGAGTTTCTCCAGCAAGGAGTTTGTCCAACTCGGAGTTTCTCCAACACGAAGTTTCTCCAGCACGAAGTTTCTCCAACACGGAGTTTCTCCAACACGGAGTTTCTCAAACACGGAGTTTCTCCAGCATGGAGATTCTCCAGCAAGGAGTTTCTCCAGCAAAGAGTTTCTGAAGCACGGAGTTTCTCCAGCACGGAGTTGCTCCAACACAGATTTTCTCCAACACGGAGTTTCTCCAGCACAGATTTTCTCCAACGCAGTTTCTCAAGCGCGGAGTTTCTCCAGCGCGGAGTTTCTCCTGCGCGGAGCTTCTCCAGCGCGGAGTTTATCCAGCACGGAGTTTCTCCAGCACGTAGTTTTTCCAACGCCGAGTTCCTCCAGCGCGGAATTTCACCAACGCGGAGTTTCTCCAGCGCGGAGTTTCTTAAGCGCGGAGTTTCTCCAGATTGGAGTTTCTCCAACACGGAGTTTCTCCAGCATTGAGTTTCTCCAGCGCGGAGTTTCCCAACGCGGAGTTTCTCCAACGCGGAGTTTCTCCAACGCAGAGTTTCTCAAACGCAGTTTCTCCAACGCAGAGCTTCTCATACACAGAATTTATCCAGCACGGTGTTTCTCCAGCGCGGAGCTTCTCCAGTATGGAGTTTCTCAAGCACGCTGTTTCTCCAGCATGGAGTTCCTCCAACACGGAGTTTCTCTAACACGGAGTTTCTCCAGCACAGAGTTTCTCAAGCATGGAGTTTCTCCAGCATGGAGTTTCTCCAACGCGGACTTTCTCCAACGCGGAGTTTCTCCAGCACGGAGTTTCTCCAACACGAAGTTTCTCCAGCGCGGAGTTTCTCCTGTGCGGAGTTTCTCCAGCACGCAGTTTCTCCAACGCAGAGTTTCTCCAACGCAGTTTCTCCAACGCGGAGTTTCTCCAGCGCGGAGTTTCTCCAACACGGAGTTTCTCCAACAGGGAGTTTCTCCAGCACGGAGTTTGTCCAGCACGGAGTTTCTCAAACACGAAGTTTCTCCAGCACGAAGTTTCTCAAAAACGAAGTTTCTCAAACGCGGAGTTTCTCCAGCACGGAGATTCTCCAGCAAGGAGTTTCTCCAGCACAGTTTCTGAAGCACGGAGTTTCTCCAGCATGGAGTTCCTCCAACACGGAGTTTCTCCAACACGGAGTTTCTCCAGCATGGAGTTTCTCCAGCACGGAGTTTCTCCAGCACGGACTTTCTCCAGCACGGAGTTTCTCCAACGCAGAGTTTCTCCAACACAGAGTTTCTCCAGCACGAATTTTTTCCAGCACGGAGTTTTTCCAGCACGGAGTTTCTCCAGCATGGAGTTTCTCCAACACGGAGTTTCTCCAGCACGGAGTTTCTCCAGCACGCAGTTTCTCCAGCGTGGAGTTTCTCCAACGCGGAGTATCTCCAGAGCAGAGTTTCTCTAGCGCGGAGTTTCTAAAGCGCGGAGTTTCTCCAGCTCGGAGTTTCTCCAACACGGAGTTTCTCCAGCACGGAGTTTCTCCAACGCAGAGTTTCTTATAAACAGAGTTTCTCCAGCACGGAGTTTCTCCAGCACGGAGATTCTCCAGCACGGAGTTTCTCCTGCACGAAGTTTCTCCAACACGGAGTTTCTCCAGCACGGAGTTTGTCCAGCACGGAGTTTCTCCAGCACGGAGTTTCTCCAACAAAGAGTTTGTCCAACACGGAGTTTCTCAAGCACGAAGGTTCTCCACCACGGAGTTTCTCCAACAAGGAGTTTCTTAAACACGGAGTTTCTCCAGCACGGAGTTTCTCCAGCATGGACATTCTCCAGCAAGCAGTTTCTCCAGCACAGAGTTTCTGGAGCACGAAGTTTCTCCAGCACGGAGTTCCTCCAACACGGAGTTTCTCCAACACGGAGTTTCTCCAGCACAGATTTTCTCCAGCATGGAGTTTCTCTAGCACGGAGTTTGTCCAGCACGGATTTTCTCCAGCACGGAGTTTCTCCAGCACGGAGTTTCTCCAGCACGGAGTTTCTCCAAAACAGAGTTTCTCCAACACGGAGTTTCTCCAACACGAAGTTTCTCCGGCGCGGAGTTTCTCCAGCACGCAGTTTCTCCAACGCAGAGTTTCTCCAACGCAGTTTCTCCAACGCGGAGTTTCTCCAGCGCGGAGTTCCTCCAGCGCGGAGCTTCTCCAGAGCGGAATTTCTCCAGCACAGAGTTTCTCCAGCACGGAGTTTCTCCAAGGCGGAGTTTCTCCAGCGCGGAGTTTCTCCAAAACGGACTTTCTCCAACGCAGAGTTTCTCCAACGCAGAGTTTCTTATAAACAGAGTTTCTCCAGCACGGAGTTTCTCCAGCACGGAGATTCTCCAGCACGGAGTTTCTCCTGCACGAAGTTTCTCCAACACGGAGTTTCTCCAACACGGAGTTTCTCCAGCACGGAGTTTGTCCAGCACGGAGTTTCTCCAGCACGGAGTTTCTCCAACACGGAGTTTGTCCAACACGGAGTTTCTCAAACACGAAGTTTCTCCAGCACGAAGTTTCTCCAACACGGAGTTTCTCCAACACGGAGTTTCTTAAACACGGAGTTTCTCCAGCACGGAGTTTCTCCAGCACGGAGATTCTTCAGCAAGCAGTTTCTCCACACAGAGTTTCTGAAGCACGAAGTTTCTCCAGCACGGAGTTCCTCCAACACGGAGTTTCTCCAACACAGAGTTTCTCCAGCACAGATTTTCTCCAGCATGGAGTTTCTCTAGCACGGAGTTTGTCCAGCACGGATTTTCTCCAGCACGGAGTTTCTCCAGCACGGAGTTTCTCCAGCACGGTGTTTCTCCAAAACAGAGGTTCTCCAACACGGAGTTTCTCCAACACGGAGTTTCTCCAACACGAAGTTTCTCCGGCGCGGAGTTTCTAAAGCGCGGAGTTTCTCCAGCACGCAGTTTCTCCAACGCAGAGTTTCTCCAACGCAGTTTCTCCAACGCGGAGTTTCTCCAGAGCGGAGTTTCTCCAGCACGGAGTTTCTCCAGCACGGAGTTTCTCCAGCGCGGAGTTTCTCCAAGGCGGAGTTTCTCCAGCATGGAGTTTCTCCAGCACGGAGTTTCTCCAACGCGGACTTTCTCCAACACGGAGTTTCTCCAGCGCGGAGTTTCTCCAACGCCGAGCTTCTCCAACGCAGAGTTTCTCCAACGCAGAGTTTCTTATACACAGTGTTTCTCCAGCACGGAGTTTCTCCAGCACGGAGATTCTCCAGCACGGAGTTTCTCCAGCACGGAATTTCTCCAACACGGAGTTTCTCCAACAGGGAGTTTCTCCAGCACGGAGTTTGTCCAGCACGGAGTTTTTCCAGCACGGAGTTTGTCCAACACGGAGTTTGTCCAACACGGAGTTTGTCCAACACGGAGTTTCTCAAACACGAAGTTTCTCCAGCACGAAGTTTCTCCAACACGGAGTTTCTCCAACACGGAGTTTCTTAAACACGGAGTTTCTCCAGCACGGAGTTTCTCCAGCGCGGAGATTCTCCAGCAAGCAGTTTCTCCACACAGAGTTTCTGAAGCACGAAGTTTCTCCAGCACGGAGTTCCTCCAACACGGAGTTTCTCCAACACAGAGTTTCTCCAGCACAGATTTTCTCCAGCATGGAGTTTCTCTAGCACGGAGTTTGTCCAGCACGGATTTTCTCCAGCACGGAGTTTCTCCAGCACGGAGTTTCTCCAGCACGGTGTTTCTCCAAAACAGAGTTTCTCCAACACGGAGTTTCTCCAACACGGAGTTTCTCCAACACGAAGTTTCTCCGGCGCGGAGTTTCTAAAGCGCGGAGTTTCTCCAGCACGCAGTTTCTCCAACGCAGAGTTTCTCCAACGCAGTTTCTCCAACGCGGAGTTTCTCCAGAGCGGAGTTTCTCCAGCACGGAGTTTCTCCAGCACGGAGTTTCTCCAGCGCGGAGTTTCTCCAAGGCGGAGTTTCTCCAGCATGGAGTTTCTCCAGCACGGAGTTTCTCCAACGCGGACTTTCTCCAACGCGGAGTTTCTCCAGCGCGGAGTTTCTCCAACGCCGAGCTTCTCCATCGCAGAGTTTCTCCAACGCAGAGTTTCTTATACACAGTGTTTCTCCAGCACGGAGTTTCTCCAGCACGGAGATTCTCCAGCACGGAGTTTCTCCAGCACGGAATTTCTCCAACACGGAGTTTCTCCAACAGGGAGTTTCTCCAGCACGGAGTTTGTCCAGCACGGAGTTTTTCCAGCACGGAGTTTGTCCAACACGGAGTTTGTCCAACACGGAGTTTGTCCAACACGGAGTTTCTCAAACACGAAGTTTCTCCAGCACGAAGTTTCTCCAACACGGAGTTTCTCCAACACGGAGTTTCTTAAACACGGAGTTTCTCCAGCACGGAGTTTCTCCAGCACGGAGATTCTCCAGCAAGCAGTTTCTCCACACAGAGTTTCTGAAGCACGAAGTTTCTCCAGCACGGAGTTCCTCCAACACGGAGTTTCTCCAACACGGAGTTTCTCCAGCACAGATTTTCTCCAGCATGGAGTTTCTCTAGCACGGAGTTTGTCCAGCGCGGATTTTCTCCAGCACGGAGTTTCTCCAGCACGGAGTTTCTCCAGCACGGAGTTTCTCCAAAACAGAGTTTCTCCAACACGGAGTTTCTCCAACACGAAATTTCTCCAACACGAAGTTTCTCCGGCGCGGAGTTTCTCCAGCGCGGAGTTTCTCCAGCACGCAGTTTCTCCAACGCAGAGTTTCTCCAACGCAGTTTCTCCAACGCGGAGTTTCTCCAGAGCGGAGTTTCTCCAGCACGGAGTTTCTCCAGCACGGAGTGTCTCCAGCGCGGAGTTTCTCCAAGGCGGAGTTTCTCCAGCGCGGAGTTTCTCCAACGCGGAGTTTCTCCAAAGCGGAGTTTCTCCAGCGCGGAGTTTCTCTAGCGCGGAGTTTCTAAACCGCGGAGTTTCTCCAGCTCGGAGTTTCTCCAACACGGAGTTTCTCCAGCGCGGAGTTTCCCAACGCGGAGTTTCTCCAACGCGGACTTTCTCCAATGCAGAGTTTCTCCAACGCAGAGTTTCTCCAACGCAGAGCTTCTCATACACAGAGTTTCTCCAGCACGGTGTTTCTCCAGCATGGAGTTTCTCTAGCACGGAGTTTGTCCAGCACGGATTTTCTCCAGCACGAAGTTTCTCCAGCACGAAGTTGCTCCAACACGGAGTGTCTCCAACACAGAGTTTCTCCAACACGGAGTTTCTCAAACACGAAGTTTCTCCAGCACGGAGTTTCTCCAGCACGGAGATTCTCCAGCACGGAGATTCTCCAGCAAGGAGTTTCTCCAGCACGGAGTTTCTCAAGCACGGAGTTTCTCCAGCACGGATTTTCTCCAACACGGAGTTCCTCCAGCACAGAGTTTCTCCAGCATGGAGTTTCTCCAGCATGGAGTTTCTCCAGCACGGAGTTTCTCCAACGCGGACTTTCTCCAACGCGGAGTTTCTCCAGCGCGGAGTTTCTCCAACGCAGAGCTTCTCCAACGCAGTTTCTCCAACGCAGAGTTTCTCCAGCACGGAGATTCTCCAGCACGGAGTTTCTCCAGCACGGAATTTCTCCAACACGGAGTTTCTCCAACAGGGAGTTTCTTCAGCACGGAGTTTGTCCAGCACAGAGTTTGTCCAGCACGGAGTTTGTCCAACACGGAGTTTGTCCAACACGGAGTTTGTCCAACACGGAGTTTCTCAAACACGAAGTTTCCCCAGCACGAAGTTTCTCAAACACGAAGTTTCTCCAACACGGAGTTTCTCCAACACGGAGTTTCTCAAACACGGAGTTTCTCCAGCACGGAGTTTCTCCTGCGCGGAGCTTCTCCAGCGCGGAGTTTCTCCAGCACGTAGTTTCTCCAGCACGTAGTTTTTCCACCGCGGATTTCCTCCAGCGCGGAATTTCTCCAACGCGGAGTTTCTCCAGCGCGGAGTTTCTCCAACGCGGAGTCTCTCCAACGTGGAGTTTCTCCAAAGCCGAGTTTCTCCAGCGCGGAGTTTCTTGAGTGCGGAGTTTCTTAAGCGCGGAGTTTCTCCAGCTTGGAGTTTCTCCAGCTTGGAGTTTCTCCAGCGCGGAGTTTCTCCAACGCGGAGTTTCTCCAAAGCCGAGTTTCTCCAGCGCGGAGTTTCTTGAGCGCGGAGTTTCTTAAGCGCGGAGTTTCTCCAGCTTGGAGTTTCTCCAACACGGAGTTTCTCCAGCATTGAGTTTCTCCAGCGCGGAGTTTCCCAACGCGGAGTTTCTCCAACGCGGAGTTTCTCCAACGCAGAGTTTCTCAAACGCAGAGTTTCTCCAACGGAGAGCTTCTCATACACAGAGTTTATCCAGCACGGTGTTTCTCCAGCGCGGAGCTTCTCCAGTACGGAGTTTCTCAAGCACGCAGTTTCTCCAGCGTGGAGTTCCTCCAACACGGAGTTTCTCTAACACGGAGTTTCTCCAGCACAAAGTTTCTCAAGCATGGAGTTTCTCCAGCATGGAGTTTCTCCAACGCGGACTTTCTCCAACGCGGAGTTTCTCCAAAACGGAGTTTCTCCAGCACGGAGTTTCTCCAACACGAAGTTTCTCCAACGCGGAGTTTCTCCTGTGCGGAGTTTCTCCAGCACGCAGTTTCTCCAACGCAGTTTCTCCAACGCGGAGTTTCTCCAGCGCGGAGTTTCTCCAGCGCGGAGTTTCTCCAACACAGAGTTTCTCCAACAGGGAGTTTCTCCAGCACGGAGTTTGTCCAGCACGGAGTTTCTCAAACACGAAGTTTCTCCAGCACGAAGTTTCTCAAAAACGAAGTTTCTCAAACACGGAGTTTCTCCAGCACGGAGACTCTCCAGCAAGGAGTTTCTCCAGTACAGAGTTTCTGAAGCACGGAGTTTCTCCAGCACGGTGTTCCTCCAAAACGGAGTTTCTCCAACACGGAGTTTCTCCAGCATGGAGTTTCTTCAGCACGGAGTTTCTCCAGCACGGACTTTCTCCAGCACGGAGTTTCTCCAACGCAGAGTTTCTCCAACACAGAGTTTCTCCAGCACGAATTTTGTCCAGCACGGAGTTTCTCCAGCACGGAGTTTCTCCAGCACGGAGTTTCTCCAGCATGGAGTTTCTCCAACATGGAGTTTCTCCAGCACGGAGTTTCTCCAGCACGCAGTGCTCCAGCGCGGAGTTTCTCCAGCAGGAGTTTCTCCAACGCGGAGTATCTCCAGAGCAGAGTTTCTCTAGCGCGGAGTTTCTAAAGCGCGGAGTTTCTCCAGCTCGGAGTTTCTCCAACACGGAGTTTCTCCAGCACGGAGTTTCACCAGCGCGGAGTTTCCCAACGCGGAGTTTCTCCAACGCGGAGTTTCTCCAACGCAGAGTTTCTCCAACGCAGAGTTTCTTATAAACAGTTTCTCCAGCACGGAGTTTCTCCAGCACGGAGATTCTCCAGCACGGAGTTTCTCCTGCACGAAGTTTCTCCAACACGGAGTTTCTCCAGCACGGAGTTTGTCCAGCACGGAGTTTCTCCAGCACGGAGTTTCTCCAACAAAGAGTTTGTCCAACACGGAGTTTCTCAAGCACGAAGTTGCTCCAACACGGAGTTTCTCCAACACGGAGTTTCTCCAACACGGAGTTTCTCAAACACGGAGTTTCTCCAGCACGGAGTTTCTCCAGCACGGACATTCTCCAGCAAGCAGTTTCTCCACACAGAGTTTCTGAAGCACGAAGTTTCTCCAGCACGGAGCTCCTCCAACACGGAGTTTCTCCAACACGGAGTTTCTCCAGCACAGATTTTCTCCAGCATGGAGTTTCTCTAGCACGGAGTTTGTCCAGCACGGATTTTCTCCAGCACGGAGTTTCTCCAGCACGGAGTTTCTCCAGCACGGAGTTTCTCCAAAACAGAGTTTCTCCAACACGAAGTTTCTCCGGCGCGGAGTTTCTCCAGCAGGCAGTTTCTCCAAAGCAGAGTTTCTCCAACGCAGTTTCTCCAACGCGGAGTTTCTCCAGCGCGGAGTTTCTCCAGCGCGGAGCTTCTCCAGAGCGGAGTTTCTCCAGCACGGAGTTTCTCCAGCGCGGAGTTTCTCCAAGGCGGAGTTTCTCCAGCGCGGAGTTTCTCCAACGCGGAGTTTCTCCAAAGCGGAGTTTCTCCAGCGCGGAGTTTCTCTAGCGCGGAGTTTCTAAACCGCGGAGTTTCTCCAGCTCGGAGTTTCTCCAACACGGAGTTTCTCCAGCGCGGAGTTTCCCAACGCGGAGTTTCTCCAACGCGGACTTTCTCCAATGCAGAGTTTCTCCAACGCAGAGTTTCTCCAACGCAGAGCTTCTCATACACAGAGTTTCTCCAGCACGGTGTTTCTCCAGCATGGAGTTTCTCTAGCACGGAGTTTGTCCAGCACGGATTTTCTCCAACACGGAGTTTCTCCAACACAGAGTTTCTCCAACACGGAGTTTCTCAAACACGAAGTTTCTCCAGCACGGAGTTTCTCCAGCACGGAGATTCTCCAGCACGGAGATTCTCCAGCAAGGAGTTTCTCCAGCACGGAGTTTCTCAAGCACGGAGTTTCTCCAGCACGGATTTTCTCCAACACAGAGTTCCTCCAGCACAGAGTTTCCCCAGCATGGAGTTTCTCCAGCACGGAGTTTCTCCAACGCGGACTTTCTCCAACGCGGAGTTTCTCCAGCGCGGAGTTTCTCCAACGCAGAGCTTCTCCAACGCAGAGTTTCTCCAACGCAGAGTTTCTTATACACAGTGTTTCTCCAGCGCGGAGTTTCTCCAGCACGGAGATTCTCCAGCACGGAGTTTCTCCAGCACGGAATTTCTCCAACACGGAGTTTCTCCAACACGGAGTTTCTCCAGCACGGAGTTTGTCCAGCACGGAGTTTCTCCAGCACGGAGTTTCTCCAACACGGAGTTTGTCCAACACGGAGTTTCTCAAACACGAAGTTTCTCCAGCACGAAGTTTCTCCAACACGGAGTTTCTTAAACACAGAGTTTCTCCAGCACGGAGTTTCTCCAGCACGAAGATTCTCCAGCAAGCAGTTTCTCCACACAGAGTTTCTGAAGCACGAAGTTTCTCCAGCACGGAGTTCCTCCAACACGGAGTTTCTCAAACACGGAGTTTCTCCAGCACAGATTTTCTCCAGCATGGAGTTTCTCTAGCACGGAGTTTGTCCAGCACGGATTTTCTCCAGCACGGAGTTTCTCCAGCACGGAGTTTCTCCAGCACGGAGTTTCTCCAAAACAGAGTTTCTCCAACACGGAGTTTCTCCAACAGGAAGTTTCTCCGGCGCGGAGTTTCTCCAGCACGCAGTTTCTCCAACGCAGAGTTTCTCCAACGCAGTTTCTCCAGCGCGGAGTTTCTCCAGCGCGGAGTTTCTCCAGCGCGGAGCTTCTCCAGAGCGGAGTTTCTCCAGCACGGAGTTTCTCCAGCGCGGAGTTTCTCCAAGGCGGAGTTTCTCCAGCGCGGAGTTTCTCCAACGCGGAGTTTCTCCAAAGCGGAGTTTCTCCAGCGCGGAGTTTCTCTAGCGCGGAGTTTCTAAACCGCGGAGTTTCTCCAGCTCGGAGTTTCTCCAAAACAGAGTTTCTCCAACACGGAGTTTCTCCAACAGGAAGTTTCTCCGGCGCGGAGTTTCTCCAGCACGCAGTTTCTCCAACGCAGAGTTTCTCCAACGCAGTTTCTCCAACGCGGAGTTTCTCCAGCGCGGAGTTTCTCCAGCGCGGAGTTTCTCCAGCGCGGTGCTTCTTCAGAGCGGAGTTTCTCCAGCACGGAGTTTCTCCAGCGCGGAGTTTCTCCAAGGCGGAGTTTCTCCAGCACGGAGTTTGTCCAGCACGGAGTTTCTCAAACACGAAGTTTCTCCAGCACGAAGTTTCTCAAAAACGAAGTTTCTCAAACACGGAGTTTCTCCAGCACGGAGACTCTCCAGCAAGGAGTTTCTCCAGTACAGAGTTTCTGAAGCACGGAGTTTCTCCAGCACGGTGTTCCTCCAAAACGGAGTTTCTCCAACACGGAGTTTCTCCAGCATGGAGTTTCTTCAGCACGGAGTTTCTCCAGCACGGACTTTCTCCAGCACGGAGTTTCTCCAACGCAGAGTTTCTCCAACACAGAGTTTCTCCAGCACGAATTTTGTCCAGCACGGAGTTTCTCCAGCACGGAGTTTCTCCAGCACGGAGTTTCTCCAGCATGGAGTTTCTCCAACATGGAGTTTCTCCAGCACGGAGTTTCTCCAGCACGCAGTTTCTCCAGCGCGGAGTTTCTCCAGCAGGAGTTTCTCCAACGCGGAGTATCTCCAGAGCAGAGTTTCTCTAGCGCGGAGTTTCTAAAGCGCGGAGTTTCTCCAGCTCGGAGTTTCTCCAACACGGAGTTTCTCCAGCACGGAGTTTCACCAGCGCGGAGTTTCCCAACGCGGAGTTTCTCCAACGCGGAGTTTCTCCAACGCAGAGTTTCTCCAACGCAGAGTTTCTTATAAACAGTTTCTCCAGCACGGAGTTTCTCCAGCACGGAGATTCTCCAGCACGGAGTTTCTCCTGCACGAAGTTTCTCCAACACGGAGTTTCTCCAGCACGGAGTTTGTCCAGCACGGAGTTTCTCCAGCACGGAGTTTCTCCAACAAAGAGTTTGTCCAACACGGAGTTTCTCAAGCACGAAGTTGCTCCAACACGGAGTTTCTCCAACACGGAGTTTCTCCAACACGGAGTTTCTCAAACACGGAGTTTCTCCAGCACGGAGTTTCTCCAGCACGGACATTCTCCAGCAAGCAGTTTCTCCACACAGAGTTTCTGAAGCACGAAGTTTCTCCAGCACGGAGCTCCTCCAACACGGAGTTTCTCCAACACGGAGTTTCTCCAGCACAGATTTTCTCCAGCATGGAGTTTCTCTAGCACGGAGTTTGTCCAGCACGGATTTTCTCCAGCACGGAGTTTCTCCAGCACGGAGTTTCTCCAGCACGGAGTTTCTCCAAAACAGAGTTTCTCCAACACGAAGTTTCTCCGGCGCGGAGTTTCTCCAGCACGCAGTTTCTCCAAAGCAGAGTTTCTCCAACGCAGTTTCTCCAACGCGGAGTTTCTCCAGCGCGGAGTTTCTCCAGCGCGGAGCTTCTCCAGAGCGGAGTTTCTCCAGCACGGAGTTTCTCCAGCGCGGAGTTTCTCCAAGGCGGAGTTTCTCCAGCGCGGAGTTTCTCCAACGCGGAGTTTCTCCAAAGCGGAGTTTCTCCAGCGCGGAGTTTCTCTAGCGCGGAGTTTCTAAACCGCGGAGTTTCTCCAGCTCGGAGTTTCTCCAACACGGAGTTTCTCCAGCGCGGAGTTTCCCAACGCGGAGTTTCTCCAACGCGAACTTTCTCCAATGCAGAGTTTCTCCAACGCAGAGTTTCTCCAACGCAGAGCTTCTCATACACAGAGTTTCTCCAGCACGGTGTTTCTCCAGCATGGAGTTTCTCTAGCACGGAGTTTGTCCAGCACGGATTTTCTCCAACACGGAGTTTCTCCAACACAGAGTTTCTCCAACACGGAGTTTCTCAAACACGAAGTTTCTCCAGCACGGAGTTTCTCCAGCACGGAGATTCTCCAGCACGGAGATTCTCCAGCAAGGAGTTTCTCCAGCACGGAGTTTCTCAAGCACGGAGTTTCTCCAGCACGGATTTTCTCCAACACAGAGTTCCTCCAGCACAGAGTTTCCCCAGCATGGAGTTTCTCCAGCACGGAGTTTCTCCAACGCGGACTTTCTCCAACGCGGAGTTTCTCCAGCGCGGAGTTTCTCCAACGCAGAGCTTCTCCAACGCAGAGTTTCTCCAACGCAGAGTTTCTTATACACAGTGTTTCTCCAGCGCGGAGTTTCTCCAGCACGGAGATTCTCCAGCACGGAGTTTCTCCAGCACGGAATTTCTCCAACACGGAGTTTCTCCAACACGGAGTTTCTCCAGCACGGAGTTTGTCCAGCACGGAGTTTCTCCAGCACGGAGTTTCTCCAACACGGAGTTTGTCCAACACGGAGTTTCTCAAACACGAAGTTTCTCCAGCACGAAGTTTCTCCAACACGGAGTTTCTCCAACACGGAGTTTCTTAAACACAGAGTTTCTCCAGCACGGAGTTTCTCCAGCACGAAGATTCTCCAGCAAGCAGTTTCTCCACACAGAGTTTCTGAAGCACGAAGTTTCTCCAGCACGGAGTTCCTCCAACACGGAGTTTCTCAAACACGGAGTTTCTCCAGCACAGATTTTCTCCAGCATGGAGTTTCTCTAGCACGGAGTTTGTCCAGCACGGATTTTCTCCAGCACGGAGTTTCTCCAGCACGGAGTTTCTCCAGCACGGAGTTTCTCCAAAACAGAGTTTCTCCAACACGGAGTTTCTCCAACAGGAAGTTTCTCCGGCGCGGAGTTTCTCCAGCACGCAGTTTCTCCAACGCAGAGTTTCTCCAACGCAGTTTCTCCAGCGCGGAGTTTCTCCAGCGCGGAGTTTCTCCAGCGCGGAGCTTCTCCAGAGCGGAGTTTCTCCAGCACGGAGTTTCTCCAGCGCGGAGTTTCTCCAAGGCGGAGTTTCTCCAGCGCGGAGTTTCTCCAACGCGGAGTTTCTCCAAAGCGGAGTTTCTCCAGCGCGGAGTTTCTCTAGCGCGGAGTTTCTAAACCGCGGAGTTTCTCCAGCTCGGAGTTTCTCCAAAACAGAGTTTCTCCAACACGGAGTTTCTCCAACAGGAAGTTTCTCCGGCGCGGAGTTTCTCCAGCACGCAGTTTCTCCAACGCAGAGTTTCTCCAACGCAGTTTCTCCAACGCGGAGTTTCTCCAGCGCGGAGTTTCTCCAGCGCGGAGTTTCTCCAGCGCGGAGCTTCTTCAGAGCGGAGTTTCTCCAGCACGGAGTTTCTCCAGCGCGGAGTTTCTCCAAGGCGGAGTTTCTCCAGCACGGAGTTTGTCCAGCACGGAGTTTCTCAAACACGAAGTTTCTACAGCACGAAGTTTCTCAAAAACGAAGTTTCTCAAACACGGAGTTTCTCCAGCACGGAGACTCTCCAGCAAGGAGTTTCTCCAGTACAGAGTTTCTGAAGCACGGAGTTTCTCCAGCACGGTGTTCCTCCAAAACGGAGTTTCTCCAACACGGAGTTTCTCCAGCATGGAGTTTCTTCAGCACGGAGTTTCTCCAGCACGGACTTTCTCCAGCACGGAGTTTCTCCAACGCAGAGTTTCTCCAACACAGAGTTTCTCCAGCACGAATTTTGTCCAGCACGGAGTTTCTCCAGCACGGAGTTTCTCCAGCACGGAGTTTCTCCAGCATGGAGTTTCTCCAACATGGAGTTTCTCCAGCACGGAGTTTCTCCAGCACGCAGTTTCTCCAGCGCGGAGTTTCTCCAGCAGGAGTTTCTCCAACGCGGAGTATCTCCAGAGCAGAGTTTCTCTAGCGCGGAGTTTCTAAAGCGCGGAGTTTCTCCAGCTCGGAGTTTCTCCAACACGGAGTTTCTCCAGCACGGAGTTTCACCAGCGCGGAGTTTCCCAACGCGGAGTTTCTCCAACGCGGAGTTTCTCCAACGCAGAGTTTCTCCAACGCAGAGTTTCTTATAAACAGTTTCTCCAGCACGGAGTTTCTCCAGCACGGAGATTCTCCAGCACGGAGTTTCTCCTGCACGAAGTTTCTCCAACACGGAGTTTCTCCAGCACGGAGTTTGTCCAGCACGGAGTTTCTCCAGCACGGAGTTTCTCCAACAAAGAGTTTGTCCAACACGGAGTTTCTCAAGCACGAAGTTGCTCCAACACGGAGTTTCTCCAACACGGAGTTTCTCCAACACGGAGTTTCTCAAACACGGAGTTTCTCCAGCACGGAGTTTCTCCAGCACGGACATTCTCCAGCAAGCAGTTTCTCCACACAGAGTTTCTGAAGCACGAAGTTTCTCCAGCACGGAGCTCCTCCAACACGGAGTTTCTCCAACACGGAGTTTCTCCAGCACAGATTTTCTCCAGCATGGAGTTTCTCTAGCACGGAGTTTGTCCAGCACGGATTTTCTCCAGCACGGAGTTTCTCCAGCACGGAGTTTCTCCAGCACGGAGTTTCTCCAAAACAGAGTTTCTCCAACACGAAGTTTCTCCGGCGCGGAGTTTCTCCAGCACGCAGTTTCTCCAAAGCAGAGTTTCTCCAACGCAGTTTCTCCAACGCGGAGTTTCTCCAGCGCGGAGTTTCTCCAGCGCGGAGCTTCTCCAGAGCGGAGTTTCTCCAGCACGGAGTTTCTCCAGCGCGGAGTTTCTCCAAGGCGGAGTTTCTCCAGCGCGGAGTTTCTCCAACGCGGAGTTTCTCCAAAGCGGAGTTTCTCCAGCGCGGAGTTTCTCTAGCGCGGAGTTTCTAAACCGCGGAGTTTCTCCAGCTCGGAGTTTCTCCAACACGGAGTTTCTCCAGCGCGGAGTTTCCCAACGCGGAGTTTCTCCAACGCGAACTTTCTCCAATGCAGAGTTTCTCCAACGCAGAGTTTCTCCAACGCAGAGCTTCTCATACACAGAGTTTCTCCAGCACGGTGTTTCTCCAGCATGGAGTTTCTCTAGCACGGAGTTTGTCCAGCACGGATTTTCTCCAACACGGAGTTTCTCCAACACAGAGTTTCTCCAACACGGAGTTTCTCAAACACGAAGTTTCTCCAGCACGGAGTTTCTCCAGCACGGAGATTCTCCAGCACGGAGATTCTCCAGCAAGGAGTTTCTCCAGCACGGAGTTTCTCAAGCACGGAGTTTCTCCAGCACGGATTTTCTCCAACACAGAGTTCCTCCAGCACAGAGTTTCCCCAGCATGGAGTTTCTCCAGCACGGAGTTTCTCCAACGCGGACTTTCTCCAACGCGGAGTTTCTCCAGCGCGGAGTTTCTCCAACGCAGAGCTTCTCCAACGCAGAGCTTCTCCAACGCAGAGTTTCTCCAACGCAGAGTTTCTTATACACAGTGTTTCTCCAGCGCGGAGTTTCTCCAGCACGGAGATTCTCCAGCACGGAGTTTCTCCAGCACGGAATTTCTCCAACACGGAGTTTCTCCAACACGGAGTTTCTCCAGCACGGAGTTTGTCCAGCACGGAGTTTCTCCAGCACGGAGTTTCTCCAACACGGAGTTTGTCCAACACGGAGTTTCTCAAACACGAAGTTTCTCCAGCACGAAGTTTCTCCAACACGGAGTTTCTCCAACACGGAGTTTCTTAAACACAGAGTTTCTCCAGCACGGAGTTTCTCCAGCACGAAGATTCTCCAGCAAGCAGTTTCTCCACACAGAGTTTCTGAAGCACGAAGTTTCTCCAGCACGGAGTTCCTCCAACACGGAGTTTCTCAAACACGGAGTTTCTCCAGCACAGATTTTCTCCAGCATGGAGTTTCTCTAGCACGGAGTTTGTCCAGCACGGATTTTCTCCAGCACGGAGTTTCTCCAGCACGGAGTTTCTCCAGCACGGAGTTTCTCCAAAACAGAGTTTCTCCAACACGCAGTTTCTCCAACAGGAAGTTTCTCCGGCGCGGAGTTTCTCCAGCACGCAGTTTCTCCAACGCAGAGTTTCTCCAACGCAGTTTCTCCAGCGCGGAGTTTCTCCAGCGCGGAGTTTCTCCAGCGCGGAGCTTCTCCAGAGCGGAGTTTCTCCAGCACGGAGTTTCTCCAGCGCGGAGTTTCTCCAAGGCGGAGTTTCTCCAGCGCGGAGTTTCTCCAACGCGGAGTTTCTCCAAAGCGGAGTTTCTCCAGCGCGGAGTTTCTCTAGCGCGGAGTTTCTAAACCGCGGAGTTTCTCCAGCTCGGAGTTTCTCCAAAACAGAGTTTCTCCAACACGGAGTTTCTCCAACAGGAAGTTTCTCCGGCGCGGAGTTTCTCCAGCACGCAGTTTCTCCAACGCAGAGTTTCTCCAACGCAGTTTCTCCAACGCGGAGTTTCTCCAGCGCGGAGTTTCTCCAGCGCGGAGTTTCTCCAGCGCGGAGCTTCTCCAGAGCGGAGTTTCTCCAGCACGGAGTTTCTCCAGCGCGGAGTTTCTCCAAGGCGGAGTTTCTCCAGCGCGGAGTTTCTCCAACGCGGAGTTTCTCCAAAGCGGAGTTTCTCCAGCGCGGAGTTTCTCTAGCGCGGAGTTTCTAAACCGCGGAGTTTCTCCAGCTCGGAGTTTCTCCAACACGGAGTTTCTCCAGCGCGGAGTTTCCCAACGCGGAGTTTCTCCAACGGGGACTTTCTCCAATGCAGAGTTTCTCCAACGCAGAGTTTCTCCAACGCAGAGCTTCTCATACACAGAGTTTCTCCAGCACGGTGTTTCTCCAGCATGGAGTTTCTCTAGCACGGAGTTTGTCCAGCACGGATTTTCTCCAGCACGAAGTTTCTCCAGCACGCAGTTTCTCCAGCGCGGAGTTTCTCCAGCGTGGAGTTTCTCCAACGCGGAGTATCTCCAGAGCAGAGTTTCTCTAGCGCGGAGTTTCTAAAGCGCGGAGTTTCTCCAGCTCGGAGTTTCTCCAACACGGAGTTTCTCCAGCACGGAGTTTCACCAGCGCGGAGTTTCCCAACGCGGAGTTTCTCCAACGCGGAGTTTCTCCACCGCAGAGTTTCTCCAACGCAGAGTTTCTTATAAACAGAGTTTCTCCAGCACGGAGTTTCTCCAGCACGGAGTTTCTCCAGCATGGAGTTTCTCCAACACGGAGTTTCTCCAGCACGGAGTTTCTCCAGCACGCAGTTTCTCCAGCGCGGAGTTTCTCCAGCGTGGAGTTTCTCCAACGCGGAGTATCTCCAGAGCAGAGTTTCTCTAGCGCGGAGTTTCTAAAGCGCGGAGTTTCTCCAGCTCGGAGTTTCTCCAAGACGGAGTTTCTCCAGCACGGAGTTTCACCAGCGCGGAGTTTCCCAACGCGGAGTTTCTCCAACGCGGAGTTTCTCCACCGCAGAGTTTCTCCAACGCAGAGTTTCTTATAAACAGAGTTTCTCCAGCACGGAGTTTCTCCAGCACGGAGATTCTCCAGCACGGAGTTTCTCCTGCACGAAGTTTCTCCAACACGGAGTTTCTCCAGCACGGAGTATGTCCAGCACGGAGTTTCTCCAGCACGGAGTTTCTCCAACAAAGAGTTTGTCCAACACGGAGTTTCTCAAGCACGAAGTTTCTCCAACACGGAGTTTCTCCAACACGGAGTTTCTCCAACACGGAGTTTCTTAAACACGGAGTTTCTCCAGCACGGAGTTTCTCCAGCACGGAGTTTCTCCAGCACGAAGTTTCTCCAACGCGGACTTTCTTCAACGCGGAGTTTCTCCAACGCAGAATTTCTCCAACGCAGAGTTTCTTATACACAGAGTTTCTCCAGCACGGAGTTTCTCCAGCACGGAGATTCTAAAGCACGGAGTTTCTACAGCACGAAGTTTCTCCAACACGGAGTTTTTCCAACACGGAGTTTGTCCAGCACGGAGTTTCTCCAGCACGGAGTTTCTCCAGCAAGGAGTTTGTCCAACTCGGAGTTTCTCCAACACGAAGTTTCTCCAGCACGAAGTTTCTCCAACACGGAGTTTCTCCAACACGGAGTTTCTCAAACACGGAGTTTCTCCAGCATGGAGATTCTCCAGCAAGGAGTTTCTCCAGCAAAGAGTTTCTGAAGCACGTAGTTTCTCCAGCACGGAGTTGCTCCAACACAGATTTTCTCCAACACGGAGTTTCTCCAGCACAGATTTTCTCCAACGCAGTTTCTCAAGCGCGGAGTTTCTCCAGCGCGGAGTTTCTCCTGCGCGGAGCTTCTCCAGCGCGGAGTTTCTCCAGCACGGAGTTTCTCCAGCACGTAGTTTTTCCAACGCCGAGTTCCTCCAGCGCGGAATTTCACCAACGCGGAGTTTCTCCAGCGCGGAGTTTCTTAAGCGCGGAGTTTCTCCAGCTTGGAGTTTCTCCAACACGTAGTTTCTCCAGCATTGAGTTTCTCCAGCGCGGAGTTTCCCAACGCGGAGTTTCTCCAACGCAGAGTTTCTCAAACGCAGTTTCTCCAACGCAGAGCTTCTCATACACAGAGTTTATCCAGCACGGTGTTTCTCCAGCGCGGAGCTTCTCCAGTATGGAGTTTCTCAAGCACGCTGTTTCTCCAGCATGGAGTTCCTCCAACACGGAGTTTCTCTAACACGGAGTTTCTCCAGCACAGAGTTTCTCAAGCATGGAGTTTCTCCAGCATGGAGTTTCTCCAACGCGGACTTTCTCCAACGCGGAGTTTCTCCAAAACGGAGTTTCTCCAGCACGGAGTTTCTCCAACGCAGTTTCTCCAACGCGGAGTTTCTCCAGCGCGGAGTTTCTCCAACACGGAGTTTCTCCAACAGGGAGTTTCTCCAGCACGGAGTTTGTCCAGCACGGAGTTTCTCAAACACGAAGTTTCTCCAGCACGAAGTTTCTCAAAAACGAAGTTTCTCAAACGCGGAGTTTCTCCAGCACGGAGATTTTCCAGCAAGGAGTTTCTCCAGCACAGTTTCTGAAGCACGGAGTTTCTCCAGCACGGAGTTCCTCCAACACGGAGTTTCTCCAACACGGAGTTTCTCCAGCATGGAGTTTCTCCAGCACGGAGTTTCTCCAGCACGGACTTTCTCCAGCACGGAGTTTCTCCAACGCAGAGTTTCTCCAACACAGAGTTTCTCCAGCACGGATTTTTTCCAGCACGGAGTTTTTCCAGCACGGAGTTTCTCCAGCATGGAGTTTCTCCAACACGGAGTTTCTCCAGCACGGAGTTTCTCCAGCACGCAGTTTCTCCAGCGCGGAGTTTCTCCAGCGTGGAGTTTCTCCAACGCGGAGTATCTCCAGAGCAGAGTTTCTCTAGCGCGGATTTTCTAAAGCGCGGAGTTTCTCCAGCTCGGAGTTTCTCCAACACGGAGTTTCTCCAGCACGGAGTTTCTCCAACGCAGAGTTTCTTATAAACAGAGTTTCTCCAGCACGGAGTTTCTCCAGCACGGAGATTCTCCAGCACGGAGTTTCTCCTGCACGAAGTTTCTCCAACACGGAGTTTCTCCAGCACGGAGTTTCTCCAACAAAGAGTTTGTCCAACACGGAGTTTCTCAAGCACGAAGGTTCTCCACCACGGAGTTTCTCCAACAAGGAGTTTCTCCAACACGGAGTTTCTTAAACACGGAGTTTCTCCAGCACGGAGTTTCTCCAGCACGGACATTCTCCAGCAAGCAGTTTCTCCAGCACAGAGTTTCTGGAGCACGAAGTTTCTCCAGCACGGAGTTCCTCCAACACGGAGTTTCTCCAACACGGAGTTTCTCCAGAACATATTTTCTCCAGCATGGAGTTTCTCTAGCACGGAGTTTGTCCAGCACGGATTTTCTCCAGCACGGAGTTTCTCCAGCACGGAGTTTCTCCAGCACGGAGTTTCTCCAAAACAGAGTTTCTCCAACACGGAGTTTCTCCAACACGAAGTTTCTCCGGCGCGGAGTTTCTCCAGCACGCAGTTTCTCCAACGCAGAGTTTCTCCAACGCAGTTTCTCCAACGCGGAGTTTCTCCAGCGCGGAGTTTCTCCAGCGCGGAGCTTCTCCAGAGCGGAATTTCTCCAGCACAGAGTTTCTCCAGCACGGAGTTTCTCCAAGGCGGAGTTTCTCCAGCGCGGAGTTTCTCCAAAACGGACTTTCTCCAACACGGAGTTTCTCCAACACAGAGTTTCTCCAGCGCGGAGTTTCCCAACGCGGAGTTTCTCCAACGCGGACTTTCTCCAACGCAGAGTTTCTCCAACGCAGTTTCTTATAAACAGAGTTTCTCCAGCACGGAGTTTCTCCAGCACGGAGATTCTCCAGCACGGAGATTCTCCAGCACGGAGTTTCTCCTGCACGAAGTTTCTCCAACACGGAGTTTCTCCAACACGGAGTTTCTCCAGCACGGAGTTTGTCCAGCACGGAGTTTCTCCAGCACGGAGTTTCTCCAACACGGAGTTTGTCCAACACGGAGTTTCTCAAACACGAAGTTTCTCCAGCACGAAGTTTCTCCAACACGGAGTTTCTCCAACACGGAGTTTCTTAAACACGGAGTTTCTCCAGCACGGAGTTTCTCCAGCACGGAGATTCTCCAGCAAGCAGTTTCTCCACACAGAGTTTCTGAAGCACGAAGTTTCTCCAGCACGGAGTTCCTCCAACACGGAGTTTCTCCAACACAGAGTTTCTCCAGCACAGATTTTCTCCAGCATGGAGTTTCTCTAGCACGGAGTTTGTCCAGCACGGATTTTCTCCAGCACGGAGTTTCTCCAGCACGGTGTTTCTCCAAAACAGAGTTTCTCCAACACGGAGTTTCTCCAACACGGAGTTTCTCCAACACGAAGTTTCTCCGGCGCGGAGTTTCTAAAGCGCGGAGTTTCTCCAGCACGCAGTTTCTCCAACGCAGAGTTTCTCCAACGCAGTTTCTCCAACGCGGAGTTTCTCCAGAGCGGAGTTTCTCCAGCACGGAGTTTCTCTAGCACGGAGTTTCTCCAGCGCGGAGTTTCTCCAAGGCGGAGTTTCTCCAGCATGGAGTTTCTCCAGCACGGAGTTTCTCCAACGCGGACTTTCTCCAACGCGGAGTTTCTCCAGCGCGGAGTTTCTCCAACGCCGAGCTTCTCCAACGCAGAGTTTCTCCAACGCAGAGTTTCTTATACACAGTGTTTCTCCAGCACGGAGTTTCTCCAGCACGGAGATTCTCCAGCACGGAGTTTCTCCAGCACGGAATTTCTCCAACACGGAGTTTCTCCAACAGGGAGTTTGTCCAGCACGGAGTTTTTCCAGCACGGAGTTTGTCCAACACGGAGTTTGTCCAACACGGAGTTTGTCCAACACGGAGTTTCTCAAACACGAAGTTTCTCCAGCACGAAGTTTCTCCAACACGGAGTTTCTCCAACACGGAGTTTCTTAAACACAGAGTTTCTCCAGCACGGAGTTTCTCCAGCACGGAGATTCTCCAGCAAGCAGTTTCTCCACACAGAGTTTCTGAAGCACGAAGTTTCTCCAGCACGGAGTTCCTCCAACACGGAGTTTCTCCAACACAGAGTTTCTCCAGCACAGATTTTCTCCAGCATGGAGTTTCTCTAGCACGGAGTTTGTCCAGCACGGATTTTCTCCAGCACGGAGTTTCTCAAACGCGAAGTTTCTCCAGCACGAAGTTTCTCAAAAACGAAGTTTCTCAAACGCGGAGTTTCTCCAGCACGGAGATTCTCCAGCAAGGAGTTTCTCCAGCACAGTTTCTGAAGCACGGAGTTTCTCCAGCACGGAGTTCCTCCAACACGGAGTTTCTCCAACACGGAGTTTCTCCAGCATGGAGTTTCTAAAGCACGGAGTTTCTCCAGCACGGACTTTCTCCAGCACGGAGTTTCTCCAACGCAGAGTTTCTCCAACACAGAGTTTCTCCAGCACGGATTTTCTCCAGCACGGAGTTTCTCCAGCATGGAGTTTCTCCAACACGGAGTTTCTCCAGCACGGAGTTTCTCCAGCACGCAGTTTCTCCAGCGCGGAGTTTCTCCAGCGTGGAGTTTCTCCAACGCGGAGTATCTCCAGAGCAGAGTTTCTCTAGCGCGGAGTTTCTAAAGCGCGGAGTTTCTCCAGCTCGGAGTTTCTCCAAAACGGAGTTTCTCCAGCACGGAGTTTCACCAGCGCGGAGTTTCCCAACGCGGAGTTTCTCCAACGCAGAGTTTCTTATAAACAGAGTTTCTCCAGCACGGAGTTTCTCCAGCACGGAGATTCTCCAGCACGGAGTTTCTCCTGCACGAAGTTTCTCCAACACGGAGTTTCTCCAGCACGGAGTTTGTCCAGCACGGAGTTTCTCCAGCACGGAGTTTCTCCAACAAAGAGTTTGTCCAACACGGAGTTTCTCAAGCACGAAGTTTCTCCAACACGGAGTTTCTCCAACACAGAGTTTCTCCAACACGGAGTTTCTTAAACACGGAGTTTCTCCAGCACGGAGTTTCTCCAGCACGGACATTCTCCAGCAAGCAGTTTCTCCAGCACAGAGTTTCTGGAGCACGGAGTTTCTCCAGCACGGAGATTCTCCAGCACGGAGTTTCTCCTGCACGAAGTTTCTCCAACACGGAGTTTCTCCAGCACGGAGTATGTCCAGCACGGAGTTTCTCCAGCACGGAGTTTCTCCAACAAAGAGTTTGTCCAACACGGAGTTTCTCAAGCACGAAGTTTCTCCAACACGGAGTTTCTCCAACACGGAGTTTCTTAAACACGGAGTTTCTCCAGCACGGAGTTTCTCCAGCACGGAGTTTCTCCAGCACGGAGTTTCTCCAGCACAAAGTTTCTCCAACGCGGACTTTCTTCAACGCGGAGTTTGTCCAGCACGGAGTTTCTCCAGCAAGGAGTTTGTCCAACTCGGAGTTTCTCCAACACGAAGTTTCTCCAGCACGAAGTTTCTCCAACACGGAGTTTCTCCAACACGGAGTTTCTCAAACACGGAGTTTCTCCAGCATGGAGATTCTCCAGCAAGGAGTTTCTCCAGCAAAGAGTTTCTGAAGCACGGAGTTTCTCCAGCACGGAGTTGCTCCAACACAGATTTTCTCCAACACGGAGTTTCTCCAGCACAGATTTTCTCCAACGCAGTTTCTCAAGCGCGGAGTTTCTCCAGCGCGGAGTTTCTCCTGCGCGGAGCTTCTCCAGCGCGGAGTTTCTCCAGCACGGAGTTTCTCCAGCACGTAGTTTTTCCAACGCCGAGTTCCTCCAGCGCGGAATTTCACCAACGCGGAGTTTCTCCAGCGCGGAGTTTCTTAAGCGCGGAGTTTCTCCAGATTGGAGTTTCTCCAACACGGAGTTTCTCCAGCATTGAGTTTCTCCAGCGCGGAGTTTCCCAACGCGGAGTTTCTCCAACGCGGAGTTTCTCCAACGCAGAGTTTCTCAAACGCAGTTTCTCCAACGCAAAGCTTCTCATACACAGAGTTTATCCAGCACGGTGTTTCTCCAGCGCGGAGCTTCTCCAGTATGGAGTTTCTCAAGCACGCTGTTTCTCCAGCATGGAGTTCCTCCAACACGGAGTTTCTCTAACACGGAGTTTCTCCAGCACAGAGTTTCTCAAGCATGGAGTTTCTCCAGCATGGAGTTTCTCCAACGCGGACTTTCTCCAACGCGGAGTTTCTCCAAAACGGAGTTTCTCCAGCACGGAGTTTCTCCAACACGAAGTTTCTCCAGCGCGGAGTTTCTCCTGTGCGGAGTTTCTCCAGCACGCAGTTTCTCCAACGCAGAGTTTCTCCAACGCAGTTTCTCCAACGCGGAGTTTCTCCAGCGCGGAGTTTCTCCAACACGGAGTTTCTCCAACAGGGAGTTTCTCCAGCACGGAGTTTGTCCAGCACGGAGTTTCTCAAACACGAAGTTTCTCCAGCACGAAGTTTCTCAAAAACGAAGTTTCTCAAACGCGGAGTTTCTCCAGCACGGAGATTCTCCAGCAAGGAGTTTCTCCAGCACAGTTTCTGAAGCACGGAGTTTCTCCAGCATGGAGTTCCTCCAACACGGAGTTTCTCCAACACGGAGTTTCTCCAGCATGGAGTTTCTCCAGCACGGAGTTTCTCCAGCACGGACTTTCTCCAGCACGGAGTTTCTCCAACGCAGAGTTTCTCCAACACAGAGTTTCTCCAGCACGGATTTTTTCCAGCACGGAGTTTTTCCAGCACGGAGTTTCTCCAGCATAGAGTTTCTCCAACACGGAGTTTCTCCAGCACGGAGTTTCTCCAGCACGCAGTTTCTCCAGCGCGGAGTTTCTCCAGCGTGGAGTTTCTCCAACGCGGAGTATCTCCAGAGCAGAGTTTCTCTAGCGCGGAGTTTCTAAAGCGCGGAGTTTCTCCAGCTCGGAGTTTCTCCAACACGGAGTTTCTCCAGCACGGAGTTTCTCCAACGCAGAGTTTCTTATAAACAGAGTTTCTCCAGCACGGAGTTTCTCCAGCACGGAGATTCTCCAGCACGGAGTTTCTCCTGCACGAAGTTTCTCCAACACGGAGTTTCTCCAACACGGAGTTTCTCCAGCACGGAGTTTGTCCAGCACGGAGTTTCTCCAGCACGGAGTTTCTCCAACACGGAGTTTGTCCAACACGGAGTTTCTCAAACACGAAGTTTCTCCAGCACGAAGTTTCTCCAACACGGAGTTTCTCCAACACGGAGTTTCTTAAACACGGAGTTTCTCCAGCACGGAGTTTCTCCAGCACGGAGATTCTCCAGCAAGCAGTTTCTCCACACAGAGTTTCTGAAGCACGAAGTTTCTCCAGCACGGAGTTCCTCCAACACGGAGTTTCTCCAACACAGAGTTTCTCCAGCACAGATTTTCTCCAGCATGGAGTTTCTCTAGCACGGAGTTTGTCCAGCACGGATTTTCTCCAGCACGGAGTTTCTCCAGCACGGAGTTTCTCCAGCACGGTGTTTCTCCAAAACAGAGTTTCTCCAACACGGAGTTTCTCCAACACGGAGTTTCTCCAACACGAAGTTTCTCCGGCGCGGAGTTTCTAAAGCGCGGAGTTTCTCCAGCACGCAGTTTCTCCAACGCAGAGTTTCTCCAACGCAGTTTCTCCAACGCGGAGTTTCTCCAGAGCGGAGTTTCTCCAGCACGGAGTTTCTCCAGCACGGAGTTTCTCCAGCGCGGAGTTTCTCCAAGGCGGAGTTTCTCCAGCATGGAGTTTCTCCAGCACGGAGTTTCTCCAACGCGGACTTTCTCCAACGCGGAGTTTCTCCAGCGCGGAGTTTCTCCAACGCCGACCTTCTCCAACGCAGAGTTTCTCCAACGCAGAGTTTCTTATACACAGTGTTTCTCCAGCACGGAGTTTCTCCAGCACGGAGATTCTCCAGCACGGAGTTTCTCCAGCACGGAATTTCTCCAACACGGAGTTTCTCCAACAGGGAGTTTCTCCAGCACGGAGTTTGTCCAGCACGGAGTTTTTCCAGCACGGAGTTTGTCCAACACGGAGTTTGTCCAACACGGAGTTTGTCCAACACGGAGTTTGTCCAACACGGAGTTTCTCAAACACGAAGTTTCTCCAGCACGAAGTTTCTCCAACACGGAGTTTCTCCAACACGGAGTTTCTTAAACACGGAGTTTCTCCAGCACGGAGTTTCTCCAGCACGGAGATTCTCCAGCAAGCAGTTTCTCCACACAGAGTTTCTGAAGCACGAAGTTTCTCCAGCACGGAGTTCCTCCAACACGGAGTTTCTCCAACACGGAGTTTCTCCAGCACAGATTTTCTCCAGCATGGAGTTTCTCTAGCACGGAGTTTGTCCAGCGCGGATTTTCTCCAGCACGGAGTTTCTCCAGCACGGAGTTTCTCCAGCACGGAGTTTCTCCAAAACAGAGTTTCTCCAACACGAAATT
Source organism: Amblyomma americanum (assembly GCF_052857255.1). Classification (NCBI taxonomy): domain Eukaryota; kingdom Metazoa; phylum Arthropoda; class Arachnida; order Ixodida; family Ixodidae; genus Amblyomma; species Amblyomma americanum. The sequence goes on along the minus strand of NC_135502.1, from coordinate 147,173,300 downwards.
TCTCCAACACGAAGTTTCTCCGGCGCGGAGTTTCTCCAGCGCGGAGTTTCTCCAGCACGCAGTTTCTCCAACGCAGAGTTTCTCCAACGCAGTTTCTCCAACGCGGAGTTTCTCCAGAGCGGAGTTTCTCCAGCACGGAGTTTCTCCAGCACGGAGTGTCTCCAGCGCGGAGTTTCTCCAAGGCGGAGTTTCTCCAGCGCGGAGTTTCTCCAACGCGGAGTTTCTCCAAAGCGGAGTTTCTCCAGCGCGGAGTTTCTCTAGCGCGGAGTTTCTAAACCGCGGAGTTTCTCCAGCTCGGAGTTTCTCCAACACGGAGTTTCTCCAGCGCGGAGTTTCCCAACGCGGAGTTTCTCCAACGCGGACTTTCTCCAATGCAGAGTTTCTCCAACGCAGAGTTTCTCCAACGCAGAGCTTCTCATACACAGAGTTTCTCCAGCACGGTGTTTCTCCAGCATGGAGTTTCTCTAGCACGGAGTTTGTCCAGCACGGATTTTCTCCAGCACGAAGTTTCTCCAGCACGAAGTTGCTCCAACACGGAGTGTCTCCAACACAGAGTTTCTCCAACACGGAGTTTCTCAAACACGAAGTTTCTCCAGCACGGAGATTCTCCAGCACGGAGATTCTCCAGCAAGGAGTTTCTCCAGCACGGAGTTTCTCAAGCACGGAGTTTCTCCAGCACGGATTTTCTCCAACACGGAGTTCCTCCAGCACAGAGTTTCTCCAGCATGGAGTTTCTCCAGCATGGAGTTTCTCCAGCACGGAGTTTCTCCAACGCGGACTTTCTCCAACGCGGAGTTTCTCCAGCGCGGAGTTTCTCCAACGCAGAGCTTCTCCAACGCAGTTTCTCCAACGCAGAGTTTCTCCAGCACGGAGATTCTCCAGCACGGAGTTTCTCCAGCACGGAATTTCTCCAACACGGAGTTTCTCCAACAGGGAGTTTCTTCAGCACGGAGTTTGTCCAGCACAGAGTTTGTCCAGCACGGAGTTTGTCCAACACGGAGTTTGTCCAACACGGAGTTTGTCCAACACGGAGTTTCTCAAACACGAAGTTTCCCCAGCACGAAGTTTCTCAAACACGAAGTTTCTCCAACACGGAGTTTCTCCAACACGGAGTTTCTCAAACACGGAGTTTCTCCAGCACGGAGTTTCTCCTGCGCGGAGCTTCTCCAGCGCGGAGTTTCTTTAGCACGGAGTTTCTCCAGCACGTAGTTTTTCCACCGCGGAGTTCCTCCAGCGCGGAATTTCTCCAACGCGGAGTTTCTCCAGCGCGGAGTTTCTCCAACGCGGAGTCTCTCCAACGTGGAGTTTCTCCAAAGCCGAGTTTCTCCAGCGCGGAGTTTCTTGAGTGCGGAGTTTCTTAAGCGCGGAGTTTCTCCAGCTTGGAGTTTCTCCAGCTTGGAGTTTCTCCAGCGCGGAGTTTCTCCAACGCGGAGTTTCTCCAAAGCCGAGTTTCTCCAGCGCGGAGTTTCTTGAGCGCGGAGATTCTTAAGCGCGGAGTTTCTCCAGCTTGGAGTTTCTCCAACACGGAGTTTCTCCAGCATTGAGTTTCTCCAGCGCGGAGTTTCCCAACGCGGAGTTTCTCAAACGCGGAGTTTCTCCAACGCAGAGTTTCTAAAACGCAGAGTTTCTCCAACGGAGAGCTTCTCATACACAGAGTTTATCCAGCACAGTGTTTCTCCAGCGCGGAGCTTCTCCAGTACGGAGTTTCTCAAGCACGCAGTTTCTCCAGCGTGGAGTTCCTCCAACACGGAGTTTCTCTAACACGGAGTTTCTCCAGCACGGAGTTTCACCAGCGCGGAGTTTCCCAACGCGGAGTTTCTCCAACGCGGAGTTTCTCCAACGCAGAGTTTCTCCAACGCAGAGTTTCTTATAAACAGTTTCTCCAGCACGGAGTTTCTCCAGCACGGAGATTCTCCAGCACGGAGTTTCTCCTGCACGAAGTTTCTCCAACACGGAGTTTCTCCAGCACGGAGTTTGTCCAGCACGGAGTTTCTCCAGCACGGAGTTTCTCCAACAAAGAGTTTGTCCAACACGGAGTTTCTCAAGCACGAAGTTGCTCCAACACGGAGTTTCTCCAACACGGAGTTTCTCCAACACGGAGTTTCTCAAACACGGAGTTTCTCCAGCACGGAGTTTCTCCAGCACGGACATTCTCCAGCAAGCAGTTTCTCCACACAGAGTTTCTGAAGCACGAAGTTTCTCCAGCACGGAGCTCCTCCAACACGGAGTTTCTTCAACACGGAGTTTCTCCAGCACAGATTTTCTCCAGCATGGAGTTTCTCTAGCACGGAGTTTGTCCAGCACGGATTTTCTCCAGCACGGAGTTTCTCCAGCACGGAGTTTCTCCAGCACGGAGTTTCTCCAAAACAGAGTTTCTCCAGCACGCAGTTTCTCCAACGCAGAGTTTCTCCAACGCAGTTTCTCCAACGCGGAGTTTCTCCAGCGCGGAGTTTCTCCAGCGCGGAGCTTCTCCAGAGCGGAGTTTCTCCAGCACGGAGTTTCTCCAGCGCGGAGTTTCTCCAAGGCGGAGTTTCTCCAGCGCGGAGTTTCTCCAACGCGGAGTTTCTCCATAGCGGAGTTTCTCCAGCGCGGAGTTTCTCTAGCGCGGAGTTTCTAAACCGCGGAGTTTCTCCAGCTTGGAGTTTCTCCAACACGGAGTTTCTCCAGCGCGGAGTTTCCCAACGCGGAGTTTCTCCAACGCGGACTTTCTCCAATGCAGAGTTTCTCCAACGCAGAGTTTCTCCAACGCAGAGCTTCTCATACACAGAGTTTCTCCAGCACGGTGTTTCTCCAGCATGGAGTTTCTCTAGCACGGAGTTTGTCCAGCACGGATTTTCTCCAACACGGAGTTTCTCCAACACAGAGTTTCTCCAACACGGAGTTTCTCAAACACGAAGTTTCTCCAGCACGGAGTTTCTCCAGCACGGAGATTCTCCAGCACGGAGATTCTCCAGCAAGGAGTTTCTCCAGCACGGAGTTTCTCAAGCACGGAGTTTCTCCAGCACGGATTTTCTCCAACACAGAGTTCCTCCAGCACAGAGTTTCCCCAGCATGGAGTTTCTCCAGCACGGAGTTTCTCCAACGCGGACTTTCTCCAACGCGGAGTTTCTCCAGCGCGGAGTTTCTCCAACGCAGAGCTTCTCCAACGCAGAGTTTCTCCAACGCAGAGTTTCTTATACACAGTGTTTCTCCAGCACGGAGATTCTCCAGCACGGAGTTTCTCCAGCACGGAATTTCTCCAACACGGAGTTTCTCCAACACGGAGTTTCTCCAGCACGGAGTTTGTCCAGCACGGAGTTTCTCCAGCACGGAGTTTCTCCAACACGGAGTTTGTCCAACACGGAGTTTCTCAAACACGAAGTTTCTCCAGCACGAAGTTTCTCCAACACGGAGTTTCTCCAACACGGAGTTTCTTAAACACAGAGTTTCTCCAGCACGGAGTTTCTCCAGCACGAAGATTCTCCAGCAAGCAGTTTCTCCACACAGAGTTTCTGAAGCACGAAGTTTCTCCAGCACGGAGTTCCTCCAGCGCGGAATTTCTCCAACGCGGAGTTTCTCCAGCGCGGAGTTTCTCCAACGCGGAGTCTCTCCAACGTGGAGTTTCTCCAAAGCCGAGTTTCTCCAGCGCGGAGTTTCTTGAGTGCGGAGTTTCTTAAGCGCGGAGTTTCTCCAGCTTGGAGTTTCTCCAGCTTGGAGTTTCTCCAGCGCGGAGTTTCTCCAACGCGGAGTTTCTCCAAAGCCGAGTTTCTCCAGCGCGGAGTTTCTTGAGCGCGGAGATTCTTAAGCGCGGAGTTTCTCCAGCTTGGAGTTTCTCCAACACGGAGTTTCTCCAGCATTGAGTTTCTCCAGCGCGGAGTTTCCCAACGCGGAGTTTCTCAAACGCGGAGTTTCTCCAACGCAGAGTTTCTAAAACGCAGAGTTTCTCCAACGGAGAGCTTCTCATACACAGAGTTTATCCAGCACAGTGTTTCTCCAGCGCGGAGCTTCTCCAGTACGGAGTTTCTCAAGCACGCAGTTTCTCCAGCGTGGAGTTCCTCCAACACGGAGTTTCTCTAACACGGAGTTTCTCCAGCACGGAGTTTCACCAGCGCGGAGTTTCCCAACGCGGAGTTTCTCCAACGCGGAGTTTCTCCAACGCAGAGTTTCTCCAACGCAGAGTTTCTTATAAACAGTTTCTCCAGCACGGAGTTTCTCCAGCACGGAGATTCTCCAGCACGGAGTTTCTCCTGCACGAAGTTTCTCCAACACGGAGTTTCTCCAGCACGGAGTTTGTCCAGCACGGAGTTTCTCCAGCACGGAGTTTCTCCAACAAAGAGTTTGTCCAACACGGAGTTTCTCAAGCACGAAGTTGCTCCAACACGGAGTTTCTCCAACACGGAGTTTCTCCAACACGGAGTTTCTCAAACACGGAGTTTCTCCAGCACGGAGTTTCTCCAGCACGGACATTCTCCAGCAAGCAGTTTCTCCACACAGAGTTTCTGAAGCACGAAGTTTCTCCAGCACGGAGCTCCTCCAACACGGAGTTTCTTCAACACGGAGTTTTTCCAGCACAGATTTTCTCCAGCATGGAGTTTCTCTAGCACGGAGTTTGTCCAGCACGGATTTTCTCCAGCACGGAGTTTCTCCAGCACGGAGTTTCTCCAGCACGGAGTTTCTCCAAAACAGAGTTTCTCCAGCACGCAGTTTCTCCAACGCAGAGTTTCTCCAACGCAGTTTCTCCAACGCGGAGTTTCTCCAGCGCGGAGTTTCTCCAGCGCGGAGCTTCTCCAGAGCGGAGTTTCTCCAGCACGGAGTTTCTCCAGCGCGGAGTTTCTCCAAGGCGGAGTTTCTCCAGCGCGGAGTTTCTCCAACGCGGAGTTTCTCCAAAGCGGAGTTTCTCCAGCGCGGAGTTTCTCTAGCGCGGAGTTTCTAAACCGCGGAGTTTCTCCAGCTTGGAGTTTCTCCAACACGGAGTTTCTCCAGCGCGGAGTTTCCCAACGCGGAGTTTCTCCAACGCGGACTTTCTCCAATGCAGAGTTTCTCCAACGCAGAGTTTCTCCAACGCAGAGCTTCTCATACACAGAGTTTCTCCAGCACGGTGTTTCTCCAGCATGGAGTTTCTCTAGCACGGAGTTTGTCCAGCACGGATTTTCTCCAACACGGAGTTTCTCCAACACAGAGTTTCTCCAACACGGAGTTTCTCAAACACGAAGTTTCTCCAGCACGGAGTTTCTCCAGCACGGAGATTCTCCAGCACGGAGATTCTCCAGCAAGGAGTTTCTCCAGCACGGAGTTTCTCAAGCACGGAGTTTCTCCAGCACGGATTTTCTCCAACACAGAGTTCCTCCAGCACAGAGTTTCCCCAGCATGGAGTTTCTCCAGCACGGAGTTTCTCCAACGCGGACTTTCTCCAACGCGGAGTTTCTCCAGCGCGGAGTTTCTCCAACGCAGAGCTTCTCCAACGCAGAGTTTCTCCAACGCAGAGTTTCTTATACACAGTGTTTCTCCAGCACGGAGATTCTCCAGCACGGAGTTTCTCCAGCACGGAATTTCTCCAACACGGAGTTTCTCCAACACGGAGTTTCTCCAGCACGGAGTTTGTCCAGCACGGAGTTTCTCCAGCACGGAGTTTCTCCAACACGGAGTTTGTCCAACACGGAGTTTCTCAAACACGAAGTTTCTCCAGCACGAAGTTTCTCCAACACGGAGTTTCTCCAACACGGAGTTTCTTAAACACAGAGTTTCTCCAGCACGGAGTTTCTCCAGCACGAAGATTCTCCAGCAAGCAGTTTCTCCACACAGAGTTTCTGAAGCACGAAGTTTCTCCAGCACGGAGTTCCTCCAACACGGAGTTTCTCAAACACGGAGTTTCTCCAGCACAGATTTTCTCCAGCATGGAGTTTCTCTAGCACGGAGTTTGTCCAGCACGGATTTTCTCCAGCACGGAGTTTCTCTAGCGCGGAGTTTCTAAACCGCGGAGTTTCTCCAGCTCGGAGTTTCTCCAACACGGAGTTTCTCCAGCGCGGAGTTTCCCAACGCGGAGTTTCTCCAACGCGGACTTTCTCCAATGCAGAGTTTCTCCAAAGCGGAGTTTCTCCAGCGCGGAGTTTCTCTAGCGCGGAGTTTCTAAACCGCGGAGTTTCTCCAGCTCGGAGTTTCTCCATCACGGAGTTTCTCTAGCGCGGAGTTTCCCAACGCAGAGTTTCTCCAACGCAGAGCTTCTCATACACAGAGTTTCTCCAGCACGGTGTTTCTCCAGCATGGAGTTTCTCTAGCACGGAGTTTGTCCAGCACGGATTTTCTCCAACACGGAGTTTCTCCAACACAGAGTTTCTCCAACACGGAGTTTCTCAAACACGAAGTTTCTCCAGCACGGAGTTTCTCCAGCACGGAGATTCTCCAGCACGGAGATTCTCCAGCAAGGAGTTTCTCCAGCACGGAGTTTCTCAAGCACGGAGTTTCTCCAGCACGGATTTTCTCCAACACAGAGTTCCTCCAGCACAGAGTTTCCCCAGCATGGAGTTTCTCCAGCACGGAGTTTCTCCAACGCGGACTTTCTCCAACGCGGAGTTTCTCCAGCGCGGAGTTTCTCCAACGCAGAGCTTCTCCAACGCAGAGTTTCTCCAACGCAGAGTTTCTTATACACAGTGTTTCTCCAGCGCGGAGTTTCTCCAGCACGGAGATTCTCCAGCACGGAGTTTCTCCAGCACGGAATTTCTCCAACACGGAGATTCTCCAACACGGAGTTTCTCCAGCACGGAGTTTGTCCAGCACGGAGTTTCTCCAGCACGGAGTTTCTCCAACACGGAGTTTGTCCAACACGGAGTTTCTCAAACACGAAGTTTCTCCAGCACGAAGTTTCTCCAACACGGAGTTTCTCCAACACGGAGTTTCTTAAACACAGAGTTTCTCCAGCACGGAGTTTCTCCAGCACGAAGATTCTCCAGCAAGCAGTTTCTCCACACAGAGTTTCTGAAGCACGAAGTTTCTCCAGCACGGAGTTCCTCCAACACGGAGTTTCTCAAACACGGAGTTTCTCCAGCACGAAGTTTCTCCAACACGGAGTTTCTCCAACACTGAGTTTCTTAAACACAGAGTTTCTCCAGCACGGAGTTTCTCCAGCACGAAGATTCTCCAGCAAGCAGTTTCTCCACACAGAGTTTCTGAAGCACGAAGTTTCTCCAGCACGGAGTTCCTCCAACACGGAGTTTCTCAAACACGGAGTTTCTCCAGCACAGATTTTCTCCAGCATGAAGTTTCTCTAGCACGGAGTTTGTCCAGCACGGATTTTCTCCAGCACGGAGTTTCTCCAGCACGGAGTTTCTCCAGCACGGAGTTTCTCCAAAACAGAGTTTCTCCAACACGGAGTTTCTCCAACAGGAAGTTTCTCCGGCGCGGAGTTTCTCCAGCACGCAATTTTTTCAACGCAGAGTTTCTCCAACGCAGTTTCTCCAGCGCGGAGTTTCTCCAGCGCGGAGTTTCTCCAGCGCGGAGCTTCTCCAGAGCGGAGTTTCTCCAGCACGGAGTTTCTCCAGCGCGGAGTTTCTCCAAGGCGGAGTTTCTCCAGCGCGGAGTTTCTCCAACGCGGAGTTTCTCCAAAGCGGAGTTTCTCCAGCGCGGAGTTTCTCTAGCGCGGAGTTTCTAAACCGCGGAGTTTCTCCAGCTCGGAGTTTCTCCAAAACAGAGTTTCTCCAACACGGAGTTTCTCCAACAGGAAGTTTCTCCGGCGCGGAGTTTCTCCAGCACGCAGTTTCTCCAACGCAGAGTTTCTCCAACGCAGTTTCTCCAACGCGGAGTTTCTCCAGCGCGGAGTTTCTCCAGCGCGGAGTTTCTCCAGCGCGGAGCTTCTCCAGAGCGGAGTTTCTCCAGCACGGAGTTTCTCCAGCGCGGAGTTTCTCCAAGGCGGAGTTTCTCCAGCGCGGAGTTTCTCCAACGCGGAGTTTCTCCAAAGCGGAGTTTCTCCAGCGCGGAGTTTCTCTAGCGCTGAGTTTCTAAACCGCGGAGTTTCTCCAGCTCGGAGTTTCTCCAACACGGAGTTTCTCCAGCGCGGAGTTTCCCAACGCGGAGTTTCTCCAACGGGGACTTTCTCCAATGCAGAGTTTCTCCAACGCAGAGTTTCTCCAACGCAGAGCTTCTCATACACAGAGTTTCTCCAGCACGGTGTTTCTCCAGCATGGAGTTTCTCTAGCACGGAGTTTGTCCAGCACGGATTTTCTCCAACACGGAGTTTCTCCAACACAGAGTTTCTCCAACACGGAGTTTCTCAAACACGAAGTTTCTCCAGCACGGAGTTTCTCCAGCACGGAGATTCTCCAGCACGGAGATTCTCCAGCAAGGAGTTTCTCCAGCACGGAGTTTCTCAAGCACGGAGTTTCTCCAGCACGGATTTTCTCCAACACAGAGTTCCTCCAGCACAGAGTTTCCCCAGCATGGAGTTTCTCCAGCACGGAGTTTCTCCAACGCGGACTTTCTCCAACGCGGAGTTTCTCCAGCGCGGAGTTTCTCCAACGCAGAGCTTCTCCAACGCAGAGTTTCTCCAACGCAGAGTTTCTTATACACAGTGTTTCTCCAGCGCGGAGTTTCTCCAGCACGGAGATTCTCCAGCACGGAGTTTCTCCAGCACGGAATTTCTCCAACACGGAGTTTCTCCAACACGGAGTTTCTCCAGCACGGAGTTTGTCCAGCACGGAGTTTCTCCAGCACGGAGTTTCTCCAACACGGAGTTTGTCCAACACGGAGTTTCTCAAACACGAAGTTTCTCCAGCACGAAGTTTCTCCAACACGGAGTTTCTCCAACACGGAGTTTCTTAAACACAGTTTCTCCAGCACGGAGTTTCTCCAGCACGAAGATTCTCCAGCAAGCAGTTTCTCCACACAGAGTTTCTGAAGCACGAAGTTTCTCCAGCACGGAGTTCCTCCAACACGGAGTTTCTCAAACACGGAGTTTCTCCAGAACAGATTTTCTCAGCATGGAGTTTCTCTAGCACGGAGTTTGTCCAGCACGGATTTTCTCCAGCACGGAGTTTCTCCAGCACGGAGTTTCTCCAGCACGGAGTTTCTCCAAAACAGAGTTTCTCCAACACGGAGTTTCTCCAACAGGCAGTTTCTCCGGCGCGGAGTTTCTCCAGCACGCAGTTTCTCCAACGCAGAGTTTCTCCAACGCAGTTTCTCCAGCGCGGAGTTTCTCCAGCGCGGAGTTTCTCCAGCGCGGAGCTTCTCCAGAGCGGAGTTTCTCCAGCACGGAGTTTCTCCAGCGCGGAGTTTCTCCAAGGCGGAGTTTCTCCAGCGCGGAGTATCTCCAACGCGGAGTTTCTCCAAAGCGGAGTTTCTCCAGCGCGGAGTTTAGCGCGGAGTTTCTAAACCGCGGAGTTTCTCCAGCTCGGAGTTTCTCCAAAACAGAGTTTCTCCAACACGGAGTTTCTCCAACAGGAAGTTTCTCCGGCGCGGAGTTTCTCCAGCACGCAGTTTCTCCAACGCAGAGTTTCTCCAACGCAGTTTCTCCAACGCGGAGTTTCTCCAGCGCGGAGTTTCTCCAGCGCGGAGTTTCTCCAGCGCGGAGCTTCTCCAGAGCGGAGTTTCTCCAGCACGGAGTTTCTCCAGCGCGGAGTTTTCTCCAAGGCGGAGTTTCTCCAGCGCGGAGTTTCTCCAACGCGGAGTTTCTCCAAAGCGGAGTTTCTCCAGCGCGGAGTTTCTCTAGCGCGAAGTTTCTAAACCGCGGAGTTTCTCCAGCTCGGAGTTTCTCCAACACGGAGTTTCTCCAGCGCGGAGTTTCCCAACGCGGAGTTTCTCCAACGGGGACTTTCTCCAATGCAGAGTTTCTCCAACGCAGAGTTTCTCCAACGCAGAGCTTCTCATACACAGAGTTTCTCCAGCACGGTGTTTCTCCAGCATGGAGTTTCTCTAGCACGGAGTTTGTCCAGCACGGATTTTCTCCAGCACGAAGTTTCTCCAGCACGCAGTTTCTCCAGCGCGGAGTTTCTCCAGCGAGGAGTTTCTCCAACGCGGAGTATCTCCAGAGCAGAGTTTCTCTAGCGCGGAGTTTCTAAAGCGCGGAGTTTCTCCAGCTCGGAGTTTCTCCAACACGGAGTTTCTCCAGCACGGAGTTTCACCAGCGCGGAGTTTCCCAACGCGGAGTTTCTCCAACGCGGAGTTTCTCCACCGCAGAGTTTCTCCAACGCAGAGTTTCTTATAAACAGAGTTTCTCCAGCACGGAGTTTCTCCAGCACGGAGTTTCTCCAGCATGGAGTTTCTCCAACACGGAGTTTCTCCAGCACGGAGTTTCTCCAGCACGCAGTTTCTCCAGCGCGGAGTTTCTCCAGGAGAAACTCCAGCGCTGGAGTATCTCGCGTGCTCGGAGAATCTCCGAGCTGCGAGTTTCTAAAGCGCGGAGTTTCTCCAGCTCGGAGTTTCTCCAAGACGGAGTTTCTCCAGCACGGAGTTTCACCAGCGCGGAGTTTCCCAACGCGGAGTTTCTCCAACGCGGAGTTTCTCCACCGCAGAGTTTCTCCAACGCAGAGTTTCTTATAAACAGAGTTTCTCCAGCACGGAGTTTCTCCAGCACGGAGATTCTCCAGCACGGAGTTTCTCCTGCACGAAGTTTCTCCAACACGGAGTTTCTCCAGCACGGAGTATGTCCAGCACGGAGTTTCTCCAGCACGGAGTTTCTCCAACAAAGAGTTTGTCCAACACGGAGTTTCTCAAGCACGAAGTTTCTCCAACACGGAGTTTCTCCAACACGGAGTTTCTCCAACACGGAGTTTCTTAAACACGGAGTTTCTCCAGCACGGAGTTTCTCCAGCACGGAGTTTCTCCAGCACGAAGTTTCTCCAACGCGGACTTTCTTCAACGCGGAGTTTCTCCAACGCAGAATTTCTCCAACGCAGAGTTTCTTATACACAGAGTTTCTCCAGCACGGAGTTTCTCCAGCACGGAGATTCTAAAGCACGGAGTTTCTACAGCACGAAGTTTCTCCAACACGGAGTTTTTCCAACACGGAGTTTGTCCAGCACGGAGTTTCTCCAGCACGGAGTTTCTCCAGCAAGGAGTTTGTCCAACTCGGAGTTTCTCCAACACGAAGTTTCTCCAGCACGAAGTTTCTCCAACACGGAGTTTCTCCAACACGGAGTTTCTCAAACACGGAGTTTCTCCAGCATGGAGATTCTCCAGCAAGGAGTTTCTCCAGCAAAGAGTTTCTGAAGCACGTAGTTTCTCCAGCACGGAGTTGCTCCAACACAGATTTTCTCCAACACGGAGTTTCTCCAGCACAGATTTTCTCCAACGCAGTTTCTCAAGCGCGGAGTTTCTCCAGCGCGGAGTTTCTCCTGCGCGGAGCTTCTCCAGCGCGGAGTTTCTCCAGCACGGAGTTTCTCCAGCACGTAGTTTTTCCAACGCCGAGTTCCTCCAGCGCGGAATTTCACCAACGAGGAGTTTCTCCAGCGCGGAGTTTCTTAAGCGCGGAGTTTCTCCAGCTTGGAGTTTCTCCAACACGTAGTTTCTCCAGCATTGAGTTTCTCCAGCGCGGAGTTTCCCAACGCGGAGTTTCTCCAACGCAGAGTTTCTCAAACGCAGTTTCTCCAACGCAGAGCTTCTCATACACAAAGTTTATCCAGCACGGTGTTTCTCCAGCGCGGAGCTTCTCCAGTATGGAGTTTCTCAAGCACGCTGTTTCTCCAGCATGGAGTTCCTCCAACACGGAGTTTCTCTAACACGGAGTTTCTCCAGCACAGAGTTTCTCAAGCATGGAGTTTCTCCAGCATGGAGTTTCTCCAACGCGGACTTTCTCCAACGCGGAGTTTCTCCAAAACGGAGTTTCTCCAGCACGGAGTTTCTCCAACACGAAGTTTCTCCAGCGCGGAGTTTCTCCTGTGCGGAGTTTCTCCAGCACGCAGTTTCTCCAACGCAGAAATTCTCCAACGCAGTTTCTCCAACGCGGAGTTTCTCCAACACGGAGTTTCTCCAACAGGGAGTTTCTCCAGCACGGAGTTTGTCCAGCACGGAGTTTCTCAAACACGAAGTTTCTCCAGCACGAAGTTTCTCAAAAACGAAGTTTCTCAAACGCGGAGTTTCTCCAGCACGGAGATTCTCCAGCAGGGAGTTTCTCCAGCACAGTTTCTGAAGCACGGAGTTTCTCCAGCACGGAGTTCCTCCAACACGGAGTTTCTCCAACACGGAGTTTCTCCAGCATGGAGTTTCTCCAGCACGGAGTTTCTCCAGCACGGACTTTCTCCAGCACGGAGTTTCTCCAACGCAGAGTTTCTCCAACACAGAGTTTCTCCAGCACGGATTTTTTCCAGCACGGAGTTTCTCCAGCACGGAGTTTCTCCAGCATGGAGTTTCTCCAACACGGAGTTTCTCCAGCACGGAGTTTCTCCAGCACGCAGTTTCTCCAGCGCGGAGTTTCTCCAGCGTGGAGTTTCTCCAACGCGGAGTATCTCCAGAGCAGAGTTTCTCTAGCGCGGAGTTTCTAAAGCGCGGAGTTTCTCCAGCTCGGAGTTTCTCCAAAACGGAGTTTCTCCAGCACGGAGTTTCACCAGCGCGGAGTTTCCCAACGCGGAGTTTCTCCAACGCAGAGTTTCTTATAAACACAGTTTCTCCAGCACGGAGTTTCTCCAGCACGGAGATTCTCCAGCACGGAGTTTCTCCAGGAAAGAGTTTCTCAAGCACGTAGTTTCTCCAGCACGGAGTTGCTCCAACACAGATTTTCTCCAACACGGAGTTTCTCCAGCACAGATTTTCTCCAACGCAGTTTCTCAAGCGCGGAGTTTCTCCAGCGCGGAGTTTCTCCTGCGCGGAGCTTCTCCAGCGCGGAGTTTCTCCAGCACGGAGTTTCTCCAGCACGTAGTTTTTCCAACGCCGAGTTCCTCCAGCGCGGAATTTCACCAACGCGGAGTTTCTCCAGCTTGGAGTTTCTCCAACACGGAGTTTCTCCAGCATTGAGTTTCTCCAGCGCGGAGTTTCCCAACGCGGAGTTTCTCCAACGCGGAGTTTCTCCAACGCAGAGTTTCTCAAACGCAGTTTCTCCAACGCAGAGCTTCTCATACACAGAGTTTATCCAGCACGGTGTTTCTCCAGCGCGGAGCTTCTCCAGTATGGAGTTTCTCAAGCACGCTGTTTCTCCAGCATGGAGTTTCTCCAACACGGAGTTTCTCCAGCACGGAGTTTGTCCAGCACGGAGTTTCTCCAGCACGGAGTTTCTCCAACACGGAGTTTGTCCAAAACGGAGTTTCTCAAACACGAAGTTTCTCCAGCACGAAGTTTCTCCAACACGGAGTTTCTCCAACACGGAGTTTCTTAAACACAGAGTTTCTCCAGCACGGAGTTTCTCCAGCACGAAGATTCTCCAGCAAGCAGTTTCTCCACACAGAGTTTCTGAAGCACGAAGTTTCTCCAGCACGGAGTTCCTCCAACACGGAGTTTCTCAAACACGGAGTTTCTCCAGCACAGATTTTCTCCAGCATGAAGTTTCTCTAGCACGGAGTTTGTCCAGCACGGATTTTCTCCAGCACGGAGTTTCTCCAGCACGGAGTTTCTCCAGCACGGAGTTTCTCCAAAACAGAGTTTCTCCAACACGGAGTTTCTCCAACAGGAAGTTTCTCCGGCGCGGAGTTTCTCCAGCACGCAGTTTCTCCAACGCAGAGTTTCTCCAACGCAGTTTCTCCAGCGCGGAGTTTCTCCAGCGCGGAGTTTCTCCAGCGCGGAGCTTCTCCAGAGCGGAGTTTCTCCAGCACGGAGTTTCTCCAGCGCGGAGTTTCTCCAAGGCGGAGTTTCTCCAGCGCGGAGTTTCTCCAACGCGGAGTTTCTCCAAAGCGGAGTTTCTCCAGCGCGGAGTTTCTCTAGCGCGGAGTTTCTAAACCGCGGAGTTTCTCCAGCTCGGAGTTTCTCCAAAACAGAGTTTCTCCAACACGGAGTTTCTCCAACAGGAAGTTTCTCCGGCGCGGAGTTTCTCCAGCACGCAGTTTCTCCAACGCAGAGTTTCTCCAACGCAGTTTCTCCAACGCGGAGTTTCTCCAGCGCGGAGTTTCTCCAGCGCTGAGTTTCTCCAGCGCGGAGCTTCTCCAGAGCGGAGTTTCTCCAGCACGGAGTTTCTCCAGCGCGGAGTTTCTCCAAGGCGGAGTTTCTCCAGCGCGGAGTTTCTCCAACGCGGAGTTTCTCCAAAGCGGAGTTTCTCCAGCGCGGAGTTTCTCTAGCGCGGAGTTTCTAAACCGCGGAGTTTCTCCAGCTCGGAGTTTCTCCAACACGGAGTTTCTCCAGCGCGGAGTTTCCCAACGCGGAGTTTCTCCAACGGGGACTTTCTCCAATGCAGAGTTTCTCCAACGCAGAGCTTCTCATACACAGAGTTTCTCCAGCACGGTGTTTCTCCAGCATGGAGTTTCTCTAGCACGGAGTTTGTCCAGCACGGATTTTCTCCAACACGGAGTTTCTCCAACACAGAGTTTCTCCAACACGGAGTTTCTCAAACACGAAGTTTCTCCAGCACGGAGTTTCTCCAGCACGGAGATTCTCCAGCACGGAGATTCTCCAGCAAGGAGTTTCTCCAGCACGGAGTTTCTCAAGCACGGAGTTTCTCCAGCACGGATTTTCTCCAACACAGAGTTCCTCCAGCACAGAGTTTCCCCAGCATGGAGTTTCTCCAGCACGGAGTTTCTCCAACGCGGACTTTCTCCAACGCGGAGTTTCTCCAGCGCGGAGTTTCTCCAACGCAGAGCTTCTCCAACGCAGAGTTTCTCCAACGCAGAGTTTCTTATACACAGTGTTTCTCCAGCGCGGAGTTTCTCCAGCACGGAGATTCTCCAGCACGGAGTTTCTCCAGCACGGAATTTCTCCAACACGGAGTTTCTCCAACACGGAGTTTCTCCAGCACGGAGTTTGTCCAGCACGGAGTTTCTCCAGCACGGAGTTTCTAAAACACGGAGTTTGTCCAACACGGAGTTTCTCAAACACGAAGTTTCTCCAGCACGAAGTTTCTCCAACACGGAGTTTCTCCAACACGGAGTTTCTTAAACACAGAGTTTCTCCAGCACGGAGTTTCTCCAGCACGAAGATTCTCCAGCAAGCAGTTTCTCCACACAGAGTTTCTGAAGCACGAAGTTTCTCCAGCACGGAGTTCCTCCAACACGGAGTTTCTCAAACACGGAGTTTCTCCAGCACAGATTTTCTCCAGCATGGAGTTTCTCTAGCACGGAGTTTGTCTAGCACGGATTTTCTCCAGCACGGAGTTTCTCCAGCACGGAGTTTCTCCAGCACGGAGTTTCTCCAAAACAGAGTTTCTCCAACACGGAGTTTCTCCAACAGGAAGTTTCTCCGGCGCGGAGTTTCTCCAGCACGCAGTTTCTCCAACGCAGAGTTTCTCCAACGCAGTTTCTCCAGCGCGGAGTTTCTCCAGCGCGGAGTTTCTCCAGCGCGGAGCTTCTCCAGAGCGGAGTTTCTCCAGCACGGAGTTTCTCCAGCGCGGAGTTTCTCCAAGGCGGAGTTTCTCCAGCGCGGAGTTTCTCCAACGCGGAGTTTCTCCAAAGCGGAGTTTCTCCAGCGCGGAGTTTCTCTAGCGCGGAGTTTCTAAACCGCGGAGTTTCTCCAGCTCGGAGTTTCTCCAAAACAGAGTTTCTCCAACACGGAGTTTCTCCAACAGGAAGTTTCTCCGGCGCGGAGTTTCTCCAGCACGCAGTTTCTCCAACGCAGAGTTTCTCCAACGCAGTTTCTCCAACGCGGAGTTTCTCCAGCGCGGAGTTTCTCCAGCGCGGAGTTTCTCCAGCGCGGAGCTTCTCCAGAGCGGAGTTTCTCCAGCACGGAGTTTCTCCAGCGCGGAGTTTCTCCAAGGCGGAGTTTCTCCAGCGCGGAGTTTCTCCAACGCGGAGTTTCTCCAAAGCGGAGTTTCTCCAGCGCGGAGTTTCTAAACCGCGGAGTTTCTCCAGCTCGGAGTTTCTCCAACACGGAGTTTCTCCAGCGCGGAGTTTCCCAACGCGGAGTTTCTCCAACGGGGACTTTCTCCAATGCAGAGTTTCTCCAACGCAGAGTTTCTCCAACGCAGAGCTTCTCATACACAGAGTTTCTCCAGCACGGTGTTTCTCCAGCATGGAGTTTCTCTAGCACGGAGTTTGTCCAGCACGGATTTTCTCCAGCACGAAGTTTCTCCAGCACGCAGTTTCTCCAGCGCGGAGTTTCTCCAGCGTGGAGTTTCTCCAACGCGGAGTATCTCCAGAGCAGAGTTTCTCTAGCGCGGAGTTTCTAAAGCGCGGAGTTTCTCCAGCTCGGAGTTTCTCCAACACGGAGTTTCTCCAGCACGGAGTTTCACCAGCGCGGAGTTTCCCAACGCGGAGTTTCTCCAACGCGGAGTTTCTCCACCGCAGAGTTTCTCCAACGCAGAGTTTCTTATAAACAGAGTTTCTCCAGCACGGAGTTTCTCCAGCACGGAGTTTCTCCAGCATGGAGTTTCTCCAACACGGAGTTTCTCCAGCACGGAGTTTCTCCAGCACGCAGTTTCTCCAGCGCGGAGTTTCTCCAGCGTGGAGTTTCTCCAACGCGGAGTATCTCCAGAGCAGAGTTTCTCTAGCGCGGAGTTTCTAAAGCGCGGAGTTTCTCCAGCTCGAAGTTTCTCCAAGACGGAGTTTCTCCAGCACGGAGTTTCACCAGCGCGGAGTTTCCCAACGCGGAGTTTCTCCAACGCGGAGTTTCTCCACCGCAGAGTTTCTCCAACGCAGAGTTTCTTATAAACAGAGTTTCTCCAGCACGGAGTTTCTCCAGCACGGAGATTCTCCAGCACGGAGTTTCTCCTGCACGAAGTTTCTCCAACACGGAGTTTCTCCAGCACGGAGTATGTCCAGCACGGAGTTTCTCCAGCACGGAGTTTCTCCAACAAAGAGTTTGTCCAACACGGAGTTTCTCAAGCACGAAGTTTCTCCAACACGGAGTTTCTCCAACACGGAGTTTCTCCAACACGGAGTTTCTTAAACACGGAGTTTCTCCAGCACGGAGTTTCTCCAGCACGGAGTTTCTCCAGCACGAAGTTTCTCCAACGCGGACTTTCTTCAACGCGGAGTTTCTCCAACGCAGAATTTCTCCAACGCAGAGTTTCTTATACACAGAGTTTCTCCAGCACGGAGTTTCTCCAGCACGGAGATTCTAAAGCACGGAGTTTCTACAGCACGAAGTTTCTCCAACACGGAGTTTTTCCAACACGGAGTTTGTCCAGCACGGAGTTTCTCCAGCACGGAGTTTCTCCAGCAAGGAGTTTGTCCAACTCGGAGTTTCTCCAACACGAAGTTTCTCCAGCACGAAGTTTCTCCAACACGGAGTTTCTCCAACACGGAGTTTCTCAAACACGGAGTTTCTCCAGCATGGAGATTCTCCAGCAAGGAGTTTCTCCAGCAAAGAGTTTCTGAAGCACGTAGTTTCTCCAGCACGGAGTTGCTCCAACACAGATTTTCTCCAACACGGAGTTTCTCCAGCACAGGTTTTCTCCAACGCAGTTTCTCAAGCGCGGAGTTTCTCCAGCGCGGAGTTTCTCCAGCACGGAGTTTCTCCAGCACGTAGTTTTTCCAACGCCGAGTTCCTCCAGCGCGGAATTTCACCAACGAGGAGTTTCTCCAGCGCGGAGTTTCTTAAGCGCGGAGTTTCTCCAGCTTGGAGTTTCTCCAACACGTAGTTTCTCCAGCATTGAGTTTCTCCAGCGCGGAGTTTCCCAACGCGGAGTTTCTCCAACGCAGAGTTTCTCAAACGCAGTTTCTCCAACGCAGAGCTTCTCATACACAGAGTTTATCCAGCACGGTGTTTCTCCAGCGCGGAGCTTCTCCAGTATGGAGTTTCTCAAGCACGCTGTTTCTCCAGCATGGAGTTCCTCCAACACGGAGTTTCTCTAACACGGAGTTTCTCCAGCACAGAGTTTCTCAAGCATGGAGTTTCTCCAGCATGGAGTTTCTCCAACGCGGACTTTCTCCAACGCGGAGTTTCTCCAAAACGGAGTTTCTCCAGCACGGAGTTTCTCCAACACGAAGTTTCTCCAGCGCGGAGTTTCTCCTGTGCGGAGTTTCTCCAGCACGCAGTTTCTCCAACGCAGAGTTTCTCCAACGCAGTTTCTCCAACGCGGAGTTTCTCCAACACGGAGTTTCTCCAACAGGGAGTTTCTCCAGCACGGAGTTTGTCCAGCACGGAGTTTCTCAAACACGAAGTTTCTCCAGCACGAAGTTTCTCAAAAACGAAGTTTCTCAAACGCGGAGTTTCTCCAGCACGGAGATTCTCCAGCAGGGAGTTTCTCCAGCACAGTTTCTGAAGCACGGAGTTTCTCCAGCACGGAGTTCCTCCAACACGGAGTTTCTCCAACACGGAGTTTCTCCAGCATGGAGTTTCTCCAGCACGGAGTTTCTCCAGCACGGACTTTCTCCAGCACGGAGTTTCTCCAACGCAGAGTTTCTCCAACACAGAGTTTCTCCAGCACGGATTTTTTCCAGCACGGAGTTTCTCCAGCACGGAGTTTCTCCAGCATGGAGTTTCTCCAACACGGAGTTTCTCCAGCACGGAGTTTCTCCAGCACGCAGTTTCTCCAGCGCGGAGTTTCTCCAGCGTGGAGTTTCTCCAACGCGGAGTATCTCCAGAGCAGAGTTTCTCTAGCGCGGAGTTTCTAAAGCGCGGAGTTTCTCCAGCTCGGAGTTTCTCCAAAACGGAGTTTCTCCAGCACGGAGTTTCACCAGCGCGGAGTTTCCCAACGCGGAGTTTCTCCAACGCAGAGTTTCTTATAAACAGAGTTTCTCCAGCACGGAGTTTCTCCAGCACGGAGATTCTCCAGCACGGAGTTTCTCCAGCAAAGAGTTTCTCAAGCACGTAGTTTCTCCAGCACGGAGTTGCTCCAACACAGATTTTCTCCAACACGGAGTTTCTCCAGCACAGATTTTCTCCAACGCAGTTTCTCAAGCGCGGAGTTTCTCCAGCGCGGAGTTTCTCCTGCGCGGAGCTTCTCCAGCGCGGAGTTTCTCCAGCACGGAGTTTCTCCAGCACGTAGTTTTTCCAACGCCGAGTTCCTCCAGCGCGGAATTTCACCAACGCGGAGTTTCTCCAGCTTGGAGTTTCTCCAACACGGAGTTTCTCCAGCATTGAGTTTCTCCAGCGCGGAGTTTCCCAACGCGGAGTTTCTCCAACGCGGAGTTTCTCCAACGCAGAGTTTCTCAAACGCAGTTTCTCCAACGCAGAGCTTCTCATACACAGAGTTTATCCAGCACGGTGTTTCTCCAGCGCGGAGCTTCTCCAGTATGGAGTTTCTCAAGCACGCTGTTTCTCCAGCATGGAGTTCCTCCAACACGGAGTTTCTCTAACACGGAGTTTCTCCAGCACAGAGTTTCTCAAGCATGGAGTTTCTCCAGCATGGAGTTTCTCCAACGCGGACTTTCCCCAACGCGGAGTTTCTCCAAAACGGAGTTTCTCCAGCACGGAGTTTCTCCAACACGAAGTTTCTCCAGCGCGGAGTTTCTCCTGTGCGGAGTTTCTCCAGCACGCAGTTTCTCCAACGCAGAGTTTCTCCAACGCAGTTTCTCCAACGCGGAGTTTCTCCAGCGCGGAGTTTCTCCAACACGGAGTTTCTCCAACAGGGAGTTTCTCCAGCACGGAGTTTGTCCAGCACGGAGTTTCTCAAACACGAAGTTTCTCCAGCACGAAGTTTCTCAAAAACGAAGTTTCTCAAACGCGGAGTTTCTCCAGCACGGAGATTCTCCAGCAAGGAGTTTCTCCAGCACAGTTTCTGAAGCACGGAGTTTCTCCAGCACGGAGTTCCTCCAACACGGAGTTTCTCCAACAGGGAGTTTCTCCAGCATGGAGTTTCTCCAGCACGGAGTTTCTCCAGCACGGACTTTCTCCAGCACGGAGTTTCTCCAACGCACAGTTTCTCCAACACAGAGTTTCTCCAGCACGGATTTTTTCCAGCACGGAGTTTCTCCAGCACGGAGTTTCTCCAGCATGGAGTTTCTCCAACACGGAGTTTCTCCAGCACGGAGTTTCTCCAGCACGCAGTTTCTCCAGCGCGGAGTTTCTCCAGCGTGGAGTTTCTCCAACGCGGAGTATCTCCAGAGCAGAGTTTCTCTAGCGCGGAGTTTCTAAAGCGCGGAGTTTCTCCAGCTCGGAGTTTCTCCAAAACGGAGTTTCTCCAGCACGGAGTTTCACCAGCGCGGAGTTTCCCAACGCGGAGTTTCTCCAACGCGGAGTTTCTCCAACGCAGAGTTTCTCCAACGCAGAGTTTCTTATAAACAAAGTTTCTCCAGCACGGAGTTTCTCCAGCACGGAGATTCTCCAGCACGGAGTTTCTCCTGCACGACGTTTCTCCAACACGGAGTTTCTCCAGCACGGAGTTTGTCCAGCACGGAGTTTCTCCAGCACGGAGTTTCTCCAACAAAGAGTTTGTCCAACACGGAGTTTCTCAAGCACGAAGTTTCTCCAACACGGAGTTTCTCCAACACGGAGTTTCTCCAACACGGAGTTTCTTAAACACGGAGTTTCTCCAGCACGGAGTTTCTCCAGCACGGACATTCTCCAGCAAGCAGTTTCTCCGGCACAGAGTTTCTGGAGCACGAAGTTTCTCCAGCACGGAGTTCCTCCAACACGGAGTTTCTCCAACACGGAGTTTCTCCAGCATGGAGTTTCTCCAGCACGGAGTTTCTCCAGCACGGACTTTCTCCAGCACGGAGTTTCTCCAACGCAGAGTTTCTCCAACACAGAGTTTCTCCAGCACGGATTTTGTCCAGCACGGAGTTTCTCCAGCACGGAGTTTCTCCAGCATGGAGTTTCTCCAACACGGAGTTTCTCCAGCACGGAGTTTCTCCAGCACGCAGTTTCTCCAGCGCGGAGTTTCTCCAGCGTGGAGTTTCTCCAACGCGAAGTATCTCCAGAGCAGAGTTTCTCTAGCGCGGAGTTTCTAAAGCGCGGAGTTTCTCCAGCTCGGAGTTTCTCCAACACGGAGTTTCTCCAGCACGGAGTTTCACCAGCGCGGAGTTTCCCAACGCGGAGTTTCTCCAACGCGGAGTTTCTCCACCGCAGAGTTTCTCCAACGCAGAGTTTCTTATAAACAGAGTTTCTCCGGCACGGAGTTTCTCCAGCACGGAGATTCTCCAGCACGGAGTTTCTCCTGCACGAAGTTTCTCCAACACGGAGTTTCTCCAGCACGGAGTATGTCCAGCACGGAGTTTCTCCAGCACGGAGTTTCTCCAACAAAGAGTTTGTCCAACACGGAGTTTCTCAAGCACGAAGTTTCTCCAACACGGAGTTTCTCCAACACGAAGTTTCTCCAACACGGAGTTTCTTAAACACGGAGTTTCTCCAGCACGGAGTTTCTCCAGCACGGAGTTTCTCCAGCACGAAGTTTCTCCAACGCGGACTTTCTTCAACGCGGAGTTTCTCCAACGCAGAATTTCTCCAACGCAGAGTTTCTTATACACAGAGTTTCTCCAGCACGGAGTTTCTCCAGCACGGAGATTCTAAAGCACGGAGTTTCTACAGCACGAAGTTTCTCCAACACGGAGTTTTTCCAACACGGAGTTTGTCCAGCACGGAGTTTCTCCAGCACGGAGTTTCTCCAGCAAGGAGTTTGTCCAACTCGGAGTTTCTCCAACACGAAGTTTCTCCAGCACGAAGTTTCTCCAACACGGAGTTCTCCAACACGGAGTTTCTCAAACACGGAGTTTCTCCAGCATGGAGATTCTCCAGCAAGGAGTTTCTCCAGCAAAGAGTTTCTGAAGCACGTAGTTTCTCCAGCACGGAGTTGCTCCAACACAGATTTTCTCCAACACGGAGTTTCTCCAGCACAGATTTTCTCCAACGCAGTTTCTCAAGCGCGGAGTTTCTCCAGCGCGGAGTTTCTCCTGCGCGGAGCTTCTCCAGCGCGGAGTTTCTCCAGCACGGAGTTTCTCCAGCACGTAGTTTTTCCAACGCCGAGTTCCTCCAGCGCGGAATTTCACCAACGCGGAGTTTCTCCAGCGCGGAGTTTCTTAAGCGCGGAGTTTCTCCAGCTTGGAGTTTCTCCAACACGGAGTTTCTCCAGCATTGAGTTTCTCCAGCGCGGAGTTTCCCAACGCGGAGTTTATCCAGCACGGTGTTTCTCCAGCGCGGAGCTTCTCCAGTATGGAGTTTCTCAAGCACGCTGTTTCTCCAGCATGGAGTTCCTCCAACACGGAGTTTCTCTAACACGGAGTTTCTCCAGCACAGAGTTTCTCAAGCATGGAGTTTCTCCAGCATGGAGTTTCTCCAACGCGGACTTTCTCCAACGCGGAGTTTCTCCAAAACGGAGTTTCTCCAGCACGGAGTTTCTCCAACACGAAGTTTCTCCAGCGCGGAGTTTCTCCTGTGCGGAGTTTCTCCAGCACGCAGTTTCTCCAACGCAGAGTTTCTCCAACGCAGTTTCTCCAACGCGGAGTTTCTCCAGCGCGGAGTTTCTCCAACACGGAGTTTCTCCAACAGGGAGTTTCTCCAGCACGGAGTTTGTCCAGCACGGAGTTTCTCAAACACGAAGTTTCTCCAGCACGAAGTTTCTCAAAAACGAAGTTTCTCAAACGCGGAGTTTCTCCAGCACGGAGATTCTCCAGCAAGGAGTTTCTCCAGCACAGTTTCTGAAGCACGGAGTTTCTCCAGCACGGAGTTCCTCCAACACGGAGTTTCTCCAACACGGAGTTTCTCCAGCACGGAGTTTCTCCAGCACGGACTTTCTCCAGCACGGAGTTTCTCCAACGCAGAGTTTCTCCAACACAGACTTTCTCCAGCACGGATTTTTTCCAGCACGGAGTTTCTCCAGCACGGAGTTTCTCCAGCATGGAGTTTCTCCAACACGGAGTTTCTCCAGCACGGAGTTTCTCCAGCACGCAGTTTCTCCAGCGCGGAGTTTCTCCAGCGTGGAGTTTCTCCAACGCGGAGTATCTCCAGAGCAGAGTTTCTCTAGCGCGGAGTTTCTAAAGCACGGAGTTTCTCCAGCTCGGAGTTTCTCCAAAACGGAGTTTCTCCAGCACGGAGTTTCACCAGCGCGGAGTTTCCCAACGCGGAGTTTCTCCAACGCAGAGTTTCTTATAAACAGAGTTTCTCCAGCACGGAGTTTCTCCAGCACGGAGATTCTCCAGCACGGAGTTTCTCCTGCACGAACTTTCTCCAACACGGAGTTTCTCCAGCACGGAGTTTGTCCAGCACGGAGTTTCTCGAGCACGGAGTTTCTCCAACAAAGAGTTTGTCCAACACGGAGTTTCTCAAGCACGAAGTTTCTCCAACACGGAGTTTCTCCAACACGGAGTTTCTCCAACACGAAGTTTCTTAAACCCGGAGTTTCTCCAGCACGGAGTTTCTCCAGCACGGACATTCTCCAGCAAGCAGTTTCTCCAGCACAGAGTTTCTGGAGCACGAACTTTCTCCAGCACGGAGTTCCTCCAACACGGAGTTTCTCCAACACGGAGTTTCTCCAGCATGGAGTTTCTCCAGCACGGAGTTTCTCCAGCACGGACTTTCTCCAGCACGGAGTTTCTCCAACGCAGAGTTTCTCCAACACAGAGTTTCTCCAGCACGGATTTTGTCCAGCACGGAGTTTCTCCAGCACGGAGTTTCTCCAACGCGGAGTATCTCCAGAGCAGAGTTTCTCTAGCGCGGAGTTTCTAAAGCGCGGAGTTTCTCCAGCTCGAAGTTTCTCCAAGACGGAGTTTCTCCAGCACGGAGTTTCACCAGCGCGGAGTTTCCCAACGCGGAGTTTCTCCAACGCGGAGTTTCTCCACCGCAGAGTTTCTCCAACGCAGAGTTTCTTATAAACAGAGTTTCTCCAGCACGGAGTTTCTCCAGCACGGAGATTCTCCAGCACGGAGTTTCTCCTGCACGAAGTTTCTCCAACACGGAGTTTCTCCAGCACGGAGTATGTCCAGCACGGAGTTTCTCCAGCACGGAGTTTCTCCAACAAAGAGTTTGTCCAACACGGAGTTTCTCAAGCACGAAGTTTCTCCAACACGGAGTTTCTCCAACACGGAGTTTCTCCAACACGGAGTTTCTTAAACACGGAGTTTCTCCAGCACGGAGTTTCTCCAGCACGGAGTTTCTCCAGCACGAAGTTTCTCCAACGCGGACTTTCTTCAACGCGGAGTTTCTCCAACGCAGAATTTCTCCAACGCAGAGTTTCTTATACACAGAGTTTCTCCAGCACGGAGTTTCTCCAGCACGGAGATTCTAAAGCACGGAGTTTCTACAGCACGAAGTTTCTCCAACACGGAGTTTTTCCAACACGGAGTTTGTCCAGCACGGAGTTTCTCCAGCACGGAGTTTCTCCAGCAAGGAGTTTGTCCAACTCGGAGTTTCTCCAACACGAAGTTTCTCCAGCACGAAGTTTCTCCAACACGGAGTTTCTCCAACACGGAGTTTCTCAAACACGGAGTTTCTCCAGCATGGAGATTCTCCAGCAAGGAGTTTCTCCAGCAAAGAGTTTCTGAAGCACGTAGTTTCTCCAGCACGGAGTTGCTCCAACACAGATTTTCTCCAACACGGAGTTTCTCCAGCACAGGTTTTCTCCAACGCAGTTTCTCAAGCGCGGAGTTTCTCCAGCGCGGAGTTTCTCCAGCACGGAGTTTCTCCAGCACGTAGTTTTTCCAACGCCGAGTTCCTCCAGCGCGGAATTTCACCAACGAGGAGTTTCTCCAGCGCGGAGTTTCTTAAGCGCGGAGTTTCTCCAGCTTGGAGTTTCTCCAACACGTAGTTTCTCCAGCATTGAGTTTCTCCAGCGCGGAGTTTCCCAACGCGGAGTTTCTCCAACGCAGAGTTTCTCAAACGCAGTTTCTCCAACGCAGAGCTTCTCATACACAGAGTTTATCCAGCACGGTGTTTCTCCAGCGCGGAGCTTCTCCAGTATGGAGTTTCTCAAGCACGCTGTTTCTCCAGCATGGAGTTCCTCCAACACGGAGTTTCTCTAACACGGAGTTTCTCCAGCACAGAGTTTCTCAAGCATGGAGTTTCTCCAGCATGGAGTTTCTCCAACGCGGACTTTCTCCAACGCGGAGTTTCTCCAAAACGGAGTTTCTCCAGCACGGAGTTTCTCCAACACGAAGTTTCTCCAGCGCGGAGTTTCTCCTGTGCGGAGTTTCTCCAGCACGCAGTTTCTCCAACGCAGAGTTTCTCCAACGCAGTTTCTCCAACGCGGAGTTTCTCCAACACGGAGTTTCTCCAACAGGGAGTTTCTCCAGCACGGAGTTTGTCCAGCACGGAGTTTCTCAAACACGAAGTTTCTCCAGCACGAAGTTTCTCAAAAACGAAGTTTCTCAAACGCGGAGTTTCTCCAGCACGGAGATTCTCCAGCAGGGAGTTTCTCCAGCACAGTTTCTGAAGCACGGAGTTTCTCCAGCACGGAGTTCCTCCAACACGGAGTTTCTCCAACACAGAGTTTCTCCAGCATGGAGTTTCTCCAGCACGGAGTTTCTCCAGCACGGACTTTCTCCAGCACGGAGTTTCTCCAACGCAGAGTTTCTCCAACACAGAGTTTCTCCAGCACGGATTTTTTCCAGCACGGAGTTTCTCCAGCACGGAGTTTCTCCAGCATGGAGTTTCTCCAACACGGAGTTTCTCCAGCACGGAGTTTCTCCAGCACGCAGTTTCTCCAGCGCGGAGTTTCTCCAGCGTGGAGTTTCTCCAACGCGGAGTATCTCCAGAGCAGAGTTTCTCTAGCGCGGAGTTTCTAAAGCGCGGAGTTTCTCCAGCTCGGAGTTTCTCCAAAACGGAGTTTCTCCAGCACGGAGTTTCACCAGCGCGGAGTTTCCCAACGCGGAGTTTCTCCAACGCAGAGTTTCTTATAAACAGAGTTTCTCCAGCACGGAGTTTCTCCAGCACGGAGATTCTCCAGCACGGAGTTTCTCCAGCAAAGAGTTTCTCAAGCACGTAGTTTCTCCAGCACGGAGTTGCTCCAACACAGATTTTCTCCAACACGGAGTTTCTCCAGCACAGATTTTCTCCAACGCAGTTTCTCAAGCGCGGAGTTTCTCCAGCGCGGAGTTTCTCCTGCGCGGAGCTTCTCCAGCGCGGAGTTTCTCCAGCACGGAGTTTCTCCAGCACGTAGTTTTTCCAACGCCGAGTTCCTCCAGCGCGGAATTTCACCAACGCGGAGTTTCTCCAGCTTGGAGTTTCTCCAACACGGAGTTTCTCCAGCATTGAGTTTCTCCAGCGCGGAGTTTCCCAACGCGGAGTTTCTCCAACGCGGAGTTTCTCCAACGCAGAGTTTCTCAAACGCAGTTTCTCCAACGCAGAGCTTCTCATACACAGAGTTTATCCAGCACGGTGTTTCTCCAGCGCGGAGCTTCTCCAGTATGGAGTTTCTCAAGCACGCTGTTTCTCCAGCATGGAGTTCCTCCAACACGGAGTTTCTCTAACACGGAGTTTCTCCAGCACAGAGTTTCTCAAGCATGGAGTTTCTCCAGCATGGAGTTTCTCCAACGCGGACTTTCCCCAACGCGGAGTTTCTCCAAAACGGAGTTTCTCCAGCACGGAGTTTCTCCAACACGAAGTTTCTCCAGCGCGGAGTTTCTCCTGTGCGGAGTTTCTCCAGCACGCAGTTTCTCCAACGCAGAGTTTCTCCAACGCAGTTTCTCCAACGCGGAGTTTCTCCAGCGCGGAGTTTCTCCAACACGGAGTTTCTCCAACAGGGAGTTTCTCCAGCACGGAGTTTGTCCAGCACGGAGTTTCTCAAACACGAAGTTTCTCCAGCACGAAGTTTCTCAAAAACGAAGTTTCTCAAACGCGGAGTTTCTCCAGCACGGAGATTCTCCAGCAAGGAGTTTCTCCAGCACAGTTTCTGAAGCACGGAGTTTCTCCAGCACGGAGTTCCTCCAACACGGAGTTTCCCCAACAGGGAGTTTCTCCAGCATGGAGTTTCTCCAGCACGGAGTTTCTCCAGCACGGACTTTCTCCAGCACGGAGTTTCTCCAACGCACAGTTTCTCCAACACAGAGTTTCTCCAGCACGGAGTTTTTCCAGCACGGAGTTTCTCCAGCACGGAGTTTCTCCAGCATGGAGTTTCTCCAACACGGAGTTTCTCCAGCACGGAGTTTCTCCAGCACGCAGTTTCTCCAGCGTGGAGTTTCTCCAACGCGGAGTATCTCCAGAGCAGAGTTTCTCTAGCGCGGAGTTTCTAAAGCGCGGAGTTTCTCCAGCTCGGAGTTTCTCCAAAACGGAGTTTCTCCAGCACGGAGTTTCACCAGCGCGGAGTTTCCCAACGCGGAGTTTCTCCAACGCGGAGTTTCTCCAACGCAGAGTTTCTCCAACGCAGAGTTTCTTATAAACAAAGTTTCTCCAGCACGGAGTTTCTCCAGCACGGAGATTCTCCAGCACGGAGTTTCTCCTGCACGAAGTTTCTCCAACACGGAGTTTCTCCAGCACGGAGTTTGTCCAGCACGGAGTTTCTCCAGCACGGAGTTTCTCCAACAAAGAGTTTGTCCAACACGGAGTTTCTCAAGCACGAAGTTTCTCCAACACGGAGTTTCTCCAACACGGAGTTTCTCCAACACGGAGTTTCTTAAACACGGAGTTTCTCCAGCACGGAGTTTCTCCAGCACGGACATTCTCCAGCAAGCAGTTTCTCCGGCACAGAGTTTCTGGAGCACGAAGTTTCTCCAGCACGGAGTTCCTCCAACACGGAGTTTCTCCAACACGGAGTTTCTCCAGCATGGAGTTTCTCCAGCACGGAGTTTCTCCAGCACGGACTTTCTCCAGCACGGAGTTTCTCCAACGCAGAGTTTCTCCAACACAGAGTTTCTCCAGCACGGAGTTTCTCCAGCACGGAGTTTCTCCAGCATGGAGTTTCTCCAACACGGAGTTTCTCCAGCACGGAGTTTCTCCAGCACGCAGTTTCTCCAGCGCGGAGTTTCTCCAGCGTGGAGTTTCTCCAACGCGGAGTATCTCCAGAGCAGAGTTTCTCTAGCGCGGAGTTTCTAAAGCGCGGAGTTTCTCCAGCTCGGAGTTTCTCCAACACGGAGTTTCTCCAGCACGGAGTTTCACCAGCGCGGAGTTTCCCAACGCGGAGTTTCTCCAACGCGGAGTTTCTCCACCGCAGAGTTTCTCCAACGCAGAGTTTCTTATAAACAGAGTTTCTCCGGCACGGAGTTTCTCCAGCACGGAGATTCTCCAGCACGGAGTTTCTCCTGCACGAAGTTTCTCCAACACGGAGTTTCTCCAGCACGGAGTATGTCCAGCACGGAGTTTCTCCAGCACGGAGTTTCTCCAACAAAGAGTTTGTCCAACACGGAGTTTCTCAAGCACGAAGTTTCTCCAACACGGAGTTTCTCCAACACGAAGTTTCTCCAACACGGAGTTTCTTAAACACGGAGTTTCTCCAGCACGGAGTTTCTCCAGCACGGAGTTTCTCCAGCACGAAGTTTCTCCAACGCGGACTTTCTTCAACGCGGAGTTTCTCCAACGCAGAATTTCTCCAACGCAGAGTTTCTTATACACAGAGTTTCTCCAGCACGGAGTTTCTCCAGCACGGAGATTCTAAAGCACGGAGTTTCTACAGCACGAAGTTTCTCCAACACGGAGTTTTTCCAACACGGAGTTTGTCCAGCACGGAGTTTCTCCAGCACGGAGTTTCTCCAGCAAGGAGTTTGTCCAACTCGGAGTTTCTCCAACACGAAGTTTCTCCAGCACGAAGTTTCTCCAACACGGAGTTCTCCAACACGGAGTTTCTCAAACACGGAGTTTCTCCAGCATGGAGATTCTCCAGCAAGGAGTTTCTCCAGCAAAGAGTTTCTGAAGCACGTAGTTTCTCCAGCACGGAGTTGCTCCAACACAGATTTTCTCCAACACGGAGTTTCTCCAGCACAGATTTTCTCCAACGCAGTTTCTCAATCGCGGAGTTTCTCCAGCGCGGAGTTTCTCCTGCGCGGAGCTTCTCCAGCGCGGAGTTTCTCCAGCACGGAGTTTCTCCAGCACGTAGTTTTTCCAACGCCGAGTTCCTCCAGCGCGGAATTTCACCAACGCGGAGTTTCTCCAGCGCGGAGTTTCTTAAGCGCGGAGTTTCTCCAGCTTGGAGTTTCTCCAACACGGAGTTTCTCCAGCATTGAGTTTCTCCAGCGCGGAGTTTCCCAACGCGGAGTTTCTCCAACGCGGAGTTTCTCCAACGCAGAGTTTCTCAAACGCAGTTTCTCCAACGCAGAGCTTCTCATACACAGAGTTTATCCAGCACGGTGTTTCTCCAGCGCGGAGCTTCTCCAGTATGGAGTTTCTCAAGCACGCTGTTTCTCCAGCATGGAGTTCCTCCAACACGGAGTTTCTCTAACACGGAGTTTCTCCAGCACAGAGTTTCTCAAGCATGGAGTTTCTCCAGCATGGAGTTTCTCCAACGCGGACTTTCTCCAACGCGGAGTTTCTCCAAAACGGAGTTTCTCCAGCACGGAGTTTCTCCAACACGAAGTTTCTCCAGCGCGGAGTTTCTCCTGTGCGGAGTTTCTCCAGCACGCAGTTTCTCCAACGCAGAGTTTCTCCAACGCAGTTTCTCCAACGCGGAGTTTCTCCAGCGCGGAGTTTCTCCAACACGGAGTTTCTCCAACAGGGAGTTTCTCCAGCACGGAGTTTGTCCAGCACGGAGTTTCTCAAACACGAAGTTTCTCCAGCACGAAGTTTCTCAAAAACGAAGTTTCTCAAACGCGGAGTTTCTCCAGCACGGAGATTCTCCAGCAAGGAGTTTCTCCAGCACAGTTTCTGAAGCACGGAGTTTCTCCAGCACGGAGTTCCTCCAACACGGAGTTTCTCCAACACGGAGTTTCTCCAGCACGGAGGTTCTCCAGCACGGACTTTCTCCAGCACGGAGTTTCTCCAACGCAGAGTTTCTCCAACACAGACTTTCTCCAGCACGGATTTTTTCCAGCACGGAGTTTCTCCAGCACGGAGTTTCTCCAGCATGGAGTTTCTCCAACACGGAGTTTCTCCAGCACGGAGTTTCTCCAGCACGCAGTTTCTCCAGCGCGGAGTTTCTCCAGCGTGGAGTTTCTCCAACGCGGAGTATCTCCAGAGCAGAGTTTCTCTAGCGCGGAGTTTCTAAAGCACGGAGTTTCTCCAGCTCGGAGTTTCTCCAAAACGGAGTTTCTCCAGCACGGAGTTTCACCAGCGCGGAGTTTCCCAACGCGGAGTTTCTCCAACGCAGAGTTTCTTATAAACAGAGTTTCTCCAGCACGGAGTTTCTCCAGCACGGAGATTCTCCAGCACGGAGTTTCTCCTGCACGAACTTTCTCCAACACGGAGTTTCTCCAGCACGGAGTTTGTCCAGCACGGAGTTTCTCCAGCACGGAGTTTCTCCAACAAAGAGTTTGTCCAACACGGAGTTTCTCAAGCACGAAGTTTCTCCAACACGGAGTTTCTCCAACACGGAGTTTCTCCAACACGAAGTTTCTTAAACCCGGAGTTTCTCCAGCACGGAGTTTCTCCAGCACGGACATTCTCCAGCAAGCAGTTTCTCCAGCACAGAGTTTCTGGAGCACGAAGTTTCTCCAGCACGGAGTTCCTCCAACACGGAGTTTCTCCAACACGGAGTTTCTCCAGCATGGAGTTTCTCCAGCACGGAGTTTCTCCAGCACGGACTTTCTCCAGCACGGAGTTTCTCCAACGCAGAGTTTCTCCAACACAGAGTTTCTCCAGCACGGATTTTGTCCAGCACGGAGTTTCTCCAGCACGGAGTTTCTCCAGCACGGAGTTTCTCCAGCATGGAGTTTCTCCAACACGGAGTTTCTCCAGCACGGAGTTTCTCCAGCACGCAGTTTCTCCAGCGCGGAGTTTCTCCAGCGTGGAGTTTCTCCAACGCGGAGTATCTCCAGAGCAGAGTTTCTCTAGCGCGGAGTTTCTAAAGCGCCGAGTTTCTCCAGCTCGGAGTTTCTCCAACACGGAGTTTCTCCAGCACGGAGTTTCACCAGCGCGGAGTTTCCCAACGCGGAGTTTCTCCAACGCGGAGTTTCTCCACCGCAGAGTTTCTCCAACGCAGAGTTTCTTATAAACAGAGTTTCTCCAGCACGGAGTTTCTCCAGCACGGAGATTCTCCAGCACGGAGTTTCTCCTGCACGAAGTTTCTCCAACACGGAGTTTCTCCAGCACGGAGTATGTCCAGCACGGAGTTTCTCCAGCACGGAGTTTCTCCAACAAAGAGTTTGTCCAACACGGAGTTTCTCAAGCACGAAGTTTCTCCAACACGGAGTTTCTCCAACACGGAGTTTCTCCAACACGGAGTTTCTTAAACACGGAGTTTCTCCAGCACGGAGTTTCTCCAGCACGGAGTTTCTCCAGCACGGAGTTTCTCCAGCACAAAGTTTCTCCAACGCGGACTTTCTTCAACGCGGAGTTTCTCCAACGCAGAATTTCTCCAACGCAGAGTTTCTTATACACAGAGTTTCTCCAGCACGGCGTTTCTCCAGCACGGAGATTCTAAAGCACGGAGTTTCTCCAGCACGAAGTTTCTCCAACACGGAGTTTTTCCAACACGGAGTTTGTCCAGCACGGAGTTTCTCCAGCACGGAGTTTCTCCAGCAAGGAGTTTGTCCAACTCGGAGTTTCTCCAACACGAAGTTTCTCCAGCACGAAGTTTCTCCAACACGGAGTTTCTCCAACACGGAGTTTCTCAAACACGGAGTTTCTCCAGCATGGAGATTCTCCAGCAAGGAGTTTCTCCAGCAAAGAGTTTCTGAAGCACGGAGTTTCTCCAGCACGGAGTTGCTCCAACACAGATTTTCTCCAACACGGAGTTTCTCCAGCACAGATTTTCTCCAACGCAGTTTCTCAAGCGCGGAGTTTCTCCAGCGCGGAGTTTCTCCTGCGCGGAGCTTCTCCAGCGCGGAGTTTCTCCAGCACGGAGTTTCTCCAGCACGTAGTTTTTCCAACGCCGAGTTCCTCCAGCGCGGAATTTCACCAACGAGGAGTTTCTCCAGCGCGGAGTTTCTTAAGCGCGGAGTTTCTCCAGCTTGGAGTTTCTCCAACACGGAGTTTCTCCAGCATTGAGTTTCTCCAGCGCGGAGTTTCCCAACGCGGAGTTTCTCCAACGCGGAGTTTCTCCAGCGCAGAGTTTCTCAAACGCAGTTTCTCCAACGCAGAGCTTCTCATACACAGAGTTTATCCAGCACGGTGTTTCTCCAGCGCGGAGCTTCTCCAGTATGGAGTTTCTCAAGCACGCTGTTTCTCAAGCACGCTGTTTCTCCAGCATGGAGTTCCTCCAACACGGAGTTTCTCTAACACGGAGTTTCTCCAGCACAGAGTTTCTCAAGCATGGAGTTTCTCCAGCATGGAGTTTCTCCAACGCGGACTTTCTCCAACGCGGAGTTTCTCCAAAACGGAGTTTCTCCAGCACGGAGTTTCTCCAACACGAAGTTTCTCCAGCGCGGAGTTTCTCCTGTGCGGAGTTTCTCCAGCACGCAGTTTCTCCAACGCAGAGTTTCTCCAACGCAGTTTCTCCAACGCGGAGTTTCTCCAGCGCGGAGTTTCTCCAACACGGAGTTTCTCCAACAGGGAGTTTCTCCAGCACGGAGTTTGTCCAGCACGGAGTTTCTCAAACACGAAGTTTCTCCAGCACGAAGTTTCTCAAAAACGAAGTTTCTCAAACGCGGAGTTTCTCCAGCACGGAGTTTTTCCAGCACGGAGTTTCTCCAGCATGGAGTTTCTCCAACACGGAGTTTCTCCAGCACGGAGTTTCTCCAGCACGCAGTTTCTCCAGCGCGGAGTTTCTCCAGCGTGGAGTTTCTCCAACGCGGAGTATCTCCAGAGCAGAGTTTCTCTACCGCGGAGTTTCTAAAGCGCGGAGTTTCTCCAGCTCGGAGTTTCTCCAACACGGAGTTTCTCCAGCACGGAGTTTCTCCAACGCAGAGTTTCTTATAAACAGAGTTTCTCCAGCACGGAGTTTCTCCAGCACGGAGATTCTCCAGCACGGAGTTTCTCCTGCACGAAGTTTCTCCAACACGGAGTTTCTCCAGCACGGAGTTTGTCCAGCACGGAGTTTCTCCAGCACGGAGTTTCTCCAACAAAGAGTTTGTCCAACACGGAGTTTCTCAAGCACGAAGGTTCTCCACCACGGAGTTTCTCCAACAAGGAGTTTCTCCAACACGGAGTTTCTTAAACACGGAGTTTTTCCAACGCCGAGTTCCTCCAGCGCGGAATTTCACCAACGAGGAGTTTCTCCAGCGCGGAGTTTCTTAAGCGCGGAGTTTCTCCAGCTTGGAGTTTCTCCAACACGTAGTTTCTCCAGCATTGAGTTTCTCCAGCGCGGAGTTTCCCAACGCGGAGTTTCTCCAACGCAGAGTTTCTCAAACGCAGTTTCTCCAACGCAGAGCTTCTCATACACAAAGTTTATCCAGCACGGTGTTTCTCCAGCGCGGAGCTTCTCCAGTATGGAGTTTCTCAAGCACGCTGTTTCTCCAGCATGGAGTTCCTCCAACACGGAGTTTCTCTAACACGGAGTTTCTCCAGCACAGAGTTTCTCAAGCATGGAGTTTCTCCAGCATGGAGTTTCTCCAACGCGGACTTTCTCCAACGCGGAGTTTCTCCAAAACGGAGTTTCTCCAGCACGGAGTTTCTCCAACACGAAGTTTCTCCAGCGCGGAGTTTCTCCTGTGCGGAGTTTCTCCAGCACGCAGTTTCTCCAACGCAGAGTTTCTCCAACGCAGTTTCTCCAACGCGGAGTTTCTCCAACACGGAGTTTCTCCAACAGGGAGTTTCTCCAGCACGGAGTTTGTCCAGCACGGAGTTTCTCAAACACGAAGTTTCTCCAGCACGAAGTTTCTCAAAAACGAAGTTTCTCAAACGCGGAGTTTCTCCAGCACGGAGATTCTCCAGCAGGGAGTTTCTCCAGCACAGTTTCTGAAGCACGGAGTTTCTCCAGCACGGAGTTCCTCCAACACGGAGTTTCTCCAACACGGAGTTTCTCCAGCATGGAGTTTCTCCAGCACGGAGTTTCTCCAGCACGGACTTTCTCCAGCACGGAGTTTCTCCAACGCAGAGTTTCTCCAACACAGAGTTTATCCAGCACGGATTTTTTCCAGCACGGAGTTTCTCCAGCACGGAGTTTCTCCAGCATGGAGTTTCTCCAACACGGAGTTTCTCCAGCACGGAGTTTCTCCAGCACGCAGTTTCTCCAGCGCGGAGTTTCTCCAGCGTGGAGTTTCTCCAACGCGGAGTATCTCCAGAGCAGAGTTTCTCTAGCGCGGAGTTTCTAAAGCGCGGAGTTTCTGCAGCTCGGAGTTTCTCCAAAACGGAGTTTCTCCAGCACGGAGTTTCACCAGCGCGGAGTTTCCCAACGCGGAGTTTCTCCAACGCAGAGTTTCTTATAAACAGAGTTTCTCCAGCACGGAGTTTCTCCAGCACGGAGATTCTCCAGCACGGAGTTTCTCCAGCAAAGAGTTTCTCAAGCACGTAGTTTCTCCAGCACGGAGTTGCTCCAACACAGATTTTCTCCAACACGGAGTTTCTCCAGCACAGATTTTCTCCAACGCAGTTTCTCAAGCGCGGAGTTTCTCCAGCGCGGAGTTTCCAAAACGCGGAGTTTCTCCAACGGGGACTTTCTCCAATGCAGAGTTTCTCCAACGCAGAGTTTCTCCAACGCAGAGCTTCTCATACACAGAGTTTCTCCAGCACGGTGTTTCTCCAGCATGGAGTTTCTCTAGCACGGAGTTTGTCCAGCACGGATTTTCTCCAGCACGAAGTTTCTCCAGCACGCAGTTTCTCCAGCGCGGAGTTTCTCCAGCGTGGAGTTTCTCCAACGCGGAGTATCTCCAGAGCAGAGTTTCTCTAGCGCGGAGTTTCTAAAGCGCGGAGTTTCTCCAGCTCGGAGTTTCTCCAACACGGAGTTTCTCCAGCACGGAGTTTCACCAGCGCGGAGTTTCCCAACGCGGAGTTTCTCCAACGCGGAGTTTCTCCACCGCAGAGTTTCTCCAACGCAGAGTTTCTTATAAACAGAGTTTCTCCAGCACGGAGTTTCTCCAGCACGGAGTTTCTCCAGCATGGAGTTTCTCCAACACGGAGTTTCTCCAGCACGGAGTTTCTCCAGCACGCAGTTTCTCCAGCGCGGAGTTTCTCCAGCGTGGAGTTTCTCCAACGCGGAGTATCTCCAGAGCAGAGTTTCTCTAGCGCGGAGTTTCTAAAGCGCGGAGTCTCTCCAGCTCGGAGTTTCTCCAAGACGGAGTTTCTCCAGCACGGAGTTTCACCAGCGCGGAGTTTCCCAACGCGGAGTTTCTCCAACGCGGAGTTTCTCCACCGCAGAGTTTCTCCAACGCAGAGTTTCTTATAAACAGAGTTTCTCCAGCACGGAGTTTCTCCAGCACGGAGATTCTCCAGCACGGAGTTTCTCCTGCACGAAGTTTCTCCAACACGGAGTTTCTCCAGCACGGAGTATGTCCAGCACGGAGTTTCTCCAGCACGGAGTTTCTCCAACAAAGAGTTTGTCCAACACGGAGTTTCTCAAGCACGAAGTTTCTCCAACACGGAGTTTCTCCAACACGGAGTTTCTCCAACACGGAGTTTCTTAAACACGGAGTTTCTCCAGCACGGAGTTTCTCCAGCACGGAGTTTCTCCAGCACGAAGTTTCTCCAACGCGGACTTTCTTCAACGCGGAGTTTCTCCAACGCAGAATTTCTCCAACGCAGAGTTTCTTATACACAGAGTTTCTCCAGCACGGAGTTTCTCCAGCACGGAGATTCTAAAGCACGGAGTTTCTACAGCACGAAGTTTCTCCAGCAAGGAGTTTGTCCAACTCGGAGTTTCTCCAACACGAAGTTTCTCCAGCACGAAGTTTCTCCAACACGGAGTTTCTCCAACACGGAGTTTCTCAAACACGGAGTTTCTCCAGCATGGAGATTCTCCAGCAAGGAGTTTCTCCAGCAAAGAGTTTCTGAAGCACGTAGTTTCTCCAGCACGGAGTTGCTCCAACACAGATTTTCTCCAACACGGAGTTTCTCCAGCACAGGTTTTCTCCAACGCAGTTTCTCAAGCGCGGAGTTTCTCCAGCGCGGAGTTTCTCCTGCGCGGAGCTTCTCCAGCGCGGAGTTTCTCCAGCACGGAGTTTCTCCAGCACGTAGTTTTTCCAACGCCGAGTTCCTCCAGCGCGGAATTTCACCAACGAGGAGTTTCTCCAGCGCGGAGTTTCTTAAGCGCGGAGTTTCTCCAGCTTGGAGTTTCTCCAACACGTAGTTTATCCAGCACGGTGTTTCTCCAGCGCGGAGCTTCTCCAGTATGGAGTTTCTCAAGCACGCTGTTTCTCCAGCATGGAGTTCCTCCAACACGGAGTTTCTCTAACACGGAGTTTCTCCAGCACAGAGTTTCTCAAGCATGGAGTTTCTCCAGCATGGAGTTTCTCCAACGCGGACTTTCTCCAACGCGGAGTTTCTCCAAAACGGAGTTTCTCCAGCACGGAGTTTCTCCAACACGAAGTTTCTCCAGCGCGGAGTTTCTCCTGTGCGGAGTTTCTCCAGCACGCAGTTTCTCCAACGCAGAGTTTCTCCAACGCAGTTTCTCCAACGCGGAGTTTCTCCAACACGGAGTTTCTCCAACAGGGAGTTTCTCCAGCACGGAGTTTGTCCAGCACGGAGTTTCTCAAACACGAAGTTTCTCCAGCACGAAGTTTCTCAAAAACGAAGTTTCTCAAACGCGGAGTTTCTCCAGCACGGAGATTCTCCAGCAGGGAGTTTCTCCAGCACAGTTTCTGAAGCACGGAGTTTCTCCAGCACGGAGTTCCTCCAACACGGAGTTTCTCCAACACGGAGTTTCTCCAGCATGGAGTTTCTCCAGCACGGAGTTTCTCCAGCACGGACTTTCTCCAGCACGGAGTTTCTCCAACGCAGAGTTTCTCCAACACAGAGTTTCTCCAGCACGGATTTTTTCCAGCACGGAGTTTCTCCAGCACGGAGTTTCACCAGCGCGGAGTTTCCCAACGCGGAGTTTCTCCAACGCGGAGTTTCTCCACCGCAGAGTTTCTCCAACGCAGAGTTTCTTATAAACAGAGTTTCTCCAGCACGGAGTTTCTCCAGCACGGAGTTTCTCCAGCATGGAGTTTCTCCAACACGGAGTTTCTCCAGCACGGAGTTTCTCCAGCACGCAGTTTCTCCAGCGCGGAGTTTCTCCAGCGTGGAGTTTCTCCAACGCGGAGTATCTCCAGAGCAGAGTTTCTCTAGCGCGGAGTTTCTAAAGCGCGGAGTTTCTCCAGCTCGGAGTTTCTCCAAGACGGAGTTTCTCCAGCACGGAGTTTCACCAGCGCGGAGTTTCCCAACGCGGAGTTTCTCCAACGCGGAGTTTCTCCACCGCAGAGTTTCTCCAACGCAGAGTTTCTTATAAACAGAGTTTCTCCAGCACGGAGTTTCTCCAGCACGGAGATTCTCCAGCACGGAGTTTCTCCTGCACGAAGTTTCTCCAACACGGAGTTTCTCCAGCACGGAGTATGTCCAGCACGGAGTTTCTCCAGCACGGAGTTTCTCCAACAAAGAGTTTGTCCAACACGGAGTTTCTCAAGCACGAAGTTTCTCCAACACGGAGTTTCTCCAACACGGAGTTTCTCCAACACCGAGTTTCTTAAACACGGAGTTTCTCCAGCACGGAGTTTCTCCAGCACGGAGTTTCTCCAGCACGAAGTTTCTCCAACGCGGACTTTCTTCAACGCGGAGTTTCTCCAACGCAGAATTTCTCCAACGCAGAGTTTCTTATACACAGAGTTTCTCCAGCACGGAGTTTCTCCAGCACGGAGATTCTAAAGCACGGAGTTTCTACAGCACGAAGTTTCTCCAACACGGAGTTTTTCCAACACGGAGTTTGTCCAGCACGGAGTTTCTCCAGCACGGAGTTTCTCCAGCAAGGAGTTTGTCCAACTCGGAGTTTCTCCAACACGAAGTTTCTCCAGCACGAAGTTTCTCCAACACGGAGTTTCTCCAACACGGAGTTTCTCAAACACGGAGTTTCTCCAGCATGGAGATTCTCCAGCAAGGAGTTTCTCCAGCAAAGAGTTTCTGAAGCACGTAGTTTCTCCAGCACGGAGTTGCTCCAACACAGATTTTCTCCAACACGGAGTTTCTCCAGCACAGGTTTTCTCCAACGCAGTTTCTCAAGCGCGGAGTTTCTCCAGCGCGGAGTTTCTCCTGCGCGGAGCTTCTCCAGCGCGGAGTTTCTCCAGCACGGAGTTTCTCCAGCACGTAGTTTTTCCAACGCCGAGTTCCTCCAGCGCGGAATTTCACCAACGAGGAGTTTCTCCAGCGCGGAGTTTCTTAAGCGCGGAGTTTCTCCAGCTTGGAGTTTCTCCAACACGTAGTTTCTCCAGCATTGAGTTTCTCCAGCGCGGAGTTTCCCAACGCGGAGTTTCTCCAACGCAGAGTTTCTCAAACGCAGTTTCTCCAACGCAGAGCTTCTCATACACAGAGTTTATCCAGCACGGTGTTTCTCCAGCGCGGAGCTTCTCCAGTATGGAGTTTCTCAAGCACGCTGTTTCTCCAGCATGGAGTTCCTCCAACACGGAGTTTCTCTAACACGGAGTTTCTCCAGCACAGAGTTTCTCAAGCATGGAGTTTCTCCAGCATGGAGTTTCTCCAACGCGGACTTTCTCCAACGCGGAGTTTCTCCAAAACGGAGTTTCTCCAGCACGGAGTTTCTCCAACACGAAGTTTCTCCAGCGCGGAGTTTCTCCTGTGCGGAGTTTCTCCAGCACGCAGTTTCTCCAACGCAGAGTTTCTCCAACGCAGTTTCTCCAACGCGGAGTTTCTCCAGCGCGGAGTTTCTCCAACACGGAGTTTCTCCAACAGGGAGTTTCTCCAGCACGGAGTTTGTCCAGCACGGAGTTTCTCAAACACGAAGTTTCTCCAGCACGAAGTTTCTCAAAAACGAAGTTTCTCAAACGCGGAGTTTCTCCAGCACGGAGATTCTCCAGCAAGGAGTTTCTCCAGCACAGTTTCTGAAGCACGGAGTTTCTCCAGCACGGAGTTCCTCCAACACGGAGTTTCTCCAACACGGAGTTTCTCCAGCACGGAGTTTCTCCAGCACGGACTTTCTCCAGCACGGAGTTTCTCCAACGCAGAGTTTCTCCAACACAGACTTTCTCCAGCACGGATTTTTTCCAGCACGGAGTTTCTCCAGCACGGAGTTTCTCCAGCATGGAGTTTCTCCAACACGGAGTTTCTCCAGCACGGAGTTTCTCCAGCACGCAGTTTCTCCAGCGCGGAGTTTCTCCAGCGTGGAGTTTCTCCAACGCGGAGTATCTCCAGAGCAGAGTTTCTCTAGCGCGGAGTTTCTAAAGCACGGAGTTTCTCCAGCTCGGAGTTTCTCCAAAACGGAGTTTCTCCAGCACGGAGTTTCACCAGCGCGGAGTTTCCCAACGCGGAGTTTCTCCAACGCAGAGTTTCTTAAAAACAGAGTTTCTCCAGCACGGAGTTTCTCCAGCACGGAGATTCTCCAGCACGGAGTTTCTCCTGCACGAACTTTCTCCAACACGGAGTTTCTCCAGCACGGAGTTTGTCCAGCACGGAGTTTCTCCAGCACGGAGTTTCTCCAACAAAGAGTTTGTCCAACACGGAGTTTCTCAAGCACGAAGTTTCTCCAACACGGAGTTTCTCCAACACGGAGTTTCTCCAACACGAAGTTTCTTAAACACGGAGTTTCTCCAGCACGGAGTTTCTCCAGCACGGACATTCTCCAGCAAGCAGTTTCTCCAGCACAGAGTTTCTGGAGCACGAAGTTTCTCCAGCACGGAGTTCCTCCAACACGGAGTTTCTCCAACACGGAGTTTCTCCAGCATGGAGTTTCTCCAGCACGGAGTTTCTCCAGCACGGACTTTCTCCAGCACGGAGTTTCTCCAACGCAGAGTTTCTCCAAAACAGAGTTTCTCCAGCACGGATTTTGTCCAGCACGGAGTTTCTCCAGCACGGAGTTTCTCCAGCACGGAGTTTCTCCAGCATGGAGTTTCTCCAACACGGAGTTTCTCCAGCACGGAGTTTCTCCAGCACGCAGTTTCTCCAGCGCGGACTTTCTTCAACGCGGAGTTTCTCCAACGCATAATTTCTCCAACGCAGAGTTTCTTATACACAGAGTTTCTCCAGCACGGAGTTTCTCCAGCACGGAGATTCTAAAGCACGGAGTTTCCCAACGCGGAGTTTCTCCAACGCGGGGTTTCTCCACCGCAGAGTTTCTCCAACGCAGAGTTTCTTATAAACAGAGTTTCTCCAGCACGGAGTTTCTCCAGCACGGAGATTCTCCAGCACGGAGTTTCTCCTGCACGAAGTTTCTCCAACACGGAGTTTCTCCAGCACGGAGTATGTCCAGCACGGAGTTTCTCCAGCACGGAGTTTCTCCAACAAAGAGTTTGTCCAACACGGAGTTTCTCAAGCACGAAGTTTCTCCAACACGGAGTTTCTCCAACACGGAGTTTCTCCAACACGGAGTTTCTTAAACACGGAGTTTCTCCAGCACGGAGTTTCTCCAGCACGGAGTTTCTCCAGCACGGAGTTTCTCCAGCACAAAGTTTCTCCAACGCGGACTTTCTTCAACGCGGAGTTTCTCCAACGCATAATTTCTCCAACGCAGAGTTTCTTATACACAGAGTTTCTCCAGCACGGAGTTTCTCCAGCACGGAGATTCTAAAGCACGGAGTTTCTCCAGCACGAAGTTTCTCCAACACGGAGTTTTTCCAACACGGAGTTTGTCCAGCACGGAGTTTCTCCAGCACGGAGTTTCTCCAGCAAGGAGTTTGTCCAACTCGGAGTTTCTCCAACACGAAGTTTCTCCAGCACGAAGTTTCTCCAACACGGAGTTTCTCCAACACGGAGTTTCTCAAACACGGAGTTTCTCCAGCATGGAGATTCTCCAGCAAGGAGTTTCTCCAGCAAAGAGTTTCTGAAGCACGGAGTTTCTCCAGCACGGAGTTGCTCCAACACAGATTTTCTCCAACACGGAGTTTCTCCAGCACAGATTTTCTCCAACGCAGTTTCTCAAGCGCGGAGTTTCTCCTGCGCGGAGCTTCTCCAGCGCGGAGTTTCTCCAGCACGGAGTTTCTCCAGCACGTAGTTTTTCCAACGCCGAGTTCCTCCAGCGCGGAATTTCACCAACGAGGAGTTTCTCCAGCGCGGAGTTTCTTAAGCGCGGAGTTTCACCAGCTTGGAGTTTCTCCAACACGGAGTTTCTCCAGCATTGAGTTTCTCCAGCGCGGAGTTTCCCAACGCGGAGTTTCTCCAACGCGGAGTTTCTCCAGCGCAGAGTTTCTCAAACGCAGTTTCTCCAACGCAGAGCTTCTCATACACAGAGTTTATCCAGCACGGTGTTTCTCCAGCGCGGAGCTTCTCCAGTATGGAGTTTCTCAAGCACGCTGTTTCTCCAGCATGGAGTTCCTCCAACACGGAGTTTCTCTAACACGGAGTTTCTCCAGCACAGAGTTTCTCAAGCATGGAGTTTCTCCAGCATGGAGTTTCTCCAACGCGGACTTTCTCCAACGCGGAGTTTCTCCAAAACGGAGTTTCTCCAGCACGGAGTTTCTCCAACACGAAGTTTCTCCAGCGCGGAGTTTCTCCTGTGCGGAGTTTCTCCAGCACGCAGTTTCTCCAACGCAGAGTTTCTCCAACGCAGTTTCTCCAACGCGGAGTTTCTCCAGCGCGGAGTTTCTCCAACACGGAGTTTCTCCAACAGGGAGTTTCTCCAGCACGGAGTTTGTCCAGCACGGAGTTTCTCAAACACGAAGTTTCTCCAGCACGAAGTTTCTCAAAAACGAAGTTTCTCAAACGCGGAGTTTCTCCAGCACGGAGTTTTTCCAGCACGGAGTTTCTCCAGCATGGAGTTTCTCCAACACGGAGTTTCTCCAGCACGGAGTTTCTCCAGCACGCAGTTTCTCCAGCGCGGAGTTTCTCCAGCGTGGAGTTTCTCCAACGCGGAGTATCTCCAGAGCAGAGTTTCTCTACCGCGGAGTTTCTAAAGCGCGGAGTTTCTCCAGCTCGGAGTTTCTCCAACACGGAGTTTCTCCAGCACGGAGTTTCTCCAACGCAGAGTTTCTTATAAACAGAGTTTCTCCAGCACGGAGTTTCTCCAGCACGGAGATTCTCCAGCACGGAGTTTCTCCTGCACGAAGTTTCTCCAACACGGAGTTTCTCCAGCACGGAGTTTGTCCAGCACGGAGTTTCTCCAGCACGGAGTTTCTCCAACAAAGAGTTTGTCCAACACGGAGTTTCTCAAGCACGAAGGTTCTCCACCACGGAGTTTCTCCAACAAGGAGTTTCTCCAACACGGAGTTTCTTAAACACGGAGTTTTTCCAACGCCGAGTTCCTCCAGCGCGGAATTTCACCAACGAGGAGTTTCTCCAGCGCGGAGTTTCTTAAGCGCGGAGTTTCTCCAGCTTGGAGTTTCTCCAACACGTAGTTTCTCCAGCATTGAGTTTCTCCAGCGCGGAGTTTCCCAACGCGGAGTTTCTCCAACGCAGAGTTTCTCAAACGCAGTTTCTCCAACGCAGAGCTTCTCATACACAAAGTTTATCCAGCACGGTGTTTCTCCAGCGCGGAGCTTCTCCAGTATGGAGTTTCTCAAGCACGCTGTTTCTCCAGCATGGAGTTCCTCCAACACGGAGTTTCTCTAACACGGAGTTTCTCCAGCACAGAGTTTCTCAAGCATGGAGTTTCTCCAGCATGGAGTTTCTCCAACGCGGACTTTCTCCAACGCGGAGTTTCTCCAAAACGGAGTTTCTCCAGCACGGAGTTTCTCCAACACGAAGTTTCTCCAGCGCGGAGTTTCTCCTGTGCGGAGTTTCTCCAGCACGCAGTTTCTCCAACGCAGAGTTTCTCCAACGCAGTTTCTCCAACGCGGAGTTTCTCCAACACGGAGTTTCTCCAACAGGGAGTTTCTCCAGCACGGAGTTTGTCCAGCACGGAGTTTCTCAAACACGAAGTTTCTCCAGCACGAAGTTTCTCAAAAACGAAGTTTCTCAAACGCGGAGTTTCTCCAGCACGGAGATTCTCCAGCAGGGAGTTTCTCCAGCACAGTTTCTGAAGCACGCAGTTTCTCCAGCACGGAGTTCCTCCAACACGGAGTTTCTCCAACACAGAGTTTCTCCAGCATGGAGTTTCTCCAGCACGGAGTTTCTCCAGCACGGACTTTCTCCAGCACGGAGTTTCTCCAACGCAGAGTTTCTCCAACACAGAGTTTCTCCAGCACGGATTTTTTCCAGCACGGAGTTTCTCCAGCACGGAGTTTCTCCAGCATGGAGTTTCTCCAACACGGAGTTTCTCCAGCACGGAGTTTCTCCAGCACGCAGTTTCTCCAGCGCGGAGTTTCTCCAGCGTGGAGTTTCTCCAACGCGGAGTATCTCCAGAGCAGAGTTTCTCTAGCGCGGAGTTTCCCAACGCGGAGTTTCTCCAACGCAGAGTTTCTTATAAACAGAGTTTCTCCAGCACGGAGTTTCTCCAGCACGGAGATTCTCCAGCACGGAGTTTCTCCAGCAAAGAGTTTCTCAAGCACGTAGTTTCTCCAGCACGGAGTTGCTCCAACACAGATTTTCTCCAACACGGAGTTTCTCCAGCACAGATTTTCTCCAACGCAGTTTCTCAAGCGCGGAGTTTCTCCAGCGCGGAGTTTCCAAAACGCGGAGTTTCTCCAACGGGGACTTTCTCCAATGCAGAGTTTCTCCAACGCAGAGTTTCTCCAACGCAGAGCTTCTCATACACAGAGTTTCTCCAGCACGGTGTTTCTCCAGCATGGAGTTTCTCTAGCACGGAGTTTGTCCAGCACGGATTTTCTCCAGCACGAAGTTTCTCCAGCACGCAGTTTCTCCAGCGCGGAGTTTCTCCAGCGTGGAGTTTCTCCAACGCGGAGTATCTCCAGAGCAGAGTTTCTCTAGCGCGGAGTTTCTAAAGCGCGGAGTTTCTCC
The DNA here is from genome assembly GCF_052857255.1 of Amblyomma americanum. NCBI lineage: Eukaryota > Metazoa > Arthropoda > Arachnida > Ixodida > Ixodidae > Amblyomma > Amblyomma americanum. The sequence continues at coordinate 147,129,521 of NC_135502.1, read as the reverse complement.
AGCTCGGAGTTTCTCCAACACGGAGTTTCTCCAGCACGGAGTTTCACCAGCGCGGAGTTTCCCAACGCGGAGTTTCTCCAACGCGGAGTTTCTCCACCGCAGAGTTTCTCCAACGCAGAGTTTCTTATAAACAGAGTTTCTCCAGCACGGAGTTTCTCCAGCACGGAGTTTCTCCAGCATGGAGTTTCTCCAACACGGAGTTTCTCCAGCACGGAGTTTCTCCAGCACGCAGTTTCTCCAGCGCGGAGTTTCTCCAGCGTGGAGTTTCTCCAACGCGGAGTATCTCCAGAGCAGAGTTTCTCTAGCGCGGAGTTTCTAAAGCGCGGAGTTTCTCCAGCTCGGAGTTTCTCCAAGACGGAGTTTCTCCAGCACGGAGTTTCTCCAGCGCGGAGTTTCCCAACGCGGAGTTTCTCCAACGCGGAGTTTCTCCACCGCAGAGTTTCTCCAACGCAGAGTTTCTTATAAACAGAGTTTCTCCAGCACGGAGTTTCTCCAGCACGGAGATTCTCCAGCACGGAGTTTCTCCTGCACGAAGTTTCTCCAACACGGAGTTTCTCCAGCACGGAGTATGTCCAGCACGGAGTTTCTCCAGCACGGAGTTTCTCCAACAAAGAGTTTGTCCAACACGGAGTTTCTCAAGCACGAAGTTTCTCCAACACGGAGTTTCTCCAACACGGAGTTTCTCCAACACGGAGTTTCTTAAACACGGAGTTTCTCCAGCACGGAGTTTCTCCAGCACGGAGTTTCTCCAGCACGAAGTTTCTCCAACGCGGACTTTCTTCAACGCGGAGTTTCTCCAACGCAGAATTTCTCCAACGCAGAGTTTCTTATACACAGAGTTTCTCCAGCACGGAGTTTCTCCAGCACGGAGATTCTAAAGCACGGAGTTTCTACAGCACGAAGTTTCTCCAACACGGAGTTTTTCCAACACGGAGTTTGTCCAGCACGGAGTTTCTCCAGCACGGAGTTTCTCCAGCAAGGAGTTTGTCCAACTCGGAGTTTCTCCAACACGAAGTTTCTCCAGCACGAAGTTTCTCCAACACGGAGTTTCTCCAACACGGAGTTTCTCAAACACGGAGTTTCTCCAGCATGGAGATTCTCCAGCAAGGAGTTTCTCCAGCAAAGAGTTTCTGAAGCACGTAGTTTCTCCAGCACGGAGTTGCTCCAACACAGATTTTCTCCAACACGGAGTTTCTCCAGCACAGGTTTTCTCCAACGCAGTTTCTCAAGCGCGGAGTTTCTCCAGCGCGGAGTTTCTCCTGCGCGGAGCTTCTCCAGCGCGGAGTTTCTCCAGCACGGAGTTTCTCCAGCACGTAGTTTTTCCAACGCCGAGTTCCTCCAGCGCGGAATTTCACCAACGAGGAGTTTCTCCAGCGCGGAGTTTCTTAAGCGCGGAGTTTCTCCAGCTTGGAGTTTCTCCAACACGTAGTTTCTCCAGCATTGAGTTTCTCCAGCGCGGAGTTTCCCAACGCGGAGTTTCTCCAACGCAGAGTTTCTCAAACGCAGTTTCTCCAACGCAGAGCTTCTCATACACAGAGTTTATCCAGCACGGTGTTTCTCCAGCGCGGAGCTTCTCCAGTATGGAGTTTCTCAAGCACGCTGTTTCTCCAGCATGGAGTTCCTCCAACACGGAGTTTCTCTAACACGGAGTTTCTCCAGCACAGAGTTTCTCAAGCATGGAGTTTCTCCAGCATGGAGTTTCTCCAACGCGGACTTTCTCCAACGCGGAGTTTCTCCAAAACGGAGTTTCTCCAGCACGGAGTTTCTCCAACACGAAGTTTCTCCAGCGCGGAGTTTCTCCTGTGCGGAGTTTCTCCAGCACGCAGTTTCTCCAACGCAGAGTTTCTCCAACGCAGTTTCTCCAACGCGGAGTTTCTCCAACACGGAGTTTCTCCAACAGGGAGTTTCTCCAGCACGGAGTTTGTCCAGCACGGAGTTTCTCAAACACGAAGTTTCTCCAGCACGAAGTTTCTCAAAAACGAAGTTTCTCAAACGCGGAGTTTCTCCAGCACGGAGATTCTCCAGCAGGGAGTTTCTCCAGCACAGTTTCTGAAGCACGGAGTTTCTCCAGCACGGAGTTCCTCCAACACGGAGTTTCTCCAACACGGAGTTTCTCCAGCATGGAGTTTCTCCAGCACGGAGTTTCTCCAGCACGGACTTTCTCCAGCACGGAGTTTCTCCAACGCAGAGTTTCTCCAACACAGAGTTTCTCCAGCACGGATTTTTTCCAGCACGGAGTTTCTCCAGCACGGAGTTTCACCAGCGCGGAGTTTCCCAACGCGGAGTTTCTCCAACGCGGAGTTTCTCCACCGCAGAGTTTCTCCAACGCAGAGTTTCTTATAAACAGAGTTTCTCCAGCACGGAGTTTCTCCAGCACGGAGTTTCTCCAGCATGGAGTTTCTCCAACACGGAGTTTCTCCAGCACGGAGTTTCTCCAGCACGCAGTTTCTCCAGCGCGGAGTTTCTCCAGCGTGGAGTTTCTCCAACGCGGAGTATCTCCAGAGCAGAGTTTCTCTAGCGCGGAGTTTCTAAAGCGCGGAGTTTCTCCAGCTCGGAGTTTTTCCAAGACGGAGTTTCTCCAGCACGGAGTTTCACCAGCGCGGAGTTTCCCAACGCGGAGTTTCTCCAACGCGGAGTTTCTCCACCGCAGAGTTTCTCCAACGCAGAGTTTCTTATAAACAGAGTTTCTCCAGCACGGAGTTTCTCCAGCACGGAGATTCTCCAGCACGGAGTTTCTCCTGCACGAAGTTTCTCCAACACGGAGTTTCTCCAGCACGGAGTATGTCCAGCACGGAGTTTCTCCAGCACGGAGTTTCTCCAACAAAGAGTTTGTCCAACACGGAGTTTCTCAAGCACGAAGTTTCTCCAACACGGAGTTTCTCCAACACGGAGTTTCTCCAACACGGAGTTTCTCCTGTGCGGAGTTTCTCCAGCACGCAGTTTCTCCAACGCAGAGTTTCTCCAACGCAGTTTCTCCAACGCGGAGTTTCTCCAACACGGAGTTTCTCCAACAGGGAGTTTCTCCAGCACGGAGTTTGTCCAGCACGGAGTTTCTCAAACACGAAGTTTCTCCAGCACGAAGTTTCTCAAAAACGAAGTTTCTCAAACGCGGAGTTTCTCCAGCACGGAGATTCTCCAGCAGGGAGTTTCTCCAGCACAGTTTCTGAAGCACGGAGTTTCTCCAGCACGGAGTTCCTCCAACACGGAGTTTCTCCAACACGGAGTTTCTCCAGCATGGAGTTTCTCCAGCACGGAGTTTCTCCAGCACGGACTTTCTCCAGCACGGAGTTTCTCCAACGCAGAGTTTCTCCAACACAGAGTTTCTCCAGCACGGATTTTTTCCAGCACGGAGTTTCTCCAGCACGGAGTTTCACCAGCGCGGAGTTTCCCAACGCGGAGTTTCTCCAACGCGGAGTTTCTCCACCGCAGAGTTTCTCCAACGCAGAGTTTCTTATAAACAGAGTTTCTCCAGCACGGAGTTTCTCCAGCACGGAGTTTCTCCAGCATGGAGTTTCTCCAACACGGAGTTTCTCCAGCACGGAGTTTCTCCAGCACGCAGTTTCTCCAGCGCGGAGTTTCTCCAGCGTGGAGTTTCTCCAACGCGGAGTATCTCCAGAGCAGAGTTTCTCTAGCGCGGAGTTTCTAAAGCGCGGAGTTTCTCCAGCTCGGAGTTTCTCCAAGACGGAGTTTCTCCAGCACGGAGTTTCACCAGCGCGGAGTTTCCCAACGCGGAGTTTCTCCAACGCGGAGTTTCTCCACCGCAGAGTTTCTCCAACGCAGAGTTTCTTATAAACAGAGTTTCTCCAGCACGGAGTTTCTCCAGCACGGAGATTCTCCAGCACGGAGTTTCTCCTGCACGAAGTTTCTCCAACACGGAGTTTCTCCAGCACGGAGTATGTCCAGCACGGAGTTTCTCCAGCACGGAGTTTCTCCAACAAAGAGTTTGTCCAACACGGAGTTTCTCAAGCACGAAGTTTCTCCAACACGGAGTTTCTCCAACACGGAGTTTCTCCAACACGGAGTTTCTTAAACACGGAGTTTCTCCAGCACGGAGTTTCTCCAGCACGGAGTTTCTCCAGCACGAAGTTTCTCCAACGCGGACTTTCTTCAACGCGGAGTTTCTCCAACGCAGAATTTCTCCAACGCAGAGTTTCTTATACACAGAGTTTCTCCAGCACGGAGTTTCTCCAGCACGGAGATTCTAAAGCACGGAGTTTCTACAGCACGAAGTTTCTCCAACACGGAGTTTTTCCAACACGGAGTTTGTCCAGCACGGAGTTTCTCCAGCACGGAGTTTCTCCAGCAAGGAGTTTGTCCAACTCGGAGTTTCTCCAACACGAAGTTTCTCCAGCACGAAGTTTCTCCAACACGGAGTTTCTCCAACACGGAGTTTCTCAAACACGGAGTTTCTCCAGCATGGAGATTCTCCAGCAAGGAGTTTCTCCAGCAAAGAGTTTCTGAAGCACGTAGTTTCTCCAGCACGGAGTTGCTCCAACACAGATTTTCTCCAACACGGAGTTTCTCCAGCACAGGTTTTCTCCAACGCAGTTTCTCAAGCGCGGAGTTTCTCCAGCGCGGAGTTTCTCCTGCGCGGAGCTTCTCCAGCGCGGAGTTTCTCCAGCACGGAGTTTCTCCAGCACGTAGTTTTTCCAACGCCGAGTTCCTCCAGCGCGGAATTTCACCAACGAGGAGTTTCTCCAGCGCGGAGTTTCTTAAGCGCGGAGTTTCTCCAGCTTGGAGTTTCTCCAACACGTAGTTTCTCCAGCATTGAGTTTCTCCAGCGCGGAGTTTCCCAACGCGAAGTTTCTCCAACGCAGAGTTTCTCAAACGCAGTTTCTCCAACGCAGAGCTTCTCATACACAGAGTTTATCCAGCACGGTGTTTCTCCAGCGCGGAGCTTCTCCAGTATGGAGTTTCTCAAGCACGCTGTTTCTCCAGCATGGAGTTCCTCCAACACGGAGTTTCTCTAACACGGAGTTTCTCCAGCACAGAGTTTCTCAAGCATGGAGTTTCTCCAGCATGGAGTTTCTCCAACGCGGACTTTCTCCAACGCGGAGTTTCTCCAAAACGGAGTTTCTCCAGCACGGAGTTTCTCCAACACGAAGTTTCTCCAGCGCGGAGTTTCTCCTGTGCGGAGTTTCTCCAGCACGCAGTTTCTCCAACGCAGAGTTTCTCCAACGCAGTTTCTCCAACGCGGAGTTTCTCCAACACGGAGTTTCTCCAACAGGGAGTTTCTCCAGCACGGAGTTTGTCCAGCACGGAGTTTCTCAAACACGAAGTTTCTCCAGCACGAAGTTTCTCAAAAACGAAGTTTCTCAAACGCGGAGTTTCTCCAGCACGGAGATTCTCCAGCAGGGAGTTTCTCCAGCACAGTTTCTGAAGCACGGAGTTTCTCCAGCACGGAGTTCCTCCAACACGGAGTTTCTCCAACACGGAGTTTCTCCAGCATGGAGTTTCTCCAGCACGGAGTTTCTCCAGCACGGACTTTCTCCAGCACGGAGTTTCTCCAACGCAGAGTTTCTCCAACACAGAGTTTCTCCAGCACGGATTTTTTCCAGCACGGAGTTTCTCCAGCACGGAGTTTCTCCAGCATGGAGTTTCTCCAACACGGAGTTTCTCCAGCACGGAGTTTCTCCAGCACGCAGTTTCTCCAGCGCGGAGTTTCTCCAGCGTGGAGTTTCTCCAACGCGGAGTATCTCCAGAGCAGTTTCTCTAGCGCGGAGTTTCTAAAGCGCGGAGTTTCTCCAGCTCGGAGTTTCTCCAAAACGGAGTTTCTCCAGCACGGAGTTTCACCAGCGCGGAGTTTCCCGACGCGGAGTTTCTCCAACGCAGAGTTTCTTATAAACAGAGTTTCTCCAGCACGGAGTTTCTCCAGCACGGAGATTCTCCAGCACGGAGTTTCTCCAGCAAAGAGTTTCTCAAGCACGTAGTTTCTCCAGCACGGAGTTGCTCCAACACAGATTTTCTCCAACACGGAGTTTCTCCAGCACAGATTTTCTCCAACGCAGTTTCTCAAGCGCGGAGTTTCTCCAGCGCGGAGTTTCTCCTGCGCGGAGCTTCTCCAGCGCGGAGTTTCTCCAGCACGGAGTTTCTCCAGCACGTAGTTTTTCCAACGCCGAGTTCCTCCAGCGCGGAATTTCACCAACGCGGAGTTTCTCCAGCTTGGAGTTTCTCCAACACGGAGTTTCTCCAGCATTGAGTTTCTCCAGCGCGGAGTTTCCCAACGCGGAGTTTCTCCAACGCGGAGTTTCTCCAACGCAGAGTTTCTCAAACGCAGTTTCTCCAACGCAGAGCTTCTCATACACAGAGTTTATCCAGCACGGTGTTTCTCCAGCGCGGAGCTTCTCCAGTATGGAGTTTCTCAAGCACGCTGTTTCTCCAGCATGGAGTTCCTCCAACACGGAGTTTCTCTAACACGGAGTTTCTCCAGCACAGAGTTTCTCAAGCATGGAGTTTCTCCAGCATGGAGTTTCTCCAACGCGGACTTTCCCCAACGCGGAGTTTCTCCAAAACGGAGTTTCTCCAGCACGGAGTTTCTCCAACACGAAGTTTCTCCAGCGCGGAGTTTCTCCTGTGCGGAGTTTCTCCAGCACGCAGTTTCTCCAACGCAGAGTTTCTCCAACGCAGTTTCTCCAACGCGGAGTTTCTCCAGCGCGGAGTTTCTCCAACACGGAGTTTCTCCAACAGGGAGTTTCTCCAGCACGGAGTTTGTCCAGCACGGAGTTTCTCAAACACGAAGTTTCTCCAGCACGAAGTTTCTCAAAAACGAAGTTTCTCAAACGCGGAGTTTCTCCAGCACGGAGATTCTCCAGCAAGGAGTTTCTCCAGCACAGTTTCTGAAGCACGGAGTTTCTCCAGCACGGAGTTCCTCCAACACGGAGTTTCTCCAACAGGGAGTTTCTCCAGCATGGAGTTTCTCCAGCACGGAGTTTCTCCAGCACGGACTTTCTCCAGCACGGAGTTTCTCCAACGCAGAGTTTCTCCAACACAGAGTTTCTCCAGCACGGATTTTTTCCAGCACGGAGTTTCTCCAGCACGGAGTTTCTCCAGCATGGAGTTTCTCCAACACGGAGTTTCTCCAGCACGGAGTTTCTCCAGCACGCAGTTTCTCCAGCGCGGAGTTTCTCCAGCGTGGAGTTTCTCCAACGCGGAGTATCTCCAGAGCAGAGTTTCTCTAGCGCGGAGTTTCTAAAGCGCGGAGTTTCTCCAGCTCGGAGTTTCTCCAAAACGGAGTTTCTCCAGCACGGAGTTTCACCAGCGCGGAGTTTCCCAACGCGGAGTTTCTCCAACGCGGAGTTTCTCCAACGCAGAGTTTCTCCAACGCAGAGTTTCTTATAAACAAAGTTTCTCCAGCACGGAGTTTCTCCAGCACGGAGATTCTCCAGCACGGAGTTTCTCCTGCACGAAGTTTCTCCAACACGGAGTTTCTCCAGCACGGAGTTTGTCCAGCACGGAGTTTCTCCAGCACGGAGTTTCTCCAACAAAGAGTTTGTCCAACACGGAGTTTCTCAAGCACGAAGTTTCTCCAACACGGAGTTTCTCCAACACGGAGTTTCTCCAACACGGAGTTTCTTAAACACGGAGTTTCTCCAGCACGGAGTTTCTCCAGAACGGACATTCTCCAGCAAGCAGTTTCTCCGGCACAGAGTTTCTGGAGCACGAAGTTTCTCCAGCACGGAGTTCCTCCAACACGGAGTTTCTCCAACACGGAGTTTCTCCAGCATGGAGTTTCTCCAGCACGGAGTTTCTCCAGCACGGACTTTCTCCAGCACGGAGTTTCTCCAACGCAGAGTTTCTCCAACACAGAGTTTCTCCAGCACGGATTTTTTCCAGCACGGAGTTTCTCCAGCACGGAGTTTCACCAGCGCGGAGTTTCCCAACGCGGAGTTTCTCCAACGCGGAGTTTCTCCACCGCAGAGTTTCTCCAACGCAGAGTTTCTTATAAACAGAGTTTCTCCAGCACGGAGTTTCTCCAGCACGGAGTTTCTCCAGCATGGAGTTTCTCCAACACGGAGTTTCTCCAGCACGGAGTTTCTCCAGCACGCAGTTTCTCCAGCGCGGAGTTTCTCCAGCGTGGAGTTTCTCCAACGCGGAGTATCTCCAGAGCAGAGTTTCTCTAGCGCGGAGTTTCTAAAGCGCGGAGTTTCTCCAGCTCGGAGTTTCTCCAAGACGGAGTTTCTCCAGCACGGAGTTTCACCAGCGCGGAGTTTCCCAACGCGGAGTTTCTCCAACGCGGAGTTTCTCCACCGCAGAGTTTCTCCAACGCAGAGTTTCTTATAAACAGAGTTTCTCCAGCACGGAGTTTCTCCAGCACGGAGATTCTCCAGCACGGAGTTTCTCCTGCACGAAGTTTCTCCAACACGGAGTTTCTCCAGCACGGAGTATGTCCAGCACGGAGTTTCTCCAGCACGGAGTTTCTCCAACAAAGAGTTTGTCCAACACGGAGTTTCTCAAGCACGAAGTTTCTCCAACACGGAGTTTCTCCAACACGGAGTTTCTCCAACACGGAGTTTCTTAAACACGGAGTTTCTCCAGCACGGAGTTTCTCCAGCACGGAGTTTCTCCAGCACGAAGTTTCTCCAACGCGGACTTTCTTCAACGCGGAGTTTCTCCAACGCAGAATTTCTCCAACGCAGAGTTTCTTATACACAGAGTTTCTCCAGCACGGAGTTTCTCCAGCACGGAGATTCTAAAGCACGGAGTTTCTACAGCACGAAGTTTCTCCAACACGGAGTTTTTCCAACACGGAGTTTGTCCAGCACGGAGTTTCTCCAGCACGGAGTTTCTCCAGCAAGGAGTTTGTCCAACTCGGAGTTTCTCCAACACGAAGTTTCTCCAGCACGAAGTTTCTCCAACACGGAGTTTCTCCAACACGGAGTTTCTCAAACACGGAGTTTCTCCAGCATGGAGATTCTCCAGCAAGGAGTTTCTCCAGCAAAGAGTTTCTGAAGCACGTAGTTTCTCCAGCACGGAGTTGCTCCAACACAGATTTTCTCCAACACGGAGTTTCTCCAGCACAGGTTTTCTCCAACGCAGTTTCTCAAGCGCGGAGTTTCTCCAGCGCGGAGTTTCTCCTGCGCGGAGCTTCTCCAGCGCGGAGTTTCTCCAGCACGGAGTTTCTCCAGCACGTAGTTTTTCCAACGCCGAGTTCCTCCAGCGCGGAATTTCACCAACGAGGAGTTTCTCCAGCGCGGAGTTTCTTAAGCGCGGAGTTTCTCCAGCTTGGAGTTTCTCCAACACGTAGTTTCTCCAGCATTGAGTTTCTCCAGCGCGGAGTTTCCCAACGCGAAGTTTCTCCAACGCAGAGTTTCTCAAACGCAGTTTCTCCAACGCAGAGCTTCTCATACACAGAGTTTATCCAGCACGGTGTTTCTCCAGCGCGGAGCTTCTCCAGTATGGAGTTTCTCAAGCACGCTGTTTCTCCAGCATGGAGTTCCTCCAACACGGAGTTTCTCTAACACGGAGTTTCTCCAGCACAGAGTTTCTCAAGCATGGAGTTTCTCCAGCATGGAGTTTCTCCAACGCGGACTTTCTCCAACGCGGAGTTTCTCCAAAACGGAGTTTCTCCAGCACGGAGTTTCTCCAACACGAAGTTTCTCCAGCGCGGAGTTTCTCCTGTGCGGAGTTTCTCCAGCACGCAGTTTCTCCAACGCAGAGTTTCTCCAACGCAGTTTCTCCAACGCGGAGTTTCTCCAGCGCGGAGTTTCTCCAACACGGAGTTTCTCCAACAGGGAGTTTCTCCAGCACGGAGTTTGTCCAGCACGGAGTTTCTCAAACACGAAGTTTCTCCAGCACGAAGTTTCTCAAAAACGAAGTTTCTCAAACGCGGAGTTTCTCCAGCACGGAGTTTTTCCAGCACGGAGTTTCTCCAGCATGGAGTTTCTCCAACACGGAGTTTCTCCAGCACGGAGTTTCTCCAGCACGCAGTTTCTCCAGCGCGGAGTTTCTCCAGCGTGGAGTTTCTCCAACGCGGAGTATCTCCAGAGCAGAGTTTCTCTAGCGCGGAGTTTCTAAAGCGCGGAGTTTCTCCAGCTCGGAGTTTCTCCAACACGGAGTTTCTCCAGCACGGAGTTTCTCCAACGCAGAGTTTCTTATAAACAGAGTTTCTCCAGCACGGAGTTTCTCCAGCACGGAGATTCTCCAGCACGGAGTTTCTCCTGCACGAAGTTTCTCCAACACGGAGTTTCTCCAGCACGGAGTTTGTCCAGCACGGAGTTTCTCCAGCACGGAGTTTCTCCAACAAAGAGTTTGTCCAACACGGAGTTTCTCAAGCACGAAGGTTCTCCACCACGGAGTTTCTCCAACAAGGAGTTTCTCCAACACGGAGTTTCTTAAACACGGAGTTTTTCCAACGCCGAGTTCCTCCAGCGCGGAATTTCACCAACGAGGAGTTTCTCCAGCGCGGAGTTTCTTAAGCGCGGAGTTTCTCCAGCTTGGAGTTTCTCCAACACGTAGTTTCTCCAGCATTGAGTTTCTCCAGCGCGGAGTTTCCCAACGCGGAGTTTCTCCAACGCAGAGTTTCTCAAACGCAGTTTCTCCAACGCAGAGCTTCTCATACACAAAGTTTATCCAGCACGGTGTTTCTCCAGCGCGGAGCTTCTCCAGTATGGAGTTTCTCAAGCACGCTGTTTCTCCAGCATGGAGTTCCACCAACACGGAGTTTCTCTAACACGGAGTTTCTCCAGCACAGAGTTTCTCAAGCATGGAGTTTCTCCAGCATGGAGTTTCTCCAACGCGGACTTTCTCCAACGCGGAGTTTCTCCAAAACGGAGTTTCTCCAGCACGGAGTTTCTCCAACACGAAGTTTCTCCAGCGCGGAGTTTCTCCTGTGCGGAGTTTCTCCAGCACGCAGTTTCTCCAACGCAGAGTTTCTCCAACGCAGTTTCTCCAACGCGGAGTTTCTCCAACACGGAGTTTCTCCAACAGGGAGTTTCTCCAGCACGGAGTTTGTCCAGCACGGAGTTTCTCAAACACGAAGTTTCTCCAGCACGAAGTTTCTCAAAAACGAAGTTTCTCAAACGCGGAGTTTCTCCAGCACGGAGATTCTCCAGCAGGGAGTTTCTCCAGCACAGTTTCTGAAGCACGGAGTTTCTCCAGCACGGAGTTCCTCCAACACGGAGTTTCTCCAACACGGAGTTTCTCCAGCATGGAGTTTCTCCAGCACGGAGTTTCTCCAGCACGGACTTTCTCCAGCACGGAGTTTCTCCAACGCAGAGTTTCTCCAACACAGAGTTTCTCCAGCACGGATTTTTTCCAGCACGGAGTTTCTCCAGCACGGAGTTTCTCCAGCATGGAGTTTCTCCAACACGGAGTTTCTCCAGCACGGAGTTTCTCCAGCACGCAGTTTCTCCAGCGCGGAGTTTCTCCAGCGTGGAGTTTCTCCAACGCGGAGTATCTCCAGAGCAGAGTTTCTCTAGCGCGGAGTTTCTAAAGCGCGGAGTTTCTGCAGCTCGGAGTTTCTCCAAAACGGAGTTTCTCCAGCACGGAGTTTCACCAGCGCGGAGTTTCCCAACGCGGAGTTTCTCCAACGCAGAGTTTCTTATAAACAGAGTTTCTCCAGCACGGAGTTTCTCCAGCACGGAGATTCTCCAGCACGGAGTTTCTCCAGCAAAGAGTTTCTCAAGCACGTAGTTTCTCCAGCACGGAGTTGCTCCAACACAGATTTTCTCCAACACGGAGTTTCTCCAGCACAGATTTTCTCCAACGCAGTTTCTCAAGCGCGGAGTTTCTCCAGCGCGGAGTTTCTCCTGCGCGGAGCTTCTCCAGCGCGGAGTTTCTCCAGCACGGAGTTTCTCCAGCACGTAGTTTTTCCAACGCCGAGTTCCTCCAGCGCGGAATTTCACCAACGCGGAGTTTCTCCAGCTTGGAGTTTCTCCAACACGGAGTTTCTCCAGCATTGAGTTTCTCCAGCGCGGAGTTTCCCAACGCGGAGTTTCTCCAACGCGGAGTTTCTCCAACGCAGAGTTTCTCAAACGCAGTTTCTCCAACGCAGAGCTTCTCATACACAGAGTTTATCCAGCACGGTGTTTCTCCAGCGCGGAGCTTCTCCAGTATGGAGTTTCTCAAGCACGCTGTTTCTCCAGCATGGAGTTTCTCCAACACGGAGTTTCTCCAGCACGGAGTTTGTCCAGCACGGAGTTTCTCCAGCACGGAGTTTCTCCAACACGGAGTTTCTCCAACACGGAGTTTCTCAAACACGAAGTTTCTCCAGCACGAAGTTTCTCCAACACGGAGTTTCTCCAACACGGAGTTTCTTAAACACAGAGTTTCTCCAGCACGGAGTTTCTCCAGCACGAAGATTCTCCAGCAAGCAGTTTCTCCACACAGAGTTTCTGAAGCACGAAGTTTCTCCAGCACGGAGTTCCTCCAACACGGAGTTTCTCAAACACGGAGTTTCTCCAGCACAGATTTTCTCCAGCATGGAGTTTCTCTAGCACGGAGTTTGTCCAGCACGGATTTTCTCCAGCACGGAGTTTCTCCAGCACGGAGTTTCTCCAGCACGGAGTTTCTCCAAAACAGAGTTTCTCCAACACGGAGTTTCTCCAACAGGAAGTTTCTCCGGCGCGGAGTTTCTCCAGCACGCAGTTTCTCCAACGCAGAGTTTCTCCAACGCAGTTTCTCCAGCGCGGAGTTTCTCCAGCGCGGAGTTTCTCCAGCGCGGAGCTTCTCCAGAGCGGAGTTTCTCCAGCACGGAGTTTCTCCAGCGCGGAGTTTCTCCAAGGCGGAGTTTCTCCAGCGCGGAGTTTCTCCAACGCGGAGTTTCTCCAAAGCGGAGTTTCTCCAGCGCGGAGTTTCTCTAGCGCGGAGTTTCTAAACCGCGGAGTTTCTCCAGCTCGGAGTTTCTCCAAAACAGAGTTTCTCCAACAGGAAGTTTCTCCGGCGCGGAGTTTCTCCAGCACGCAGTTTCTCCAACGCAGAGTTTCTCCAACGCAGTTTCTCCAACGCGGAGTTTCTCCAGCGCGGAGTTTCTCCAGCGCGGAGTTTCTCCAGCGCGGAGCTTCTCCAGAGCGGAGTTTCTCCAGCACGGAGTTTCTCCAGCGCGGAGTTTCTCCAAGGCGGAGTTTCTCCAGCGCGGAGTTTCTCCAACGCGGAGTTTCTCCAAAGCGGAGTTTCTCCAGCGCGGAGTTTCTCTAGCGCGGAGTTTCTAAACCGCGGAGTTTCTCCAGCTCGGAGTTTCTCCAACACGGAGTTTCTCCAGCGCGGAGTTTCCCAACGCGGAGTTTCTCCAACGGGGACTTTCTCCAATGCAGAGTTTCTCCAACGCAGAGTTTCTCCAACGCAGAGCTTCTCATACACAGAGTTTCTCCAGCACGGTGTTTCTCCAGCATGGAGTTTCTCTAGCACGGAGTTTGTCCAGCACGGATTTTCTCCAACACGGAATTTCTCCAACACAGAGTTTCTCCAACACGGAGTTTCTCAAACACGAAGTTTCTCCAGCACGGAGTTTCTCCAGCACGGAGATTCTCCAGCACGGAGATTCTCCAGCAAGGAGTTTCTCCAGCACGGAGTTTCTCCAACACAGAGTTCCTCCAGCACAGAGTTTCCCCAGCATGGAGTTTCTCCAGCACGGAGTTTCTCCAACGCGGACTTTCTCCAACGCGGAGTTTCTCCAGCGCGGAGTTTCTCCAACGCAGAGCTTCTCCAACGCAGAGTTTCTCCAACGCAGAGTTTCTTATACACAGTGTTTCTCCAGCGCGGAGTTTCTCCAGCACGGAGATTCTCCAGCACGGAGTTTCTCCAGCACGGAATTTCTCCAACACGGAGTTTCTCCAACACGGAGTTTCTCCAGCACGGAGTTTGTCCAGCACGGAGTTTCTCAAACACGAAGTTTCTCCAGCACGAAGTTTCTCAAAAACGAAGTTTCTCAAACGCGGAGTTTCTCCAGCACGGAGTTTTTCCAGCACGGAGTTTCTCCAGCATGGAGTTTCTCCAACACGGAGTTTCTCCAGCACGGAGTTTCTCCAGCACGCAGTTTCTCCAGCGCGGAGTTTCTCCAGCGTGGAGTTTCTCCAACGCGGAGTATCTCCAGAGCAGAGTTTCTCTAGCGCGGAGTTTCTAAAGCGCGGAGTTTCTCCAGCTCGGAGTTTCTCCAACACGGAGTTTCTCCAGCACGGAGTTTCTCCAACGCAGAGTTTCTTATAAACAGAGTTTCTCCAGCACGGAGTTTCTCCAGCACGGAGATTCTCCAGCACGGAGTTTCTCCTGCACGAAGTTTCTCCAACACGGAGTTTCTCCAGCACGGAGTTTCTCCAACAAAGAGTTTGTCCAACACGGAGTTTCTCAAGCACGAAGGTTCTCCACCACGGAGTTTCTCCAACAAGGAGTTTCTCCAACACGGAGTTTCTTAAACACGGAGTTTTTCCAACGCCGAGTTCCTCCAGCGCGGAATTTCACCAACGAGGAGTTTCTCCAGCGCGGAGTTTCTTAAGCGCGGAGTTTCTCCAGCTTGGAGTTTCTCCAACACGTAGTTTCTCCAGCATTGAGTTTCTCCAGCGCGGAGTTTCCCAACGCGGAGTTTCTCCAACGCAGAGTTTCTCAAACGCAGTTTCTCCAACGCAGAGCTTCTCATACACAAAGTTTATCCAGCACGGTGTTTCTCCAGCGCGGAGCTTCTCCAGTATGGAGTTTCTCAAGCACGCTGTTTCTCCAGCATGGAGTTCCTCCAACACGGAGTTTCTCTAACACGGAGTTTCTCCAGCACAGAGTTTCTCAAGCATGGAGTTTCTCCAGCATGGAGTTTCTCCAACGCGGACTTTCTCCAACGCGGAGTTTCTCCAAAACGGAGTTTCTCCAGCACGGAGTTTCTCCAACACGAAGTTTCTCCAGCGCGGAGTTTCTCCTGTGCGGAGTTTCTCCAGCACGCAGTTTCTCCAACGCAGAGTTTCTCCAACGCAGTTTCTCCAACGCGGAGTTTCTCCAACACGGAGTTTCTCCAACAGGGAGTTTCTCCAGCACGGAGTTTGTCCAGCACGGAGTTTCTCAAACACGAAGTTTCTCCAGCACGAAGTTTCTCAAAAACGAAGTTTCTCAAACGCGGAGTTTCTCCAGCACGGAGATTCTCCAGCAGGGAGTTTCTCCAGCACAGTTTCTGAAGCACGGAGTTTCTCCAGCACGGAGTTCCTCCAACACGGAGTTTCTCCAACACGGAGTTTCTCCAGCATGGAGTTTCTCCAGCACGGAGTTTCTCCAGCACGGACTTTCTCCAGCACGGAGTTTCTCCAACGCAGAGTTTCTCCAACACAGAGTTTCTCCAGCACGGATTTTTTCCAGCACGGAGTTTCTCCAGCACGGAGTTTCTCCAGCATGGAGTTTCTCCAACACGGAGTTTCTCCAGCACGGAGTTTCTCCAGCACGCAGTTTCTCCAGCGCGGAGTTTCTCCAGCGTGGAGTTTCTCCAACGCGGAGTATCTCCAGAGCAGAGTTTCTCTAGCGCGGAGTTTCTAAAGCGCGGAGTTTCTGCAGCTCGGAGTTTCTCCAAAACGGAGTTTCTCCAGCACGGAGTTTCACCAGCGCGGAGTTTCCCAACGCGGAGTTTCTCCAACGCAGAGTTTCTTATAAACAGAGTTTCTCCAGCACGGAGTTTCTCCAGCACGGAGATTCTCCAGCACGGAGTTTCTCCAGCAAAGAGTTTCTCAAGCACGTAGTTTCTCCAGCACGGAGTTGCTCCAACACAGATTTTCTCCAACACGGAGTTTCTCCAGCACAGATTTTCTCCAACGCAGTTTCTCAAGCGCGGAGTTTCTCCAGCGCGGAGTTTCTCCTGCGCGGAGCTTCTCCAGCGCGGAGTTTCTCCAGCACGGAGTTTCTCCAGCACGTAGTTTTTCCAACGCCGAGTTCCTCCAGCGCGGAATTTCACCAACGCGGAGTTTCTCCAGCTTGGAGTTTCTCCAACACGGAGTTTCTCCAGCATTGAGTTTCTCCAGCGCGGAGTTTCCCAACGCGGAGTTTCTCCAACGCGGAGTTTCTCCAACGCAGAGTTTCTCAAACGCAGTTTCTCCAACGCAGAGCTTCTCATACACAGAGTTTATCCAGCACGGTGTTTCTCCAGCGCGGAGCTTCTCCAGTATGGAGTTTCTCAAGCACGCTGTTTCTCCAGCATGGAGTTTCTCCAACACGGAGTTTCTCCAGCACGGAGTTTGTCCAGCACGGAGTTTCTCCAGCACGGAGTTTCTCCAACACGGAGTTTCTCCAACACGGAGTTTCTCAAACACGAAGTTTCTCCAGCACGAAGTTTCTCCAACACGGAGTTTCTCCAACACGGAGTTTCTTAAACACAGAGTTTCTCCAGCACGGAGTTTCTCCAGCACGAAGATTCTCCAGCAAGCAGTTTCTCCACACAGAGTTTCTGAAGCACGAAGTTTCTCCAGCACGGAGTTCCTCCAACACGGAGTTTCTCAAACACGGAGTTTCTCCAGCACAGATTTTCTCCAGCATGGAGTTTCTCTAGCACGGAGTTTGTCCAGCACGGATTTTCTCCAGCACGGAGTTTCTCCAGCACGGAGTTTCTCCAGCACGGAGTTTCTCCAGCACGGAGTTTCTCCAAAACAGAGTTTCTCCAACACGGAGTTTCTCCAACAGGAAGTTTCTCCGGCGCGGAGTTTCTCCAGCACGCAGTTTCTCCAACGCAGAGTTTCTCCAACGCAGTTTCTCCAGCGCGGAGTTTCTCCAGCGCGGAGTTTCTCCAGCGCGGAGCTTCTCCAGAGCGGAGTTTCTCCAGCACGGAGTTTCTCCAGCGCGGAGTTTCTCCAAGGCGGAGTTTCTCCAGCGCGGAGTTTCTCCAACGCGGAGTTTCTCCAAAGCGGAGTTTCTCCAGCGCGGAGTTTCTCTAGCGCGGAGTTTCTAAACCGCGGAGTTTCTCCAGCTCGGAGTTTCTCCAAAACAGAGTTTCTCCAACACGGAGTTTCTCCAACAGGAAGTTTCTCCGGCGCGGAGTTTCTCCAGCACGCAGTTTCTCCAACGCAGAGTTTCTCCAACGCAGTTTCTCCAACGCGGAGTTTCTCCAGCGCGGAGTTTCTCCAGCGCGGAGTTTCTCCAGCGCGGAGCTTCTCCAGAGCGGAGTTTCTCCAGCACGGAGTTTCTCCAGCGCGGAGTTTCTCCAAGGCGGAGTTTCTCCAGCGCGGAGTTTCTCCAACGCGGAGTTTCTCCAAAGCGGAGTTTCTCCAGCGCGGAGTTTCTCTAGCGCGGAGTTTCTAAACCGCGGAGTTTCTCCAGCTCGGAGTTTCTCCAACACGGAGTTTCTCCAGCGCGGAGTTTCCCAACGCGGAGTTTCTCCAACGGGGACTTTCTCCAATGCAGAGTTTCTCCAACGCAGAGTTTCTCCAACGCAGACCTTCTCATACACAGAGTTTCTCCAGCACGGTGTTTCTCCAGCATGGAGTTTCTCTAGCACGGAGTTTGTCCAGCACGGATTTTCTCCAACACGGAATTTCTCCAACACAGAGTTTCTCCAACACGGAGTTTCTCAAACACGAAGTTTCTCCAGCACGGAGTTTCTCCAGCACGGAGATTCTCCAGCACGGAGATTCTCCAGCAAGGAGTTTCTCCAGCACGGAGTTTCTCAAGCACGGAGTTTCTCCAGCACGGATTTTCTCCAACACAGAGTTCCTCCAGCACAGAGTTTCCCCAGCATGGAGTTTCTCCAGCACGGAGTTTCTCCAACGCGGACTTTCTCCAACGCGGAGTTTCTCCAGCGCGGAGTTTCTCCAACGCAGAGCTTCTCCAACGCAGAGTTTCTCCAACGCAGAGTTTCTTATACACAGTGTTTCTCCAGCGCGGAGTTTCTCCAGCACGGAGATTCTCCAGCACGGAGTTTCTCCAGCACGGAATTTCTCCAACACGGAGTTTCTCCAACACGGAGTTTCTCCAGCACGGAGTTTGTCCAGCACGGAGTTTCTTCAGCACGGAGTTTCTCCAACACGGAGTTTGTCCAACACGGAGTTTCTCAAACACGAAGTTTCTCCAGCACGAAGTTTCTCCAACACGGAGTTTCTCCAACACGGAGTTTCTTAAACACAGAGTTTCTCCAGCACGGAGTTTCTCCAGCACGAAGATTCTCCAGCAAGCAGTTTCTCCACACAGAGTTTCTGAAGCACGAAGTTTCTCCAGCACGGAGTTCCTCCAACACGGAGTTTCTCAAACACGGAGTTTCTCCAGCACAGATTTTCTCCAGCATGGAGTTTCTCTAGCACGGAGTTTGTCCAGCACGGATTTTCTCCAGCACGGAGTTTCTCCAGCACGGAGTTTCTCCAGCACGGAGTTTCTCCAAAACAGAGTTTCTCCAACACGGAGTTTCTCCAACAGGAAGTTTCTCCGGCGCGGAGTTTCTCCAGCACGCAGTTTCTCCAACGCAGAGTTTCTCCAACGCAGTTTCTCCAGCGCGGAGTTTCTCCAGCGCGGAGTTTCTCCAGCGCGGAGCTTCTCCAGAGCGGAGTTTCTCCAGCACGGAGTTTCTCCAGCGCGGAGTTTCTCCAAGGCGGAGTTTCTCCAGCGCGGAGTTTCTCCAACGCGGAGTTTCTCCAAAGCGGAGTTTCTCCAGCGCGGAGTTTCTCTAGCTCGGAGTTTCTAAACCGCGGAGTTTCTCCAGCTCGGAGTTTCTCCAAAACAGAGTTTCTCCAACACGGAGTTTCTCCAACAGGAAGTTTCTCCGGCGCGGAGTTTCTCCAGCACGCAGTTTCTCCAACGCAGAGTTTCTCCAACGCAGTTTCTCCAACGCGGAGTTTCTCCAGCGCGGAGTTTCTCCAGCGCGGAGTTTCTCCAGCGCGGAGCTTCTCCAGAGCGGAGTTTCTCCAGCACGGAGTTTCTCCAGCGCGGAGTTTCTCATAGGCGGAGTTTCTCCAGCGCGGAGTTTCTCCAACGCGGAGTTTCTCCAAAGCGGAGTTTCTCCAGCGCGGAGTTTCTAAACCGCGGAGTTTCTCCAGCTCGGAGTTTCTCCAACACGGAGTTTCTCCAGCGCGGAGTTTCCCAACGCGGAGTTTCTCCAACGGGGACTTTCTCCAATGCAGAGTTTCTCCAACGCAGAGTTTCTCCAACGCAGAGCTTCTCATACACAGAGTTTCTCCAGCACGGTGTTTCTCCAGCATGGAGTTTCTCTAGCACGGAGTTTGTCCAGCACGGATTTTCTCCAGCACGAAGTTTCTCCAGCACGCAGTTTCTCCAGCGTGGAGTTTCTCCAACGCGGAGTATCTCCAGAGCAGAGTTTCTCTAGCGCGGAGTTTCTAAAGCGCGGAGTTTCTCCAGCTCGGAGTTTCTCCAACACGGAGTTTCTCCAGCACGGAGTTTCACCAGCGCGGAGTTTCCCAACGCGGAGTTTCTCCAACGCGGAGTTTCTCCACCGCAGAGTTTCTCCAACGCAGAGTTTCTTATAAACAGAGTTTCTCCAGCACGGAGTTTCTCCAGCACGGAGTTTCTCCAGCATGGAGTTTCTCCAACACGGAGTTTCTCCAGCACGGAGTTTCTCCAGCACGCAGTTTCTCCAGCGCGGAGTTTCTCCAGCGTGGAGTTTCTCCAACGCGGAGTATCTCCAGAGCAGAGTTTCTCTAGCGCGGAGTTTCTAAAGCGCGGAGTTTCTCCAGCTCGGAGTTTCTCCAAGACGGAGTTTCTCCAGCACGGAGTTTCACCAGCGCGGAGTTTCCCAACGCGGAGTTTCTCCAACGCGGAGTTTCTCCACCGCAGAGTTTCTCCAACGCAGAGTTTCTTATAAACAGAGTTTCTCCAGCACGGAGTTTCTCCAGCACGGAGATTCTCCAGCACGGAGTTTCTCCTGCACGAAGTTTCTCCAACACGGAGTTTCTCCAGCACGGAGTATGTCCAGCACGGAGTTTCTCCAGCACGGAGTTTCTCCAACAAAGAGTTTGTCCAACACGGAGTTTCTCAAGCACGAAGTTTCTCCAACACGGAGTTTCTCCAACACGGAGTTTCTCCAACACGGAGTTTCTTAAACACGGAGTTTCTCCAGCACGGAGTTTCTCCAGCACGGAGTTTCTCCAGCACGAAGTTTCTCCAACGCGGACTTTCTTCAACGCGGAGTTTCTCCAACGCAGAATTTCTCCAACGCAGAGTTTCTTATACACAGAGTTTCTCCAGCACGGAGTTTCTCCAGCACGGAGATTCTAAAGCACGGAGTTTATACAGCACGAAGTTTCTCCAACACGGAGTTTTTCCAACACGGAGTTTGTCCAGCACGGAGTTTCTCCAGCACGGAGTTTCTCCAGCAAGGAGTTTGTCCAACTCGGAGTTTCTCCAACACGAAGTTTCTCCAGCACGAAGTTTCTCCAACACGGAGTTTCTCCAACACGGAGTTTCTCAAACACGGAGTTTCTCCAGCATGGAGATTCTCCAGCAAGGAGTTTCTCCAGCAAAGAGTTTCTGAAGCACGTAGTTTCTCCAGCACGGAGTTGCTCCAACACAGATTTTCTCCAACACGGAGTTTCTCCAGCACAGATTTTCTCCAACGCAGTTTCTCAAGCGCGGAGTTTCTCCAGCGCGGAGTTTCTCCTGCGCGGAGCTTCTCCAGCGCGGAGTTTCTCCAGCACGGAGTTTCTCCAGCACGTAGTTTTTCCAACGCCGAGTTCCTCCAGCGCGGAATTTCACCAACGAGGAGTTTCTCCAGCGCGGAGTTTCTTAAGCGCGGAGTTTCTCCAGCTTGGAGTTTCTCCAACACGTAGTTTCTCCAGCATTGAGTTTCTCCAGCGCGGAGTTTCCCAACGCGGAGTTTCTCCAACGCAGAGTTTCTCAAACGCAGTTTCTCCAACGCAGAGCTTCTCATACACAGAGTTTATCCAGCACGGTGTTTCTCCAGCGCGGAGCTTCTCCAGTATGGAGTTTCTCAAGCACGCTGTTTCTCCAGCATGGAGTTCCTCCAACACGGAGTTTCTCTAACACGGAGTTTCTCCAGCACAGAGTTTCTCAAGCATGGAGTTTCTCCAGCATGGAGTTTCTCCAACGCGGACTTTCTCCAACGCGGAGTTTCTCCAAAACGGAGTTTCTCCAGCACGGAGTTTCTCCAACACGAAGTTTCTCCAGCGCGGAGTTTCTCCTGTGCGGAGTTTCTCCAGCGCGCAGTTTCTCCAACGCAGAGTTTCTCCAACGCAGTTTCTCCAACGCGGAGTTTCTCCAACACGGAGTTTCTCCAACAGGGAGTTTCTCCAGCACGGAGTTTGTCCAGCACGGAGTTTCTCAAACACGAAGTTTCTCCAGCACGAAGTTTCTCAAAAACGAAGTTTCTCAAACGCGGAGTTTCTCCAGCACGGAGATTCTCCAGCAGGGAGTTTCTCCAGCACAGTTTCTGAAGCACGGAGTTTCTCCAGCACGGAGTTCCTCCAACACGGAGTTTCTCCAACACGGAGTTTCTCCAGCATGGAGTTTCTCCAGCACGGAGTTTCTCCAGCACGGACTTTCTCCAGCACGGAGTTTCTCCAACGCAGAGTTTCTCCAACACAGAGTTTCTCCAGCACGGATTTTTTCCAGCACGGAGTTTCTCCAGCACGGAGTTTCTCCAGCATGGAGTTTCTCCAACACGGAGTTTCTCCAGCACGGAGTTTCTCCAGCACGCAGTTTCTCCAGCGCGGAGTTTCTCCAGCGTGGAGTTTCTCCAACGCGGAGTATCTCCAGAGCAGAGTTTCTCTAGCGCGGAGTTTCTAAAGCGCGGAGTTTCTCCAGCTCGGAGTTTCTCCAAAACGGAGTTTCTCCAGCACGGAGTTTCACCAGCGCGGAGTTTCCCAACGCGGAGTTTCTCCAACGCAGAGTTTCTTATAAACAGAGTTTCTCCAGCACGGAGTTTCTCCAGCACGGAGATTCTCCAGCACGGAGTTTCTCCAGCAAAGAGTTTCTCAAGCACGTAGTTTCTCCAGCACGGAGTTGCTCCAACACAGATTTTCTCCAACACGGAGTTTCTCCAGCACAGATTTTCTCCAACGCAGTTTCTCAAGCGCGGAGTTTCTCCAGCGCGGAGTTTCTCCTGCGCGGAGCTTCTCCAGCGCGGAGTTTCTCCAGCACGGAGTTTCTCCAGCACGTAGTTTTTCCAACGCCGAGTTCCTCCAGCGCGGAATTTCACCAACGCGGAGTTTCTCCAGCTTGGAGTTTCTCCAACACGGAGTTTCTCCAGCATTGAGTTTTTCCAGCGCGGAGTTTCCCAACGCGGAGTTTCTCCAACGCGGAGTTTCTCCAACGCAGAGTTTCTCAAACGCAGTTTCTCCAACGCAGAGCTTCTCATACACAGAGTTTATCCAGCACGGTGTTTCTCCAGCGCGGAGCTTCTCCAGTATGGAGTTTCTCAAGCACGCTGTTTCTCCAGCATGGAGTTCCTCCAACACGGAGTTTCTCTAACACGGAGTTTCTCCAGCACAGAGTTTCTCAAGCATGGAGTTTCTCCAGCATGGAGTTTCTCCAACGCGGACTTTCCCCAACGCGGAGTTTCTCCAAAACGGAGTTTCTCCAGCACGGAGTTTCTCCAACACGAAGTTTCTCCAGCGCGGAGTTTCTCCTGTGCGGAGTTTCTCCAGCACGCAGTTTCTCCAACGCAGAGTTTCTCCAACGCAGTTTCTCCAACGCGGAGTTTCTCCAGCGCGGAGTTTCTCCAACACGGAGTTTCTCCAACAGGGAGTTTCTCCAGCACGGAGTTTGTCCAGCACGGAGTTTCTCAAACACGAAGTTTCTCCAGCACGAAGTTTCTCAAAAACGAAGTTTCTCAAACGCGGAGTTTCTCCAGCACGGAGATTCTCCAGCAAGGAGTTTCTCCAGCACAGTTTCTGAAGCACGGAGTTTCTCCAGCACGAAGTTCCTCCAACACGGAGTTTCTCCAACAGGGAGTTTCTCCAGCATGGAGTTTCTCCAGCACGGAGTTTCTCCAGCACGGACTTTCTCCAGCACGGAGTTTCTCCAACGCAGAGTTTCTCCAACACAGAGTTTCTCCAGCACGGATTTTTTCCAGCACGGAGTTTCTCCAGCACGGAGTTTCTCCAGCATGGAGTTTCTCCAACACGGAGTTTCTCCAGCACGGAGTTTCTCCAGCACGCAGTTTCTCCAGCGCGGAGTTTCTCCAGCGTGGAGTTTCTCCAACGCGGAGTATCTCCAGAGCAGAGTTTCTCTAGCGCGGAGTTTCTAAAGCGCGGAGTTTCTCCAGCTCGGAGTTTCTCCAAAACGGAGTTTCTCCAGCACGGAGTTTCACCAGCGCGGAGTTTCCCAACGCGGAGTTTCTCCAACGCGGAGTTTCTCCAACGCAGAGTTTCTCCAACGCAGAGTTTCTTATAAACAAAGTTTCTCCAGCACGGAGTTTCTCCAGCACGGAGATTCTCCAGCACGGAGTTTCTCCTGCACGAAGTTTCTCCAACACGGAGTTTCTCCAGCACGGAGTTTGTCCAGCACGGAGTTTCTCCAGCACGGAGTTTCTCCAACAAAGAGTTTGTCCAACACGGAGTTTCTCAAGCACGAAGTTTCTCCAACACGGAGTTTCTCCAACACGGAGTTTCTCCAACACGGAGTTTCTTAAACACGGAGTTTCTCCAGCACGGAGTTTCTCCAGCACGGACATTCTCCAGCAAGCAGTTTCTCCAGCACAGAGTTTCTGGAGCACGAAGTTTCTCCAGCACGGAGTTCCTCCAACACGGAGTTTCTCCAACACGGAGTTTCTCCAGCATGGAGTTTCTCCAGCACGGAGTTTCTCCAGCACGGACTTTCTCCAGCACGGAGTTTCTCCAACGCAGAGTTTCTCCAACACAGAGTTTCTCCAGCACGGATTTTGTCCAGCACGGAGTTTCTCCAGCACGGAGTTTCTCCAGCATGGAGTTTCTCCAACACGGAGTTTCTCCAGCACGGAGTTTCTCCAGCACGCAGTTTCTCCAGCGCGGAGTTTCTCCAGCGTGGAGTTTCTCCAACGCGGAGTATCTCCAGAGCAGAGTTTCTCTAGCGCGGAGTTTCTAAAGCGCGGAGTTTCTCCAGCTCGGAGTTTCTCCAACACGGAGTTTCTCCAGCACGGAGTTTCACCAGCGCGGAGTTTCCCAACGCGGAGTTTCTCCAACGCGGAGTTTCTCCACCGCAGAGTTTCTCCAACGCAGAGTTTCTTATAAACAGAGTTTCTCCAGCACGGAGTTTCTCCAGCACGGAGATTCTCCAGCACGGAGTTTCTCCTGCACGAAGTTTCTCCAACACGGAGTTTCTCCAGCACGGAGTATGTCCAGCACGGAGTTTCTCCAGCACGGAGTTTCTCCAACAAAGAGTTTGTCCAACACAGAGTTTCTCAAGCACGAAGTTTCTCCAACACGGAGTTTCTCCAACACGAAGTTTCTCCAACACGGAGTTTCTTAAACACGGAGTTTCTCCAGCACGGAGTTTCTCCAGCACGGAGTTTCTCCAGCACGAAGTTTCTCCAACGCGGACTTTCTTCAACGCGGAGTTTCTCCAACGCAGAATTTCTCCAACGCAGAGTTTCTTATACACAGAGTTTCTCCAGCACGGAGTTTCTCCAGCACGGAGATTCTAAAGCACGGAGTTTCTACAGCACGAAGTTTCTCCAACACGGAGTTTTTCCAACACGGAGTTTGTCCAGCACGGAGTTTCTCCAGCACGGAGTTTCTCCAGCAAGGAGTTTGTCCAACTCGGAGTTTCTCCAACACGAAGTTTCTCCAGCACGAAGTTTCTCCAACACGGAGTTTCTCCAACACGGAGTTTCTCAAACACGGAGTTTCTCCAGCATGGAGATTCTCCAGCAAGGAGTTTCTCCAGCAAAGAGTTTCTGAAGCACGTAGTTTCTCCAGCACGGAGTTGCTCCAACACAGATTTTCTCCAACACGGAGTTTCTCCAGCACAGATTTTCTCCAACGCAGTTTCTCAAGCGCGGAGTTTCTCCAGCGCGGAGTTTCTCCTGCGCGGAGCTTCTCCAGCGCGGAGTTTCTCCAGCACGGAGTTTCTCCAGCACGTAGTTTTTCCAACGCCGAGTTCCTCCAGCGCGGAATTTCACAAACGCGGAGTTTCTCCAGCGCGGAGTTTCTTAAGCGCGGAGTTTCTCCAGCTTGGAGTTTCTCCAACACGGAGTTTCTCCAGCATTGAGTTTCTCCAGCGCGGAGTTTCCCAACGCGGAGTTTCTCCAACGCGGAGTTTCTCCAACGCAGAGTTTCTCAAACGCAGTTTCTCCAACGCAGAGCTTCTCATACACAGAGTTTATCCAGCACGGTGTTTCTCCAGCGCGGAGCTTCTCCAGTATGGAGTTTCTCAAGCACGCTGTTTCTCCAGCATGGAGTTCCTCCAACACGGAGTTTCTCTAACACGGAGTTTCTCCAGCACAGAGTTTCTCAAGCATGGAGTTTCTCCAGCATGGAGTTTCTCCAACGCGGACTTTCTCCAACGCGGAGTTTCTCCAAAACGGAGTTTCTCCAGCACGGAGTTTCTCCAACACGAAGTTTCTCCAGCGCGGAGTTTCTCCTGTGCGGAGTTTCTCCAGCACGCAGTTTCTCCAACGCAGAGTTTCTCCAACGCAGTTTCTCCAACGCGGAGTTTCTCCAGCGCGGAGTTTCTCCAACACGGAGTTTCTCCAACAGGGAGTTTCTCCAGCACGGAGTTTGTCCAGCACGGAGTTTCTCAAACACGAAGTTTCTCCAGCACGAAGTTTCTCAAAAACGAAGTTTCTCAAACGCGGAGTTTCTCCAGCACGGAGATTCTCCAGCAAGGAGTTTCTCCAGCACAGTTTCTGAAGCACGGAGTTTCTCCAGCACGGAGTTCCTCCAACACGGAGTTTCTCCAACAGGGAGTTTCTCCAGCATGGAGTTTCTCCAGCACGGAGTTTCTCCAGCACGGACTTTCTCCAGCACGGAGTTTCTCCAACGCAGAGTTTCTCCAACACAGAGTTTCTCCAGCACGGATTTTTTCCAGCACGGAGTTTCTCCAGCACGGAGTTTCTCCAGCATGGAGTTTCTCCAACACGGAGTTTCTCCAGCACGGAGTTTCTCCAGCACGCAGTTTCTCCAGCGCGGAGTTTCTCCAGCGTGGAGTTTCTCCAACGCGGAGTATCTCCAGAGCAGAGTTTCTCTAGCGCGGAGTTTCTAAAGCGCGGAGTTTCTCCAGCTCGGAGTTTCTCCAAAACGGAGTTTCTCCAGCACGGAGTTTCACCAGCGCGGAGTTTCCCAACGCGGAGTTTCTCCAACGCGGAGTTTCTCCAACGCAGAGTTTCTCCAACGCAGAGTTTCTTATAAACAAAGTTTCTCCAGCACGGAGTTTCTCCAGCACGGAGATTCTCCAGCACGGAGTTTCTCCTGCACGAAGTTTCTCCAACACGGAGTTTCTCCAGCACGGAGTTTGTCCAGCACGGAGTTTCTCCAGCACGGAGTTTCTCCAACAAAGAGTTTGTCCAACACGGAGTTTCTCAAGCACGAAGTTTCTCCAACACGGAGTTTCTCCAACACGGAGTTTCTCCAACACGGAGTTTCTTAAACACGGAGTTTCTCCAGCACGGAGTTTCTCCAGCACGGACATTCTCCAGCAAGCAGTTTCTCCAGCACAGAGTTTCTGGAGCACGAAGTTTCTCCAGCACGGAGTTCCTCCAACACGGAGTTTCTCCAACACGGAGTTTCTCCAGCATGGAGTTTCTCCAGCACGGAGTTTCTCCAGCACGGACTTTCTCCAGCACGGAGTTTCTCCAACGCAGAGTTTCTCCAACACAGAGTTTCTCCAGCACGGATTTTGTCCAGCACGGAGTTTCTCCAGCACGGAGTTTCTCCAGCATGGAGTTTCTCCAACACGGAGTTTCTCCAGCACGGAGTTTCTCCAGCACGCAGTTTCTCCAGCGCGGAGTTTCTCCAGCGTGGAGTTTCTCCAACGCGGAGTATCTCCAGAGCAGAGTTTCTCTAGCGCGGAGTTTCTAAAGCGCGGAGTTTCTCCAGCTCGGAGTTTCTCCAACACGGAGTTTCTCCAGCACGGAGTTTCACCAGCGCGGAGTTTCCCAACGCGGAGTTTCTCCAAGGCGGAGTTTCTCCACCGCAGAGTTTCTCCAACGCAGAGTTTCTTATAAACAGAGTTTCTCCAGCACGGAGTTTCTCCAGCACGGAGATTCTCCAGCACGGAGTTTCTCCTGCACGAAGTTTCTCCAACACGGAGTTTCTCCAGCACGGAGTATGTCCAGCACGGAGTTTCTCCAGCACGGAGTTTCTCCAACAAAGAGTTTGTCCAACACGGAGTTTCTCAAGCACGAAGTTTCTCCAACACGGAGTTTCTCCAACACGAAGTTTCTCCAACACGGAGTTTCTTAAACACGGAGTTTCTCCAGCACGGAGTTTCTCCAGCACGGAGTTTCTCCAGCACGAAGTTTCTCCAACGCGGACTTTCTTCAACGCGGAGTTTCTCCAACGCAGAATTTCTCCAACGCAGAGTTTCTTATACACAGAGTTTCTCCAGCACGGAGTTTCTCCAGCACGGAGATTCTAAAGCACGGAGTTTCTACAGCACGAAGTTTCTCCAACACGGAGTTTTTCCAACACGGAGTTTGTCCAGCACGGAGTTTCTCCAGCACGGAGTTTCTCCAGCAAGGAGTTTGTCCAACTCGGAGTTTCTCCAACACGAAGTTTCTCCAGCACGAAGTTTCTCCAACACGGAGTTTCTCCAACACGGAGTTTCTCAAACACGGAGTTTCTCCAGCATGGAGATTCTCCAGCAAGGAGTTTCTCCAGCAAAGAGTTTCTGAAGCACGTAGTTTCTCCAGCACGGAGTTGCTCCAACACAGATTTTCTCCAACACGGAGTTTCTCCAGCACAGATTTTCTCCAACGCAGTTTCTCAAGCGCGGAGTTTCTCCAGCGCGGAGTTTCTCCTGCGCGGAGCTTCTCCAGCGCGGAGTTTCTCCAGCACGGAGTTTCTCCAGCACGTAGTTTTTCCAACGCCGAGTTCCTCCAGCGCGGAATTTCACCAACGCGGAGTTTCTCCAGCGCGGAGTTTCTTAAGCGCGGAGTTTCTCCAGCTTGGAGTTTCTCCAACACGGAGTTTCTCCAGCATTGAGTTTCTCCAGCGCGGAGTTTCCCAACGCGGAGTTTCTCCAACGCGGAGTTTCTCCAACGCAGAGTTTCTCAAACGCAGTTTCTCCAACGCAGAGCTTCTCATACACAGAGTTTATCCAGCACGGTGTTTCTCCAGCGCGGAGCTTCTCCAGTATGGAGTTTCTCAAGCACGCTGTTTCTCCAGCATGGAGTTCCTCCAACACGGAGTTTCTCTAACACGGAGTTTCTCCAGCACAGAGTTTCTCAAGCATGGAGTTTCTCCAGCATGGAGTTTCTCCAACGCGGACTTTCTCCAACGCGGAGTTTCTCCAAAACGGAGTTTCTCCAGCACGGAGTTTCTCCAACACGAAGTTTCTCCAGCGCGGAGTTTCTCCTGTGCGGAGTTCTCCAGCACGCAGTTTCTCCAACGCAGAGTTTCTCCAACGCAGTTTCTCCAACGCGGAGTTTCTCCAGCGCGGAGTTTCTCCAACACGGAGTTTCTCCAACAGGGAGTTTCTCCAGCACGGAGTTTGTCCAGCACGGAGTTTCTCAAACACGAAGTTTCTCCAGCACGAAGTTTCTCAAAAACGAAGTTTCTCAAACGCGGAGTTTCTCCAGCACGGAGATTCTCCAGCAAGGAGTTTCTCCAGCACAGTTTCTGAAGCACGGAGTTTCTCCAGAACGGAGTTCCTCCAACACGGAGTTTCTCCAACA
Source organism: Amblyomma americanum (assembly GCF_052857255.1). Taxonomy (NCBI): domain Eukaryota; kingdom Metazoa; phylum Arthropoda; class Arachnida; order Ixodida; family Ixodidae; genus Amblyomma; species Amblyomma americanum. The sequence goes on along the minus strand of NC_135502.1, from coordinate 147,100,855 downwards.
CGGAGTTTCTCCAGCACGGAGTTTCTCCAGCACGGACTTTCTCCAGCACGGAGTTTCTCCAACGCAGAGTTTCTTCAACACAGACTTTCTCCAGCACGGATTTTTTCCAGCACGGAGTTTCTCCAGCACGGAGTTTCTCCAGCATGGAGTTTCTCCAACACGGAGTTTCTCCAGCACGGAGTTTCTCCAGCACGCAGTTTCTCCAGCGCGGAGTTTCTCCAGCGTGGAGTTTCTCCAACGCGGAGTTTCTAAAGCGCGGAGTTTCTCCAGCTCGGAGTTTCTCCAAAACGGAGTTTCTCCAGCACGGAGTTTCACCAGCGCGGAGTTTCCCAACGCGGAGTTTCTCCAACGCAGAGTTTCTTATAAACAGAGTTTCTCCAGCACGGAGTTTCTCCAGCACGGAGATTCTCCAGCACGGAGTTTCTCCTGCACGAAGTTTCTCCAACACGGAGTTTCTCCAGCACGGAGTTTGTCCAGCACGGAGTTTCTCCAGAACGGAGTTTCTCCAACAAAGAGTTTGTCCAACACGGAGTTTCTCAAGCACGAAGTTTCTCCAACACGAAGTTTCTTAAACACGGAGTTTCTCCAGCACGGAGTTTCTCCAGCACGGACATTCTCCAGCAAGCAGTTTCTCCAGCACAGAGTTTCTGGAGCACGAAGTTTCTCCAGCACGGAGTTCCTCCAACACGGAGTTTCTCCAACACGGAGTTTCTCCAGCATGGAGTTTCTCCAGCACGGAGTTTCTCCAGCACGGACTTTCTCCAGCACGGAGTTTCTCCAACGCAGAGTTTCTCCAACACAGAGTTTCTCCAGCACGGATTTTGTCCAGCACGGAGTTTCTCCAGCACGGAGTTTCTCCAGCACGGAGTTTCTCCAGCATGGAGTTTCTCCAACACGGAGTTTCTCCAGCACGGAGTTTCTCCAGCACGCAGTTTCTCCAGCGCGGAGTTTCTCCAGCGTGGAGTTTCTCCAACGCGGAGTATCTCCAGAGCAGAGTTTCTCTAGCGCGGAGTTTCTAAAGCGCCGAGTTTCTCCAGCTCGGAGTTTCTCCAACACGGAGTTTCTCCAGCACGGAGTTTCACCAGCGCGGAGTTTCCCAACGCGGAGTTTCTCCAACGCGGAGTTTCTTTACCGCAGAGTTTCTCCAACGCAGAGTTTCTTATAAACAGTTTCTCCAGCACGGAGTTTCTCCAGCACGGAGATTCTCCAGCACGGAGTTTCTCCTGCACGAAGTTTCTCCAACACGGAGTTTCTCCAGCACGGAGTATGTCCAGCACGGAGTTTCTCCAGCACGGAGTTTCTCCAACAAAGAGTTTGTCCAACACGGAGTTTCTCAAGCACGAAGTTTCTCCAACACGGAGTTTCTCCAACACGGAGTTTCTTAAACACGGAGTTTCTCCAGCACGGAGTTTCTCCAGCACGGAGTTTCTCCAGCACGGAGTTTCTCCAGCACAAAGTTTCTCCAACGCGGACTTTCTTCAACGCGGAGTTTCTCCAACGCAGAATTTCTCCAACGCAGAGTTTCTTATACACAGAGTTTCTCCAGCACGGAGTTTCTCCAGCACGGAGATTCTAAAGCACGGAGTTTCTCCAGCACGAAGTTTCTCCAACACGGAGTTTTTCCAACACGGAGTTTGTCCAGCACGGAGTTTCTCCAGCACGGAGTTTCTCCAGCAAGGAGTTTGTCCAACTCGGAGTTTCTCCAACACGAAGTTTCTCCAGCACGAAGTTTCTCCAACACGGAGTTTCTCCAACACGGAGTTTCTCAAACACGGAGTTTCTCCAGCATGGAGATTCTCCAGCAAGGAGTTTCTCCAGCAAAGAGTTTCTGAAGCACGGAGTTTCTCCAGCACGGAGTTGCTCCAACACAGATTTTCTCCAACACGGAGTTTCTCCAGCACAGATTTTCTCCAACGCAGTTTCTCAAGCGCGGAGTTTCTCCAGCGCGGAGTTTCTCCTGCGCGGAGCTTCTCCAGCGCAGAGTTTCTCCAGCACGGAGTTTCTCCAGCACGTAGTTTTTCCAACGCCGAGTTCCTCCAGCGCGGAATTTCACCAACGAGGAGTTTCTCCAGCGCGGAGTTTCTTAAGCGCGGAGTTTCTCCAGCTTGGAGTTTCTCCAACACGGAGTTTCTCCAGCATTGAGTTTCTCCAGCGCGGAGTTTCCCAACGCGGAGTTTCTCCAACGCGGAGTTTCTCCAGCGCAGAGTTTCTCAAACGCAGTTTCTCCAACGCAGAGCTTCTCATACACAGAGTTTATCCAGCACGGTGTTTCTCCAGCGCGGAGCTTCTCCAGTATGGAGTTTCTCAAGCACGCTGTTTCTCCAGCATGGAGTTCCTCCAACACGGAGTTTCTCTAACACGGAGTTTCTCCAGCACAGAGTTTCTCAAGCATGGAGTTTCTCCAGCATGGAGTTTCTCCAACGCGGACTTTCTCCAACGCGGAGTTTCTCCAAAACGGAGTTTCTCCAGCACGGAGTTTCTCCAACACGAAGTTTCTCCAGCGCGGAGTTTCTCCTGTGCGGAGTTTCTCCAGCACGCAGTTTCTCCAACGCAGAGTTTCTCCAACGCAGTTTCTCCAACGCGGAGTTTCTCCAGCGCGGAGTTTCTCCAACACGGAGTTTCTCCAACAGGGAGTTTCTCCAGCACGGAGTTTGTCCAGCACGGAGTTTCTCAAACACGAAGTTTCTCCAGCACGAAGTTTCTCAAAAACGAAGTTTCTCAAACGCGGAGTTTCTCCAGCACGGAGTTTTTCCAGCACGGAGTTTCTCCAGCATGGAGTTTCTCCAACACGGAGTTTCTCCAGCACGGAGTTTCTCCAGCACGCAGTTTCTCCAGCGCGGAGTTTCTCCAGCGTGGAGTTTCTCCAACGCGGAGTATCTCCAGAGCAGAGTTTCTCTAGCGCGGAGTTTCTAAAGCGCGGAGTTTCTCCAGCTCGGAGTTTCTCCAACACGGAGTTTCTCCAGCACGGAGTTTCTCCAACGCAGAGTTTCTTATAAACAGAGTTTCTCCAGCACGGAGTTTCTCCAGCACGGAGATTCTCCAGCACGGAGTTTCTCCTGCACGAAGTTTCTCCAACACGGAGTTTCTCCAGCACGGAGTTTGTCCAGCACGGAGTTTCTCCAGCACGGAGTTTCTCCAACAAAGAGTTTGTCCAACACGGAGTTTCTCAAGCACGAAGGTTCTCCACCACGGAGTTTCTCCAACAAGGAGTTTCTCCAACACGGAGTTTCTTAAACACGGAGTTTCTCCAGCACGGAGTTTCTCCAGCACGGACATTCTCCAGCAAGCAGTTTCTCCAGCACAGAGTTTCTGGAGCACGAAGTTTCTCCAGCACGGAGTTCCTCCAACACGGAGTTTCTCCAACACGGAGTTTCTCCAGCACAGATTTTCTCCAGCATGGAGTTTCTCTAGCACGGAGTTTGTCCAGCACGGATTTTCTCCAGCACGGAGTTTCTCCAGCACGGAGTTTCTCCAGCACGGAGTTTCTCCAAAACAGAGTTTCTCCAACACGGAGTTTCTCCAACACGAAGTTTCTCCGGCGCGGAGTTTCTCCAGCACGCAGTTTCTCCAACGCAGAGTTTCTCCAACGCAGTTTCTCCAACGCGGAGTTTCTCCAGCGCGGAGTTTCTCCAGCGCGGAGCTTCTCCAGAGCGGAATTTCTCCAGCACAGAGTTTCTCCAGCACGGAGTTTCTCCAAGGCGGAGTTTCTCCAGCGCGGAGTTTCTCCAAAACGGACTTTCTCCAACACGGAGTTTCTCCAACACAGAGTTTCTCCAGCGCGGAGTTTCCCAACGCGGAGTTTCTCCAACGCGGACTTTCTCCAACGCAGAGTTTCTCCAAGGCAGAGTTTCTTATAAACAGAGTTTCTCCAGCACGGAGTTTCTCCAGCACGGAGATTCTCCAGCACGGAGTTTCTCCTGCACGAAGTTTCTCCAACACGGAGTTTCTCCAACACGGAGTTTCTCCAGCACGGAGTTTGTCCAGCACGGAGTTTCTCCAGCACGGAGTTTCTCCAACACGGAGTTTCTCCAGCACGGAGTTTCTCCAGCACGCAGTTTCTCCAGCGCGGAGTTTCTCCAGCGTGGAGTTTCTCCAACGCGGAGTATCTCCAGAGCAAAGTTTCTCTAGCGCGGAGTTTCTAAAGCGCGGAGTTTCTCCAGCTCGGAGTTTCTCCAAAACGGAGTTTCTCCAGCACGGAGTTTCACCAGCGCGGAGTTTCCCAACGCGGAGTTTCTCCAACGCAGAGTTTCTTATAAACAGAGTTTCTCCAGCACGGAGTTTCTCCAGCACGGAGATTCTCCAGCACGGAGTTTCTCCAGCAAAGAGTTTCTCAAGCACGTAGTTTCTCCAGCACGGAGTTGCTCCAACACAGATTTTCTCCAACACGGAGTTTCTCCAGCACAGATTTTCTCCAACGCAGTTTCTCAAGCGCGGAGTTTCTCCAGCGCGGAGTTTCTCCTGCGCGGAGCTTCTCCAGCGCGGAGTTTCTCCAGCACGGAGTTTCTCCAGCACGTAGTTTTTCCAACGCCGAGTTCCTCCAGCGCGGAATTTCACCAACGCGGAGTTTCTCCAGCTTGGAGTTTCTCCAACACGGAGTTTCTCCAGCATTGAGTTTTTCCAGCGCGGAGTTTCCCAACGCGGAGTTTCTCCAACGCGGAGTTTCTCCAACGCAGAGTTTCTCAAACGCAGTTTCTCCAACGCAGAGCTTCTCATACACAGAGTTTATCCAGCACGGTGTTTCTCCAGCGCGGAGCTTCTCCAGTATGGAGTTTCTCAAGCACGCTGTTTCTCCAGCATGGAGTTCCTCCAACACGGAGTTTCTCTAACACGGAGTTTCTCCAGCACAGAGTTTCTCAAGCATGGAGTTTCTCCAGCATGGAGTTTCTCCAACGCGGACTTTCCCCAACGCGGAGTTTCTCCAAAACGGAGTTTCTCCAGCACGGAGTTTCTCCAACACGAAGTTTCTCCAGCGCGGAGTTTCTCCTGTGCGGAGTTTCTCCAGCACGCAGTTTCTCCAACGCAGAGTTTCTCCAACGCAGTTTCTCCAACGCGGAGTTTCTCCAGCGCGGAGTTTCTCCAACACGGAGTTTCTCCAACAGGGAGTTTCTCCAGCACGGAGTTTGTCCAGCACGGAGTTTCTCAAACACGAAGTTTCTCCAGCACGAAGTTTCTCAAAAACGAAGTTTCTCAAACGCGGAGTTTCTCCAGCACGGAGATTCTCCAGCAAGGAGTTTCTCCAGCACAGTTTCTGAAGCACGGAGTTTCTCCAGCACGGAGTTCCTCCAACACGGAGTTTCTCCAACAGGGAGTTTCTCCAGCATGGAGTTTCTCCAGCACGGAGTTTCTCCAGCACGGACTTTCTCCAGCACGGAGTTTCTCCAACGCAGAGTTTCTCCAACACAGAGTTTCTCCAGCACGGATTTTTTCCAGCACGGAGTTTCTCCAGCACGGAGTTTCTCCAGCATGGAGTTTCTCCAACACGGAGTTTCTCCAGCACGGAGTTTCTCCAGCACGCAGTTTCTCCAGCGCGGAGTTTCTCCAGCGTGGAGTTTCTCCATCGCGGAGTATCTCCAGAGCAGAGTTTCTCTAGCGCGGAGTTTCTAAAGCGCGGAGTTTCTCCAGCTCGGAGTTTCTCCAACACGGAGTTTCTCCAGCACGGAGTTTCACCAGCGCGGAGTTTCCCAACGCGGAGTTTCTCCAACGCGGAGTTTCTCCAACGCAGAGTTTCTCCAACGCAGAGTTTCTTATAAACAAAGTTTCTCCAGCACGGAGTTTCTCCAGCACGGAGATTCTCCAGCACGGAGTTTCTCCTGCACGAAGTTTCTCCAACACGGAGTTTCTCCAGCACGGAGTTTGTCCAGCACGGAGTTTCTCCAGCACGGAGTTTCTCCAACAAAGAGTTTGTCCAACACGGAGTTTCTCAAGCACGAAGTTTCTCCAACACGGAGTTTCTCCAACACGGAGTTTCTCCAACACGGAGTTTCTTAAACACGGAGTTTCTCCAGCACGGAGTTTCTCCAGCACGGACATTCTCCAGCAAGCAGTTTCTCCAGCACAGAGTTTCTGGAGCACGAAGTTTCTCCAGCACGGAGTTCCTCCAACACGGAGTTTCTCCAACACGGAGTTTCTCCAGCATGGAGTTTCTCCAGCACGGAGTTTCTCCAGCACGGACTTTCTCCAGCACGGAGTTTCTCCAACGCAGAGTTTCTCCAACACAGAGTTTCTCCAGCACGGATTTTGTCCAGCACGGAGTTTCTCCAGCACGGAGTTTCTCCAGCATGGAGTTTCTCCAACACGGAGTTTCTCCAGCACGGAGTTTCTCCAGCACGCAGTTTCTCCAGCGCGGAGTTTCTCCAGCGTGGAGTTTCTCCAACGCGGAGTATCTCCAGAGCAGAGTTTCTCTAGCGCGGAGTTTCTAAAGCGCGGAGTTTCTCCAGCTCGGAGTTTCTCCAACACGGAGTTTCTCCAGCACGGAGTTTCACCAGCGCGGAGTTTCCCAACGCGGAGTTTCTCCAACGCGGAGTTTCTCCACCGCAGAGTTTCTCCAACGCAGAGTTTCTTATAAACAGAGTTTCCAGCACGGAGTTTCTCCAGCACGGAGATTCTCCAGCACGGAGTTTCTCCTGCACGAAGTTTCTCCAACACGGAGTTTCTCCAGCACGGAGTATGTCCAGCACGGAGTTTCTCCAGCACGGAGTTTCTCCAACAAAGAGTTTGTCCAACACGGAGTTTCTCAAGCACGAAGTTTCTCCAACACGGAGTTTCTCCAACACGAAGTTTCTCCAACACGGAGTTTCTTAAACACGGAGTTTCTCCAGCACGGAGTTTCTCCAGCACGGAGTTTCTCCAGCACGAAGTTTCTCCAACGCGGACTTTCTTCAACGCGGAGTTTCTCCAACGCAGAATTTCTCCAACGCAGAGTTTCTTATACACAGAGTTTCTCCAGCACGGAGTTTCTCCAGCACGGAGATTCTAAAGCACGGAGTTTCTACAGCACGAAGTTTCTCCAACACGGAGTTTTTCCAACACGGAGTTTGTCCAGCACGGAGTTTCTCCAGCACGGAGTTTCTCCAGCAAGGAGTTTGTCCAACTCGGAGTTTCTCCAACACGAAGTTTCTCCAGCACGAAGTTTCTCCAACACGGAGTTTCTCCAACACGGAGTTTCTCAAACACGGAGTTTCTCCAGCATGGAGATTCTCCAGCAAGGAGTTTCTCCAGCAAAGAGTTTCTGAAGCACGTAGTTTCTCCAGCACGGAGTTGCTCCAACACAGATTTTCTCCAACACGGAGTTTCTCCAGCACAGATTTTCTCCAACGCAGTTTCTCAAGCGCGGAGTTTCTCCAGCGCGGAGTTTCTCCTGCGCGGAGCTTCTCCAGCGCGGAGTTTCTCCAGCACGGAGTTTCTCCAGCACGTAGTTTTTCCAACGCCGAGTTCCTCCAGCGCGGAATTTCACCAACGCGGAGTTTCTCCAGCGCGGAGTTTCTTAAGCGCGGAGTTTCTCCAGCTTGGAGTTTCTCCAACACGGAGTTTCTCCAGCATTGAGTTTCTCCAGCGCGGAGTTTCCCAACGCGGAGTTTCTCCAACGCGGAGTTTCTCCAACGCAGAGTTTCTCAAACGCAGTTTCTCCAACGCAGAGCTTCTCATACACAGAGTTTATCCAGCACGGTGTTTCTCCAGCGCGGAGCTTCTCCAGTATGGAGTTTCTCAAGCACGCTGTTTCTCCAGCATGGAGTTCCTCCAACACGGAGTTTCTCTAACACGGAGTTTCTCCAGCACAGAGTTTCTCAAGCATGGAGTTTCTCCAGCATGGAGTTTCTCCAACGCGGACTTTCTCCAACGCGGAGTTTCTCCAAAACGGAGTTTCTCCAGCACGGAGTTTCTCCAACACGAAGTTTCTCCAGCGCGGAGTTTCTCCTGTGCGGAGTTTCTCCAGCACGCAGTTTCTCCAACGCAGAGTTTCTCCAACGCAGTTTCTCCAACGCGGAGTTTCTCCAGCGCGGAGTTTCTCCAACACGGAGTTTCTCCAACAGGGAGTTTCTCCAGCACGGAGTTTGTCCAGCACGGAGTTTCTCAAACACGAAGTTTCTCCAGCACGAAGTTTCTCAAAAACGAAGTTTCTCAAACGCGGAGTTTCTCCAGCACGGAGATTCTCCAGCAAGGAGTTTCTCCAGCACAGTTTCTGAAGCACGGAGTTTCTCCAGAACGGAGTTCCTCCAACACGGAGTTTCTCCAACACGGAGTTTCTCCAGCACGGAGTTTCTCCAGCACGGACTTTCTCCAGCACGGAGTTTCTCCAACGCAGAGTTTCTCCAACACAGACTTTCTCCAGCACGGATTTTTTCCAGCACGGAGTTTCTCCAGCACGGAGTTTCTCCAGCATGGAGTTTCTCCAACACGGAGTTTCTCCAGCACGGAGTTTCTCCAGCACGCAGTTTCTCCAGCGCGGAGTTTCTCCAGCGTGGAGTTTCTCCAACGCGGAGTATCTCCAGAGCAGAGTTTCTCTAGCGCGGAGTTTCTAAAGCGCGGAGTTTCTCCAGCTCGGAGTTTCTCCAAAACGGAGTTTCTCCAGCACGGAGTTTCACCAGCGCGGATTTTCCCAACGCGGAGTTTCTCCAACGCAGAGTTTCTTATAAACAGAGTTTCTCCAGCACGGAGTTTCTCAAGCACGGATATTCTCCAGCACGGAGTTTCTCCTGCACGAAGTTTCTCCAACACGGAGTTTCTCCAGCACGGAGTTTGTCCAGCACGGAGTTTCTCCAGCACGGAGTTTCTCCAACAAAGAGTTTGTCCAACACGGAGTTTCTCAAGCACGAAGTTTCTCCAACACGAAGTTTCTTAAACACGGAGTTTCTCCAGCACGGAGTTTCTCCAGCACGGACATTCTCCAGCAAGCAGTTTCTCCAGCACAGAGTTTCTGGAGCACGAAGTTTCTCCAGCACGGAGTTCCTCCAACACGGAGTTTCTCCAACACGGAGTTTCTCCAGCATGGAGTTTCTCCAGCACGGAGTTTCTCCAGCACGGACTTTCTCCAGCACGGAGTTTCTCCAACGCAGAGTTTCTCCAACACAGAGTTTCTCCAGCACGGATTTTGTCCAGCACGGAGTTTCTCCAGCACGGAGTTTCTCCAGCACGGAGTTTCTCCAGCATGGAGTTTCTCCAACACGGAGTTTCTCCAGCACGGAGTTTCTCCAGCACGCAGTTTCTCCAGCGCGGAGTTTCTCCAGCGTGGAGTTTCTCCAACGCGGAGTATCTCCAGAGCAGAGTTTCTCTAGCGCGGAGTTTCTAAAGCGCCGAGTTTCTCCAGCTCGGAGTTTCTCCAACACGGAGTTTCTCCAGCACGGAGTTTCACCAGCGCGGAGTTTCCCAACGCGGAGTTTCTCCAACGCGGAGTTTCTCCACCGCAGAGTTTCTCCAACGCAGAGTTTCTTATAAACAGAGTTTCTCCAGCACGGAGTTTCTCCAGCACGGAGATTCTCCAGCACGGAGTTTCTCCTGCACGAAGTTTCTCCAACACGGAGTTTCTCCAGCACGGAGTATGTCCAGCACGGAGTTTCTCCAGCACGGAGTTTCTCCAACAAAGAGTTTGTCCAACACGGAGTTTCTCAAGCACGAAGTTTCTCCAACACGGAGTTTCTCCAACACGGAGTTTCTTAAACACGGAGTTTCTCCAGCACGGAGTTTCTCCAGCACGGAGTTTCTCCAGCACGGAGTTTCTCCAGCACAAAGTTTCTCCAATGCGGACTTTCTTCAACGCGGAGTTTCTCCAACGCAGAATTTCTCCAACGCAGAGTTTCTTATACACAGAGTTTCTCCAGCACGGAGTTTCTCCAGCACGGAGATTCTAAAGCACGGAGTTTCTCCAGCACGAAGTTTCTCCAACACGGAGTTTTTCCAACACGGAGTTTGTCCAGCACGGAGTTTCTCCAGCACGGAGTTTCTCCAGCAAGGAGTTTGTCCAACTCGGAGTTTCTCCAACACGAAGTTTCTCCAGCATGAAGTTTCTCCAACACGGAGTTTCTCCAACACGGAGTTTCTCAAACACGGAGTTTCTCCAGCATGGAGATTCTCCAGCAAGGAGTTTCTCCAGCAAAGAGTTTCTGAAGCACGGAGTTTCTCCAGCACGGAGTTGCTCCAACACAGATTTTCTCCAACACGGAGTTTCTCCAGCACAGATTTTCTCCAACGCAGTTTCTCAAGCGCGGAGTTTCTCCAGCGCGGAGTTTCTCCTGCGCGGAGCTTCTCCAGCGCGGAGTTTCTCCAGCACGGAGTTTCTCCAGCACGTAGTTTTTCCAACGCCGAGTTCCTCCAGCGCGGAATTTCACCAACGAGGAGTTTCTCCAGCGCGGAGTTTCTTAAGCGCGGAGTTTCTCCAGCTTGGAGTTTCTCCAACACGGAGTTTCTCCAGCATTGAGTTTCTCCAGCGCGGAGTTTCCCAACGCGGAGTTTCTCCAACGCGGAGTTTCTCCAGCGCAGAGTTTCTCAAACGCAGTTTCTCCAACGCAGAGCTTCTCATACACAGAGTTTATCCAGCACGGTGTTTCTCCAGCGCGGAGCTTCTCCAGTATGGAGTTTCTCAAGCACGCTGTTTCTCCAGCATGGAGTTCCTCCAACACGGAGTTTCTCTAACACGGAGTTTCTCCAGCACAGAGTTTCTCAAGCATGGAGTTTCTCCAGCATGGAGTTTCTCCAACGCGGACTTTCTCCAACGCGGAGTTTCTCCAAAACGGAGTTTCTCCAGCACGGAGTTTCTCCAACACGAAGTTTCTCCAGCGCGGAGTTTCTCCTGTGCGGAGTTTCTCCAGCACGCAGTTTCTCCAACGCAGAGTTTCTCCAACGCAGTTTCTCCAACGCGGAGTTTCTCCAGCGCGGAGTTTCTCCAACACGGAGTTTCTCCAACAGGGAGTTTCTCCAGCACGGAGTTTGTCCAGCACGGAGTTTCTCAAACACGAAGTTTCTCCAGCACGAAGTTTCTCAAAAACGAAGTTTCTCAAACGCGGAGTTTCTCCAGCACGGAGTTTTTCCAGCACGGAGTTTCTCCAGCATGGAGTTTCTCCAACACGGAGTTTCTCCAGCACGGAGTTTCTCCAGCACGCAGTTTCTCCAGCGCGGAGTTTCTCCAGCGTGGAGTTTCTCCAACGCGGAGTATCTCCAGAGCAGAGTTTCTCTAGCGCGGAGTTTCTAAAGCGCGGAGTTTCTCCAGCTCGGAGTTTCTCCAACACGGAGTTTCTCCAGCACGGAGTTTCTCCAACGCAGAGTTTCTTATAAACAGAGTTTCTCCAGCACGGAGTTTCTCCAGCACGGAGATTCTCCAGCACGGAGTTTCTCCTGCACGAAGTTTCTCCAACACGGAGTTTCTCCAGCACGGAGTTTGTCCAGCACGGAGTTTCTCCAGCACGGAGTTTCTCCAACAAAGAGTTTGTCCAACACGGAGTTTCTCAAGCACGAAGGTTCTCCACCACGGAGTTTCTCCAACAAGGAGTTTCTCCAACACGGAGTTTCTTAAACACGGAGTTTCTCCAGCACGGAGTTTCTCCAGCACGGACATTCTCCAGCAAGCAGTTTCTCCAGCACAGAGTTTCTGGAGCACGAAGTTTCTCCAGCACGGAGTTCCTCCAACACGGAGTTTCTCCAACACGGAGTTTCTCCAGCACAGATTTTCTCCAGCATGGAGTTTCTCTAGCACGGAGTTTGTCCAGCACGGATTTTCTCCAGCACGGAGTTTCTCCAAAACAGAGTTTCTCCAACACGGAGTTTCTCCAACACGAAGTTTCTCCGGCGCGGAGTTTCTCCAGCACGCAGTTTCTCCAACGCAGAGTTTCTCCAACGCAGTTTCTCCAACGCGGAGTTTCTCCAGCGCGGAGTTTCTCCAGCGCGGAGCTTCTCCAGAGCGGAATTTCTCCAGCACAGAGTTTCTCCAGCACGGAGTTTCTCCAAGGCGGAGTTTCTCCAGCGCGGAGTTTCTCCAAAACGGACTTTCTCCAACACGGAGTTTCTCCAACACAGAGTTTCTCCAGCGCGGAGTTTCCCAACGCGGAGTTTCTCCAACGCGGACTTTCTCCAACGCAGAGTTTCTCCAAGGCAGAGTTTCTTATAAACAGAGTTTCTCCAGCACGGAGTTTCTCCAGCACGGAGATTCTCCAGCACGGAGTTTCTCCTGCACGAAGTTTCTCCAACACGGAGTTTCTCCAACACGGAGTTTCTCCAGCACGGAGTTTGTCCAGCACGGAGTTTCTCCAGCACGGAGTTTCTCCAACACGGAGTTTGTCCAACACGGAGTTTCTTAAACACGAAGTTTCTCCAGCACGAAGTTTCTCCAACACGGAGTTTCTCCAACACGGAGTTTCTTAAACACGGAGTTTCTCCAGCACGGAGTTTCTCCAGCACGGAGATTCTCCAGCAAGCAGTTTCTCCACACAGAGTTTCTGAAGCACGAAGTTTCTCCAGCACGGAGTTCCTCCAACACGGAGTTTCTCCAACACAGAGTTTCTCCAGCACAGATTTTCTCCAGCATGGAGTTTCTCTAGCACGGAGTTTGTCCAGCACGGATTTTCTCCAGCACGGAGTTTCTCCAGCACGGAGTTTCTCCAGCACGGTGTTTCTCCAAAACAGAGTTTCTCCAACACGGAGTTTCTCCAACACGGAGTTTCTCCAACACGAAGTTTCTCCGGCGCGGAGTTTCTAAAGCGCGGAGTTTCTCCAGCACGCAGTTTCTCAAACGCAGAGTTTCTCCAACGCAGTTTCTCCAACGCGGAGTTTCTCCAGAGCGGAGTTTCTCCAGCACGGAGTTTCTCCAGCACGGAGTTTCTCCAGCGCGGAGTTTCTCCAAGGCGGAGTTTCTCCAGCATGGAGTTTCTCCAGCACGGAGTTTCTCCAACGCGGACTTTCTCCAACGCGGAGTTTCTCCAGCGCGGAGTTTCTCCAACGCCGAGCTTCTCCAACGCAGAGCTTCTCTAACGCAGAGTTTCTTATACACAGTGTTTCTCCAGCACGGAGTTTCTCCAGCACGGAGATTCTCCAGCACGGAGTTTCTCCAGCACGGAATTTCTCCAACACGGAGTTTCTCCAACAGGGAGTTTCTCCAGCACGGAGTTTGTCCAGCACGGAGTTTTTCCAGCACGGAGTTTGTCCAACACGGAGTTTGTCCAACACGGAGTTTGTCCAACACGGAGTTTCTCAAACACGAAGTTTCTCCAGCACGAAGTTTCTCCAACACGGAGTTTCTCCAACACGGAGTTTCTTAAACACGGAGTTTCTCCAGCACGGAGTTTCTCCAGCACGGAGATTCTCCAGCAAGCAGTTTCTCCACACAGAGTTTCTGAAGCACGAAGTTTCTCCAGCACGGAGTTCCTCCAACACGGAGTTTCTCCAACACGGAGTTTCTCCAGCACAGATTTTCTCCAGCATGGAGTTTCTCTAGCACGGAGTTTGTCCAGCACGGATTTTCTCCAGCACGGAGTTTCTCCAGCACGGAGTTTCTCCAGCACGGAGTTTCTCCAAAACAGAGTTTCTCCAACACGGAGTTTCTCCAACACGAAATTTCTCCAACACGAAGTTTCTCCGGCGCGGAGTTTCTCCAGCGCGGAGTTTCTCCAGCACGCAGTTTCTCCAACGCAGAGTTTCTCCAACGCAGTTTCTCCAACGCGGAGTTTCTCCAGAGCGGAGTTTCTCCAGCACGGAGTTTCTCCAGCACGGAGTGTCTCCAGCGCGGAGTTTCTCCAAGGCGGAGTTTCTCCAGCGCGGAGTTTCTCCAACGCGGAGTTTCTCCAAAGCGGAGTTTCTCCAGCGCGGAGTTTCTCTAGCGCGGAGTTTCTAAACCGCGGAGTTTCTCCAGCTCGGAGTTTCTCCAACACGGAGTTTCTCCAGCGCGGAGTTTCCCAACGCGGAGTTTCTCCAACGCGGACTTTCTCCAATGCAGAGTTTCTCCAACGCAGAGTTTCTCCAACGCAGAGCTTCTCATACACAGAGTTTCTCCAGCACGGTGTTTCTCCAGCATGGAGTTTCTCTAGCACGGAGTTTGTCCAGCACGGATTTTCTCCAGCACGAAGTTTCTCCAGCACGAAGTTGCTCCAACACAGAGTGTCTCCAACACAGAGTTTCTCCAACACGGAGTTTCTCAAACACGAAGTTTCTCCAGCACGGAGTTTCTCCAGCACGGAGATTCTCCAGCACGGAGATTCTCCAGCAAGGAGTTTCTCCAGCACGGAGTTTCTCAAGCACGGAGTTTCTCCAGCACGGATTTTCTCCAACACGGAGTTCCTCCAGCACAGAGTTTCTCCAGCATGGAGTTTCTCCAGCATGGAGTTTCTCCAGCACGGAGTTTCTCCAACGCGGACTTTCTCCAACGCGGAGTTTCTCCAGCGCGGAGTTTCTCCAACGCAGAGCTTCTCCAACGCAGTTTCTCCAACGCAGAGTTTCTCCAGCACGGAGATTCTCCAGCACGGAGTTTCTCCAGCACGGAATTTCTCCAACACGGAGTTTCTCCAACAGGGAGTTTCTTCAGCACGGAGTTTGTCCAGCACAGAGTTTGTCCAGCACGGAGTTTGTCCAACACGGAGTTTGTCCAACACGGAGTTTGTCCAACACGGAGTTTCTCAAACACGAAGTTTCCCCAGCACGAAGTTTCTCAAACACGAAGTTTCTCCAACACGGAGTTTCTCCAACACGGAGTTTCTCAAACACGGAGTTTCTCCAGCACGGAGTTTCTCCTGCGCGGAGCTTCTCCAGCGCGGAGTTTCTCCAGCACGGAGTTTCTCCAGCACGTAGTTTTTCCACCGCGGAGTTCCTCCAGCGCGGAATTTCTCCAACGCGGAGTTTCTCCAGCGCGGAGTTTCTCCAACGCGCAGTCTCTCCAACGTGGAGTTTCTCCAAAGCCGAGTTTCTCCAGCGCGGAGTTTCTTGAGTGCGGAGTTTCTTAAGCGCGGAGTTTCTCCAGCTTGGAGTTTCTCCAGCTTGGAGTTTCTCCAGCGCGGAGTTTCTCCAACGCGGAGTTTCTCCAAAGCCGAGTTTCTCCAGCGCGGAGTTTCTTGAGCGCGGAGTTTCTTAAGCGCGGAGTTTCTCCAGCTTGGAGTTTCTCCAACTCGGAGTTTCTCCAGCATTGAGTTTCTCCAGCGCGGAGTTTCCCAACGCGGAGTTTCTCCAACGCGGAGTTTCTCCAACGCAGAGTTTCTCAAACGCAGAGTTTCTCCAACGCAGAGCTTCTCATACACAGAGTTTATCCAGCACGGTGTTTCTCCAGCGCGGAGCTTCTCCAGTACGGAGTTTCTCAAGCACGCAGTTTCTCCAGCGTGGAGTTCCTCCAACACGGAGTTTCTCTAACACGGAGTTTCTCCAGCACAGAGTTTCTCAAGCATGGAGTTTCTCCAGCATGGAGTTTCTCCAACGCGGACTTTTTCCAACGCGGAGTTTCTCCAAAACGGAGTTTCTCCAGCACGGACTTTCTCCAACACGAAGTTTCTCCAACGCGGAGTTTCTCCTGTGCGGAGTTTCTCCAGCACGCAGTTTCTCCAACGCAGTTTCTCCAACGCGGAGTTTCTCCAGCGCGGAGTTTCTCCAGCGCGGAGTTTGTCCAGCACGGAGTTTCTCAAACACGAAGTTTCTCCAGCACGAAGTTTCTCAAAAACGAAGTTTCTCAAACACGGAGTTTCTCCAGCACGGAGACTCTCCAGCAAGGAGTTTCTCCAGTACAGAGTTTCTGAAGCACGGAGTTTCTCCAGCACGGTGTTCCTCCAACACGGAGTTTCTCCAACACGGAGTTTCTCCAGCATGGAGTTTCTCCAGCACGGAGTTTCTCCAGCACGGACTTTCTCCAGCACGGAGTTTCTCCAACGCAGAGTTTCTCCAACACAGAGTTTCTCCAGCACGAATTTTGTCCAGCACGGAGTTTCTCCAGCACGGAGTTTCTCCAGCACGGAGTTTCTCCAGCATGGAGTTTCTCCAACATGGAGTTTCTCCAGCACGGAGTTTCTCCAGCACGCAGTTTCTCCAGCGCGGAGTTTCTCCAGCAGGAGTTTCTCCAACGCGGAGTATCTCCAGAGCAGAGTTTCTCTAGCGCGGAGTTTCTAAAGCGCGGAGTTTCTCCAGCTCGGAGTTTCTCCAACACGGAGTTTCTCCAGCACGGAGTTTCACCAGCGCGGAGTTTCCCAACGCGGAGTTTCTCCAACGCGGAGTTTCTCCAACGCAGAGTTTCTCCAACGCAGAGTTTCTTATAAACAGTTTCTCCAGCACGGAGTTTCTCCAGCACGGAGATTCTCCAGCACGGAGTTTCTCCTGCACGAAGTTTCTCCAACACGGAGTTTCTCCAGCACGGAGTTTTTTCAGCACGGAGTTTCTCCAGCACGGAGTTTCTCCAACAAAGAGTTTGTCCAACACGGAGTTTCTCAAGCACGAAGTTGCTCCAACACGGAGTTTCTCCAACACGGAGTTTCTCCAACACGGAGTTTCTCCAGCACGGAGTTTCTCCAGCACGGACATTCTCCAGCAAGCAGTTTCTCCACACAGAGTTTCTGAAGCACGAAGTTTCTCCAGCACGGAGCTCCTCCAACACGGAGTTTCTCCAACACGGAGTTTCTCCAGCACAGATTTTCTCCAGCATGGAGTTTCTCTAGCACGGAGTTTGTCCAGCACGGATTTTCTCCAGCACGGAGTTTCTCCAGCACGGAGTTTCTCCAGCACGGAGTTTCTCCAAAACAGAGTTTCTCCAACACGGAGTTTCTCCAACACGAAGTTTCTCCGGCGCGGAGTTTCTCCAGCACGCAGTTTCTCCAACGCAGAGTTTCTCCAACGCAGTTTCTCCAACGCGGAGTTTCTCCAGCGCGGAGTTTCTCCAGCGCGGAGCTTCTCCAGAGCGGAGTTTCTCCAGCACGGAGTTTCTCCAGCGCGGAGTTTCTCCAAGGCGGAGTTTCTCCAGCGCGGAGTTTCTCCAACGCGGAGTTTCTCCAAAGCGGAGTTTCTCCAGCGCGGAGTTTCTCTAGCGCGGAGTTTCTAAACCGCGGAGTTTCTCCAGCTCGGAGTTTCTCCAACACGGAGTTTCTCCAGCGCGGAGTTTCCCAACGCGGAGTTTCTCCAACGCGGACTTTCTCCAATGCAGAGTTTCTCCAACGCAGAGTTTCTCCAACGCAGAGCTTCTCATACACAGAGTTTCTCCAGCACGGTGTTTCTCCAGCATGGAGTTTCTCTAGCACGGAGTTTGTCCAGCACGGATTTTCTCCAACACGGAGTTTCTCCAACACAGAGTTTCTCCAACACGGAGTTTCTCAAACACGAAGTTTCTCCAGCACGGAGTTTCTCCAGCACGGAGATTCTCCAGCACGGAGATTCTCCAGCAAGGAGTTTCTCCAGCACGGAGTTTCTCAAGCACGGAGTTTCTCCAGCACGGATTTTCTCCAACACAGAGTTCCTCCAGCACAGAGTTTCCCCAGCATGGAGTTTCTCCAGCACGGAGTTTCTCCAACGCGGACTTTCTCCAACGCGGAGTTTCTCCAGCGCGGAGTTTCTCCAACGCAGAGCTTCTTCAACGCAGAGTTTCTCCAACGCAGAGTTTCTTATACACAGTGTTTCTCCAGCGCGGAGTTTCTCCAGCACGGAGATTCTCCAGCACGGAGTTTCTCCAGCACGGAATTTCTCCAACACGGAGTTTCTCCAACACGGAGTTTCTCCAGCACGGAGTTTGTCCAGCACGGAGTTTCTCCAGCACGGAGTTTCTCCAACACGGAGTTTGTCCAACACGGAGTTTCTCAAACACGAAGTTTCTCCAGCACGGAGTTTCTCCAGCACGAAGATTCTCCAGCAAGCAGTTTCTCCACACAGAGTTTCTGAAGCACGAAGTTTCTCCAGCACGGAGTTCCTCCAACACGGAGTTTCTCAAACACGGAGTTTCTCCAGCACAGATTTTCTCCAGCATGGAGTTTCTCTAGCACGGAGTTTGTCCAGCACGGATTTTCTCCAGCACGGAGTTTCTCCAGCACGGAGTTTCTCCAAAACAGAGTTTCTCCAACACGGAGTTTCTCCAACAGGAAGTTTCTCCGGCGCGGAGTTTCTCCAGCACGCAGTTTCTCCAACGCAGAGTTTCTCCAACGCAGTTTCTCCAGCGCGGAGTTTCTCCAGCGCGGAGTTTCTCCAGCGCGGAGCTTCTCCAGAGCGGAGTTTCTCCAGCACGGAGTTTCTCCAGCGCGGAGTTTCTCCAAGGCGGAGTTTCTCCAGCGCGGAGTTTCTCCAACGCGGAGTTTCTCCAAAGCGGAGTTTCTCCAGCGCGGAGTTTCTCTAGCGCGGAGTTTCTAAACCGCGGAGTTTCTCCAGCTCGGAGTTTCTCCAAAACAGAGTTTCTCCAACACGGAGTTTCTCCAACAGGAAGTTTCTCCGGCGCGGAGTTTCTCCAGCACGCAGTTTCTCCAACGCAGAGTTTCTACAACGCAGTTTCTCCAACGCGGAGTTTCTCCAGCGCGGAGTTTCTCCAGCGCGGAGCTTCTCCAGAGCGGAGTTTCTCCAGCACGGAGTTTCTCCAGCGCGGAGTTTCTCCAAGGCGGGGTTTCTCCAGCGCGGAGTTTCTCCAACGCGGAGTTTCTCCAAAGCGGAGTTTCTCCAGCGCGGAGTTTCTCTAGCGCGGAGTTTCTAAACCGCGGAGTTTCTCCAGCTCGGAGTTTCTCCAACACGGAGTTTCTCCAGCGCGGAGTTTCCCAACGCGGAGTTTCTCCAACGGGGACTTTCTCCAATGCAGAGTTTCTCCAACGCAGAGTTTCTCCAACGCAGAGCTTCTCATACACAGAGTTTCTCCAGCACGGTGTTTCTCCAGCATGGAGTTTCTCTAGCACGGAGTTTGTCCAGCACGGATTTTCTCCAGCACGAAGTTTCTCCAGCACGAAGTTGCTCCAACACGGAATTTCTCCAACACAGAGTTTCTCCAACACGGAGTTTCTCAAACACGAAGTTTCTCCAGCACGGAGTTTCTCCAGCACGGAGATTCTCCAGCAAGGAGTTTCTCCAGCACGGAGTTTCTCAAGCACGGAGTTTCTCCAGCACGGATTTTCTCCAACACGGAGTTCCTCCAGCACAGAGTTTCTCCAGCATGGAGTTTCTCCAGCACGGAGTTTCTCCAACGCGGACTTTCTCCAACGCGGAGTTTCTCCAGCGCGGAGTTTCTCCAACGCAGAGCTTCTCCAACGCAGTTTCTCCAACGCAGAGTTTCTTATACACAGTGTTTCTCCAGCGCGGAGTTTCTCCAGCACGGAGATTCTCCAGCACGGAGTTTCTCCAGCACGGAATTTCTCCAACACGGAGTTTCTCCAGCAGGGAGTTTCTCCAGCACGGAGTTTGTCCAGCACGGAGTTTGTCCAGCACGGAGTTTGTCCAACACGGAGTTTGTCCAACACGGAGTTTGTCCAACACGGAGTTTCTCAAACACGAAGTTTCTCCAGCACGGAGTTTCTCCAGCACGGAGATTCTCCAGCAAGGAGTTTCTCCAGCACAGAGTTTCTGAAGCACTTAGTTTCTCCAGCACGGAGTTCCTCCAACACGGAGTTTCTCCAACACGGAGTTTCTCCAGCATGGAGTTTCTCCAGCATGGAGTTTCTCCAGCACGGAGTTTCTCCAGCACGGACTTTCTCCAGCACGGAGTTTCTCCAGCACGGAGTTTCTCCAGCACAGAGATTCTCCAAAACAGAGTTTCTCCAACACATAGTTTCTCCAACACGGAGTTTCTCCAACACGGAGTTTCTACAGCGCGGAGTTTCACCAAGGCAGAGTTTCTCCAACAGAGTTTCTCCAGCACCGATTTTCTCCAGCACGGAGTTTCTCTAGCACGGAGTTTGTCCAGCACGGATTTTCTCCAGCACGGAGTTTCTCCAGCACGGAGTTTCTCCAGCACGGAGTTTCTCCAAAACAGAGTTTCTCCAACACGGAGTTTCTCCAACACGAAGTTTCTCCGGCGCGGAGTTTCTCCAGCACGCAGTTTCTCCAACGCAGAGTTTCTCCAACGCAGTTTCTCCAACGCGGAGTTTCTCCAGCGCGGAGTTTCTCCAGCGCGGAGCTTCTCCAGAGCGGAGTTTCTCCAGCACGGAGTTTCTCCAGCACGGAGTTTCTCCAGCGCGGAGTTTCTCCAAGGCGGAGTTTCTCCAGCGCGGAGTTTCTCCAACGCGGAGTTTCTCCAAAGCGGAGTTTCTCCAGCGCGGAGTTTCTCTCGCGCGGAGTTTCTAAACCGCGGAGTTTCTCCAGCTCGGAGTTTCTCCAACACGGAGTGTCTCCAGCGCGGAGTTTCCCAACGCGGAGTTTCTCCAACGCGGACTTTCTCCAATGCAGAGTTTCTCCAACGCAGAGTTTCTCCAACGCAGAGCTTCTCATACACAGAGTTTCTCCAGCACGGTGTTTCTCCAGCATGGAGTTTCTCTAGCACGGAGTTTGTCCAGCACGGATTTTCTCCAGCACGAAGTTTCTCCAGCACGAAGTTCCTCCAACACGGAGTTTCTCCAACACAGAGTTTCTCCAACACGGAGTTTCTCAAACACGAAGTTTCTCCAGCACGGAGTTTCTCCAGCACGGAGATTCTCCAGCACGGAGATTCTCCAGCAAGGAGTTTCTCCAGCACGGAGTTTCTCAAGCACGGAGTTTCTCCAGCACGGATTTTCTCCAACACGGAGTTCCTCCAGCACAGAGTTTCTCCAGCATGGAGTTTCTCCAGCACGGAGTTTCTCCAACGCGGACTTTCTCCAACGCGGAGTTTCTCCAGCGCGGAGTTTCTCCAACGCAGAGCTTCTCCAACGCAGAGTTTCTCCAACGCAGAGTTTCTTATACACAGTGTTTCTCCAGCGCGGAGTTTCTCCAGCGCGGAGTTTCTCCAAGGCGGAGTTTCTCCAGCGCGGAGTTTCTCCAACGCGGAGTTTCTCCAAAGCGAAGTTTCTCCAGCGCAGAGTTTCTCTAGCGCGGAGTTTCTAAACCGCGGAGTTTCTCCAGCTCGGAGTTTCTCCAACACGGAGTTTCTCCAGCGCGGAGTTTCCCAACGCGGAGTTTCTCCAACGCGGACTTTCTCCAACGCAGAGTTTCTCCAACGCAGAGTTTCTTATAAACAGAGTTTCTCCAGCACGGAGTTTCTCCAGCACGGAGATTCTCCAGCACGGAGTTTCTCCTGCACGAAGTTTCTCTAACACGGAGTTTCTCCAACACGGAGTTTCTCCAGCACGGAGTTTGTCCAGCACGGAGTTTTTCCAGCACGGAGTTTCTCCAACACGGAGTTTGTCCAACACGGAGTTTCTCAAACACGAAGTTTCTCCAGCACGAAGTTTCTCCAACACGGAGTTTCTCCAACACGGAGTTTCTTAAACACAGAGTTTCTCCAGCACGGAGTTTCTCCAGCACGAAGATTCTCCAGCAAGCAGTTTCTCCACACAGAGTTTCTCCAGCACGGAGTTCCTCCAACACGGAGTTTCTCCAACACGGAGTTTCTCCAGCACAGATTTTCTCCAGCATGGAGTTTCTCTAGCACGGAGTTTGTCCAGCACGGATTTTCTCCTGCACGGAGTTTCTCCAGCACGGAGTTTCTCCAAAACAGAGTTTCTCCAACACGGAGTTTCTCCAACACGAAGTTTCTCCGGCGCGGAGTTTCTCCAGCACGCAGTTTCTCCAACGCAGTTTCTCCAACGCGGAGTTTCTCCAGCGCGGAGTTTCTCCAGCGCGGAGCTTCTCCAGAGCGGAGTTTCTCCAGCACGGAGTTTCTCCAGCACGGAGTTTCTCCAGCGCGGAGTTTCTCCAAGGCGGAGTTTCTCCAGCGCGGAGTTTCTCCAACGCGGAGTTTCTCCAAAGCGGAGTTTCTCCAGCGCGGAGTTTCTCTAGCGCGGAGTTTCTAAACCGCGGAGTTTCTCCAGCTCGGTGTTTCTCCAACACGGAGTTTCTCCAGCGCGGAGTTTCCCAACGCGGAGTTTCTCCAACGCGGACTTTCTCCAATGCAGAGTTTCTCCAACGCAGAGTTTCTCATACACAGAGTTTCTCCAGCACGGTGTTTCTCCAGCATGGAGTTTCTCTAGCACGGAGTTTGTCCAGCACGGATTTTCTCCAGCACGAAGTTTCTCCAGCACGAAGTTGCTCCAACACGGAGTTTCTCCAACACAGAGTTTCTCCAACACGGAGTTTCTCAAACACGAAGTTTCTCCAGCACGGAATTTCTCCAGCACGGAGATTCTCCAGCACGGAGATTCTCCAGCAAGGAGTTTCTCCAGCACGGAGTTTCTCAAGCACGGAGTTTCTCCAGCACAGATTTTCTCCAACACGGAGTTCCTCCAGCACAGAGTTTCTCCAGCATGGAGTTTCTCCAGCACGGAGTTTCTCCAACGCGGACTTTCTCCAACGCGGAGTTTCTCCAGCGCGGAGTTTCTCCAACGCAGAGCTTCTCCAACGCAGAGTTTCTCCAACGCAGAGTTTCTTATACACAGTGTTTCTCCAGCGCGGAGTTTCTCCAGCACGGAGATTCTCCAGCACGGAGTTTCTCCAGCACGGAATTTCTCCAACACGGAGTTTCTTCAGCAGGGAGTTTCTCCAGCACGGAGTTTGTCCAGCACGGAGTTTGTCCAACACGGAGTTTGTCCAACACGGAGTTTGTCCAACACGGAGTTTCTCAAACACGAAGTTTCCGCAGCACGAAGTTTCTCAAACACGAAGTTTCTCCAACACGGAGTTTCTCCAACACCGAGTTTCTCAAACACGGAGTTTCTCCAGCACGGAGTTTCTCCAGCACGGAGATTCTCCAGCAAGGAGTTTCTCCAGCACAGAGTTTCTGAAGCACGGAGTTTCTGCAGCACGGAGTTCCTCCAACACGGAGTTTCTCCAACACGGAGTTTCTCCAGCATGGAGTTTCTCCAGCATGGAGTTTCTCCAGCACGGAGTTTCTCCAGCACGGACTTTCTCCAGCACGGAGTTTCTCCAGCACGGAGTTTCTCCAAAACAGAGTTTCTCCAACACATAGTTTCTCCAACACGGAGTTTCTCCAACACGGAGTTTCTACAGCGCGGAGTTTCACCAACGCAGAGTTTCTCCAACACAGAGTTTCTCCAGCACGGATTTTCTCCAGCACGGAGTTTCTCCAGCACCGAGTTTCTCCAGCATGGAGTTTCGCCAACACGGAGTTTCTCCAGCATGGAGTTTCTCCAGCACGCAGTTTCTCCAACGCGGAGTTTCTCCAGAGCGGAGTTTCTCCAACGCGGAGTTTCTTCAGCGCGGAGTTTCTCTAGAGCGGAGTTTATCCAGCACGGAGTTTCTTCAGCACGGAGTTTCTCCAGCATAGAGTTTCTCCAGCACGGAGTTTCTCCAGCGAGTTTCTCCAACACAGAGTTTCTCCAACACGGAGATTCTCCAACACGGAGATTCTCCAACACGGAGATTCTCCAACACGGAGATTCTCCAACACGGTGTTTCTCTACCACGGAATTTCTCCAACGCGGAGTTTCTCTAACGCAGAGTTTCTCCAACGTGGAGTTTCTCCAGCGCGGAGTTTCCCCAGTGCGGAGTTTCTCTAGCGCGGAGTTTCTCCTGCACGGACTTTCTCCAGCACGGAGTTTCTCCAAAACAGAGTTTCTCCAACACGGAGTTTCTACAGCGCGGAGTTTCTCCAACGCAGAGTTTCTCCAACACAGAGTTTCTCCAGCACGGATTTTCTCCAGCACGGAGTTTCTCCAGCATGGAGTTTCTCCAACACGGAGTTTCTCCAGCACGGAGTTTCTCCAGCACGCAGTTTCTCCAACGCGGAGTTTCTCCAGCGTGGAGTTTCTCCAACGCGGAGTTTCTCCAGAGCGGAGTTTCTCCAACGCGGAGTTTCTCTAGCGCGGAGTTTCTCTAGAGCGGAGTTTACCCAGCACGGAGTTTCTCCAGCATAGAGTTTCTCCAGCACGGAGTTTCTCCAGCACGGAGTTTCTCCAACACTAAGTTTCTCCAACACGGAGATTCTCCAACACGGAGATTCTCCAACACGGAGATTCTCCAACACGGAGATACTCCAACACGGAGTTTCTCCAACACGGTGTTTCTCTACCACGGAATTTCTCCAACGCGGAGTTTCTCCAACGCAGAGTTTCTCCAACGCGAAGTTTCTCCAGCGCGGAGTTTCCCCAGTGCGGAGATTCTCTAGCGCGGAGTTTCTCCAGCGCGGAGTTTCTCCAACACGGTGTTTCTCCAACACTGAGTTTCTCCAGCACGGAGTTTCTCCAGCACGGAGTTTATCCAGCACGGAGTTTCTCCAGCATGGAGTTTCTCCTATGCTACATTTTTATGTTACATTTTTTTATTCTTTTATCAGTTCAGTCATTCATTTGAAATGAATACTTGTAGGCTACAGTGATGACATACAATTTAACTATCTCTAGGATCATTTGGGCAACTCGCTTATTCTGGCACCAAGTAGCCACGAGCGAGCAGCATGGGAGGCCGCTACGCTGATCGGATCCAACATAATGTACTGCCAGTTTTACTGAAGGAGATAAAGTCGGCGCGAGTTACGAATGATAAAGAGAGACGCATTAATAGCGGCGGATAAAAGGTAAAAAAGTATGCATATCTGATCTGAACGCCTATGCCAAATGTAAAATTCATTGTAAGTGCGAAGGCGGCCTGCATGTTGTTTTAACAATAAGCTCTGACTTTACAAACTTTCAGTTGGTCTTTGAGACACGACGCTAGTAGATAATAATCATAACGCCCAGCTTGCCTGATAATAATTTATTGATTTTTTGATATTTATTTGATCTTCACAAAGACGGCACTGTGTGTCTACCTCGGCGGCTCGAACAACGAATTATTTCCAACGACAAAGAATCTCACAAGCGTTATTGGATCGAGCGGCGGAGTCTTAACGGCGAGACGCTTTCTTTCATTTTATGCTTTCCGCGAATCTCTATGCTCTACATCCACATTGCCCATTTTTTCATTTCTCCTTTGAGTTAATTCCTCTGTCTCCTATACAGTTCGAACTTCTCTATCTTTGTCTAATCTTAAGCAGTGTACCCTCCGGGGCAAAAGTAATTGACCTCCCCCACCCCTCCCCTCCTCTCAAAGTTTCGAATCGTGCCGGACGAGAGTCATTGAATAAATGAGCACTGCCGCAAACGCCCTCTCACCGTGGACTGTGGAAGGTATATGGCTGCCCCTGCCTGACGCTACAAGTATGACAGTCAGGTCGGTGCTATCCTGTGTAGCTGCCTTAGGAGCGTACTTAATACACATGACAAAAAATCATTCTGCGTAGATAGCAGGGCCAGCTTCAGTGATGTCGTCAACGGACACTGTTTAAGTCAAGATATTAGACACAACGATATTAGTAACTCGTTTCGGCAGCTCCTTGTAACTCGTTTAAATGCATGTCGTATTGGAGAGTCCAGAGAGTGGAAGTCCACAGCTCTATATGATTTAATGCAAAGTTCTGTGCAGGCTGTTCTTGCAACATTGGGCAATTGCAGCCATATTCCTTCTAAGCCCGGAGGCGCGGTGAAGAGGATTGAGGTACTCTAAAATTTTCTGACAACTCCCTGGTGATCTGCATCGGGAGCCACTTGGTGATGCGCTGCTCGTGTCGAGACCGGTCTCGAGACTGTGGAGCCCGAAGGCTGGTCTCGACACCAGCACTGAATCGTAAAGTGGCACCCACATGCAGTGCGGCACGGTTCGGAGCTTGGACGGAGGGATCAATTACTTCGGTTTATGATACTGCATATCTAGGAATCGAACAGTCACAGAAGCGAAGGGAAGCATAGGGGTGAAGCTTTTTAATTGTTTTTTTTTACTTCAGAAGTACTGCCAGCCTTCAAGAAGGCCTTAAGCAGAAATGGGACATGCGTTATACAAGAACGAAATAGAAAGCATAAAAAGCGCGACAAGACGCGATTGAAGGAGACAATCTGGTATGATCAGCCGGCTTGCGCAGATGGCCTGTGCCAAAAATTGGCAGTGCCTTAGATCGGCTATGCCAGGATATCCGTAGCGAAAGCTAAGGCATAGCTTGGTTAGCCTTGGTTCATCTTGATTGCAAGTCCAGGTATGTCGGGTTGTCTGGCTAGATGTTGTCACGTGGGTCGTCACGCGGTTGGTCACGTGACCTGTCACGTGGTTGGTCACGTGGTGCGCTGCGACCACGGTGGGAATGCCAGCATGGCGAAACTGCGAGTTCGTGGCCAGTAGTGCTTGCGCACTAAAAGTGGATCGAGAGATCTGCACATGCGCACATTGTTCCTACAGCAAGTGCGATAATCAGGTATTCAAAAAGAAAGAGAAAATAACGAAAAGGAGACATGTGAAACCACAAGCACGGAGAACGATAAGAGCAAGGTAGCAGTATCATGGGACAAACGGCCGAGACTGGTGTTTTAACTTTGCTACAAAAGACGTGACAGTCGAGGATTCCGCAGTTCCAGCAGGTAGTGCATTCCACTCACTGATTCTTATTGGCAAGGAAGAGTCTTTAAAAGCATCGGTTTTACAGCTATATTCTATCCATTTTTGCAATGAGTTCTTCGCGTGCTCCCGCGAATAAGTGGCGAAACATAAAGGTTCCTCTTTATACCGAGTTTGCTGTGGTATAAGAGATGCATGTACTTGGATCGTTATTAAACATCGAAATTGTAGCGTCGTTCGTGGTGTTAATCAAGGCGAAAATAGTAGGATAACCCTTTTATGCATGAAATATAATTGGTTACAAAGCAGAAAAAATTATGGGGGCACTTTTCCCATAAAAACTGCGGCAAGGCGAAAGCCTTTGGCCTTGCTGACTGCGATTCTAGCTTCGCAAGTCCCTATACCAGTGGCACTCCCAACTGCTCCTACCTTGCCACACTTTCGACCAAGACGAGGTTGTTCGCGCTTGCGGTCTGCTTTCAATGATGATGATGGTGATGTCCTTAGGTCTGCTTTCTGTGGCCGTCTTCTTCTCTGTCTTCACTGGCCACCAGTACGCGCCGCTACCATGACGATCTCTAGTGTGACGTCACCCTCTCCCAACGCTATCGACGTCCGCGCTAAATCGACGCATGTGGTTGTTTTCTTTGTTTTTTCGCTATTATTGGGTGTCATTATTTACCTAATCACTCTAAAGTCATCAAACTTGGCGGGGGAGTTTCAATTTGTCCTTTCTATCTGGCGCTACCATTCGTTTTCTGCTAGCTTGATTAGTCCTCGATTTATTTGTGTAAGATGGGGTTACACCGGATGCGCGAGTATGAGCCATTAAAGGCCTTCGCCTTAAAATCAACTGCGTTCCCCCAGAGAGATCTCAACACACGACTTCAGTATGTCACGTACGGTACTTCACCGACGGAGCTATGGCGGTGGCTGTTCAACCTTCTTTTTTTGGCGGTGTTAACGTTCTATCTGAACTAACCTTAGTTGAAATAACTAAAAGCCTTGCATAATCCTGGGCATTCCTCTCGAGGACAACGAATATCGAGGCATGCCACCGTATAACAACTCAAGAGCAAGAAAAGCCGCCAAACATTGTCATTCTATTCACAGGAAGGGCGACACGTGAGTTCTCTCTTGAACAAGCAAATAAACGTAACATAAAATCTAAGAACTTGGGATTGAGGGCAATGCAACTGTGTACATCAATGAACACCTTTGTCCGTCCTTGTGGCGCCTTTTTGGTAAAGCGAATGCTAAGAAGAAAGAATGTAACTGGAAGTAGATCTAGAGGAGGAATGGAAAGATCTTTGTGCGTAAATCAGAGACAGCAAATGTCGTTCGTATCACACACTATGATGAACTGGAAAAAAATTGTGTTAATAAGTCCTCTTTGACAGCTAGGTAAGCAAAAAAAAAACCTGGGAGGATGTAAGCCATGAAGTCAACAATCACGTAGCAAAAAATACAGGCTTGTCGTTTTTTCATCGCAATGTTCGTTCCCTCGCTAACAAAGAAGACGATGTGGCAATACTTCTAGAAGCCATGGGTGCCCCTTTCAATGTTATAATGCTCACTGAAACGCGGCACACACAAGAATCATGCATGTTTCATCCGTCCGGATATCAGTTATTCTTTCGCAACAGACAAGACAAGCGAGGATGTCGCATTGCACTTCTAGTGAAAGACAGCATACAGTGCGAGATCATGGACGATTTTTGCACAGTGATACCTGATTATGAATTTCTGTGTTTGCGCAGTAAGGCCTGTATTTTGACTGTTGTGATAGACCGCCATCAGGAGACACGAAGAAGTTACGTTCTTTTTTAGATAATCTTTTTGACCACATATCCGTGGAAGCCCTGGACCTAATCTTGGGTGGGAACATAAACGTGAACATGTTAATGCCAACATGCATTCAAAAAGAAATTCACTCACTGATTACATTTGATGGACTCACTTAAGTAATCACTACTCCGACACGTGCTACACAAAATACCACTTCTTTATTAAACGTATTCATAACAAGTATCAATGTTGATCTAACAACCGCAGGTACAGTTTAAACTGACGTAAGCGATCATTTGGGCATAGTTCTTTTAGTTGAAATGGCATGCGACATCTTAAAATAGGCTAGACAAGAACACTTTGTTCAGGTCATCACCACTTTTATTCATGCCTATTGTTACAGGTTCTATTTACAAATAATATTTACAAGGCAGGTCGAGAGGAGCCTGGTGCGCCGGCGGCAGGATACTTGACTTTCTCTTCTACTTCCAGCCGCCGCACGTCTTCTTTATTCCTCAGAGCCCATGCGCAGCACGTGACATTTCCCCGTTCGCAGACGAAGCCCTCTGGGCCAGTCAATCAATCGGGGTCCCGAGAGTGGAATGGCTTCAGCCGTGCGACATGCACAACCTGGGTTGTCCTTGAGCGGCGTCCTTGCGTTGATTGGGGAGAGATGACATAGTTGATGTCATTGAGGCGAGCAACAACGATGAACGGGCCTGTGTAGTGGGATAGCAGCTTTTCTGATAAGCCACGCTTGCGTAGGGGCGTCCACAACCATACAACGTCACCGGGCAGGTAGGAGACATCCTTGCGCCGGCGGTCATAACGCTGCTTAGAGCGATGCTGTGATGCCAAGGTGCGTATCCGGGCAATCCGACGGGCTTCTTCAGCGCGACATAGAGTGTTGGCAATAGAAGGCTCGGTGTCGAGAGAGAAAGGTAAGATGCTGTCGAGGGAGCTTCGAGGCGGACGGGCATAAAGAAGGAAGAATGGGCTGTAACCAGTTATTTCATGCCTCGACGTGTTATAGGCGTATGTAATGAAGGGAAGCACGTCGTCCCAGTTCTTATGGCGGGAATCGACATACATGGCCAGCATGGTCGTGAGTGTCCGATTGGTACGTTCAACCAGTCCATTAGTCTGGGGGAGGTACGGCGTCGAGTGGCGAAAATGGCATGAACTAAGACGCAGAAGCTCTTCCACAACGTCTGCCGTAAACTGGCGACCGCGGTCACTGATAACAACTCGAGGAGGTCCATGCCGGAGGATGACAGCACGAAGAAGGAAGAGCGAGACCTCAGCAGCGGTGGTGCAAGGTAGGGCGGCGGTCTCACAGTAACGGGTGTGGTGATCAACGCACACTATAATCCAGCGGCTACCGTTGGACGAGCGGGGAAACGGGCCGAGCAGATCGAGTCCAACTTGTTCATATGGCGTGCTTGGAGGTGGCAAAGGATGCAGGCGTCCAGGCGGAGAAGTCGTGGGAAGCTTGAACCGCTGACACTGCACGCAGGTGGCCACGTAGCGCTGAACCATGTGACGCATTTTTGGCCAGTAAAAACGTTCTTTGATGCGGTTAAGGGTCCTGGCAAACCCCAAGTGCCCAGCCGTGACGTCATCGTGCATTGCCTGCAGAACAGAGGAGTACAGAGTAGCCGGAACGACGAGGAGAAAGCGCGCACCTCCAGGCGAGTAATTCGTTCTGTAGAGTAAACCGTCGCGAACGCAGAAAGGGCTTGTGGATGTCGGGTCACGGGCTTCGGCAAAAAGCGGCGCCAAGTGCTGATCCTTGCGTTGTTCCATCTGGAAAGTGCCAAGATCTGGAAACTCTTGGGAAACGGCAGCGAGATAGTCATCGAAGTTTTCATCATCGGAAGTAGTAACCGTGAGCGGCAGCCGCGAGAGGCAATCTGCGTCGGCGTGTTGGCGGCCACTTTTGTAAGACACTTTGAAGTTAAACTCTTGGAGGCGTAACGCCCAGCGGGCCAACCGACCGCAGGGGTCGCGTAGATTGACCAGCCAGCACAGAGAGTGATGGTCTGTGACGACTGTAAAAGCACGTCCATAAAGGTACGAACGAAACCGTTGTACGCCGAAACCAACGGCGAGACACTCTTGCTCTGTTACAGTGTAATTGCGTTCCGACTTGCTGAGGGTGCGACTTGCATAAGCGACAACGTGTTGATTGCCCTCATGGCGTTGGATAAGCACAGCATTCACGCCGATGCCGCTGGCGTCAGTGTGGAGTTCAGTCGGTGCTGTCGGGCAGAAATGACGCAATATTGGCCGCGAGGTGAGGAGAAACTTGAGCTGCCGAAACGCGGAGTCGCATTCGGGAGTCCAGTGGAAAGGGGTGTCTTTCTGCAGGAGACTTGTAAGCGGGTAGGCTAAATCAGAAAACTTTGGAACGAAACGCCGAAAATATGAGCAAAGTCCTAGGAAACACCTGAGCTCTTTCACTGATTTGGGTTCTTTGACACTGCTTACAGCTTCAACCTTCTGCGGGTCGGGTCTGAGGCCATCCTTGTCAACGAGATGACCAAGCACAGTAATTTGGCGTTCACTGAAGCGACACTTCTTCGAGTTCAGCACGAGGCCCGCTCTCTCTATGCAGTCTAGGACAATGGCTAAGCGGCTGTTATGTTCGGCGAAGGTCCTACCAAAAATAACAACATCGTCCAGATAACACATGCAAACTTGCCACTTCAGGCCACGTAAAAGCGTATCCATAAATCGTTCAAAAGTGGCAGGAGCGTTGCAAAGGCCGAAAGGCATAACATTAAATTCATACAACCCGTCAGGTGTCACGAATGCTGTATTCCGTTTGTCTTGCGGGTGCATCGGGATCTGCCAGTACCCGGACCGTAGATCCACCGAGGAAAAGTAGGAGGCTGAGTGGAGGCAGTCAATGGCATCATCAACGCGCAGGAGCGGGTAAACATCCCTCTTTGTGACAGTGTTAAGCCGGCGGTAGTCGACACAAAATCGCCAAGTGCCATCTTTCTTTTTGACAAGGATCACTGGAGCAGCCCACGGGCTTGAAGATTCCTGAATGATGCCGCGGTGCAACATGTCACGGACTTGTTCATCGATTATCTGACGTTCGGAAGGCGAGACGCGGTATGGCTTCTGGCGAATCGGCTGTGCAGATCCAGTATTGATCATGTAAAGGGTACGGGAAGCTGGAATCGGCGGTGGTTGGTCGCGACCAAAGTCAAACACGTCCGCATGCTTCATAAGAACGGCCACTAGTACCTGGCGGTCGCTAGTGGGTAGGGATTTGTTGACCATGGCTAGGAATTGAGAGTCGCTCAGATCGCGGCGTCTAGTTGGACGAGACACGTTGTCAGTGATCGCGGCAACTGGTACAGAAAAACGTTCTTCAAAGCCAGCAAGTTTTAAACCACATGGCAATACTGCAGGTTCGTTGGAATGATTGACAGTCCAAAGAGTGGCATGGCCCTTGGTCACGTGGACGACGCTGCGGGGTACTAGCACACTTTTCTTTGCACAGTTAAGGGAACAAGGTTCCACCACAGCATCGAAGGCATCAGAAATCGTGCTCGAGGACACAACGGGAACGAATATGGCAGACATTGCTGGAACGACGGTATCTTCAGAGACAGAAAACACTTGGGCAACCACTGGCGAGTCTTCTATGAGAGCTGACCGAAGTCCAGGACTTAACGATATGCCACCACTGCGGAAGTCGAGAGTAGCGCCGCACTGGTGCAAAAAGTCAATGCCGAGGATGATGTCATGCGTAGAACGAGGGAGCACCGTGAATTCAGTTCGGAACATGTGGCCAGCGATCACTACATTCACAAAACAAATACCAATCGGAACCAATTATTCTCCCCCTACACCCCGGAATATAACAGCACGATCCCAAGCGAACATTATTTTACGACCCAGACGGTTCTTGAAAGTTGAACTCATCACTGACACCGTGGCACCAGTGTCCACTAAGGCCATGACGCAAATACCGTCCACTAAAACTTCAAGGCGGTTCCTTAACATAACAATGGGCAGAGGAATTGGCACTATCGATGATCCGGCGACCGCACCTCCATCGGCCGCACACGCTAGTTTCCCGGGGACGGTGGGGAACGACGTTGGGGGGAAGGCGAGCGGCGAGAGCGGTGCGGAGGTGGAGTCGGACTTCGGTCAGAGGCAGGGGAGTCATTCCGTGGTGGCGCGTAACTGGATGGGCGCTGAGACGATGTGAAGACACGGTCATGAACAGGCGCATTGAAACTCAGGCGAGGGTTCGACCATTGGCGCTGGGAGCGGGAAAACTGGCCCCGGCGACGGCAGAATCTAGAGATGTGACCGATCATACCACAGCGGTAACAAAGTGGTGGGTCGGGGGGGCACTCGGGATGGGATAACACTCCTCGTAGCAGGTGGCGTTGCGGATGAGCTGGCGCCCTGGGGCCGGGGCGGGTGATCCGGGGAGCGTCGCTGTAATCAATGCGAGTAGCACTGGTAGGGGCCTGGGCAGACAAACTCCAAGGGGAGGAGCGGGAGGCGGGAGCCGCCTGCAGAGAACAGCTCCCATACGGGACCTCACTGCGGCGCGCAAGATCTTGATGCCGGGAGAGTTCGTCACGCACGATTTGACGAATGACGTCAGGGAGAGTCGCCGCATTCACAGGCTCGTGGAAATCCACGCTGGCGACGGTGGTGACGTTAGGCAGGCGACCGAACTTGGGAGTAATTCGACGTAGTTTTAGAGCTTCAAAGGTGCGGCAGTGCTTGATGATATCCGTGGGCGAGTCTAAATTTTCTTTACTAATAAGAAAGCTGTAGACGTCCTCTGCGATGCCCTTGAGGAGATGACCAACGCGATCTTCGTCGGACATACTGGGATTAACGACTTTGCACAGCTTCAAGACCTCTTCTATGTAAGTCGTGCAGGTCTCTCCAGGCACTTGCGCTCTTTGAAGCAAAGACTGCTCAGCGCATTTTCGTTTGGCAACAGTATCCCCGAAGCAGCTGCGGAGCTATTCCATGAAGCGGCCCCAACTTGTTATTGATGCCTCATGGTTTTCGAACCAAGTTAGCGCGGTGCCATCGAGAAAGAAGACGACATTGGCCAGCTGAAGAGTGGCATCCCAGCCGTTGTATTTGCTCACCCGCTTGTAATTGGTGAGCCAATCATCCACGTCTTCGCCAGCCTTCCCGGAAAACGTCCGCGGCTTACGGTAGTGCTGCCAAGCGGGCGTTGCGGCGCCGGTCGGACGTGCGTCGGCCTCCTTGAGCATTTGCACGGGCAACGGTGGCAATCCGGCGATTCTTCGGCTGCAGCGGTTGCGAGAGGGGTCCGTGGTGATCGACCCCGCACCTCCACCACACTGTTAACGGTTCTATTTACAAATAATATTTACAAGGCAGGTCGAGAGGAGCCTGGTGCGCCGGCGGCAGGATACTTGACTTTCTCTTCTACTTCCAGCCGCCGCACGTCTTCTTTATTCCTCAGAGCCCATGCGCAGCACACTTTGTTCAGGTCATCACCACTTTTATTCATGCATATCACTTGCATTTACCTTTGAAGAAAGTAAAGAGGTCGCGCAGGGCACGAAAACCATGGATAACATACGAGCTACTGAAAATGATCAGGGACAAAAACAGTTTATACGAACAGCTCATAAAAACGAAGGATCCAGTATTATTCAAAGAATTACGGCCATGTTAATCTTACGGTCATGTTAACAAAAACCAAAGATATGTATTACATCAATATGTTCTGCAATGACACTGTCTGATGACCGGTATTATATGGAAGAAGCTAAACTCACTTTTGCATCCAAATATGCAGAAGACATTCCCTGGTGTTATCGAACACGCAGCCGAACGACTTTCAGGAAAGGCATTGGCAGGCGCATTTAATAATCTTTTCGCCCTGCAGGGTGTGAAAGTCGTGAGCCCGCTAACCACTCGAACCCTGAGGCCGATGCATATATACCCAATAACACCACTTTTAACTGAATTTTTTCTCAGCCCAAAGACACCGAAGAAGAGATTTCACCTATAAACGTTATTATAAATAGCAAATCAAATGATTCTAATGGAATTCAAGTAGCCCCTGTAAAGCATGTCGTTGATTTGATCTGCTTTGTCTTATAGCACATGTACAATGTGGTATTTTCGACTGGCGTGTTTCCGACAAAATTGCAAGAATCCCGACTGATACCGCCATTCAAACATGTTGAAGGAAATAACTCTAATAATTATCGCCCTATTTCAATATTGCTTGTACTTTCTAAATGCACTAGGTAAATTATTACACACCAGGATGGCATCATACCTTCACGAAAATAGGCTACTTCACGACTTTCAAACACGGTTTCAGAAAGCATAGATCGACTGAAAGAGCTCTTCTATCCCTGAAAGAAATAATAATTGAGTCGTTTATTAAGAAAACACTGATATTATGCACAAATATAGACTTTCCAAAGGCATTTCGTCTATGACAAAATCCTTTTTGCTAAGCTTCACAAATGCGGTTAACTTGGGAATGCGGAAGCCCTGCTGGAATCATATTTTCAACATCGGACACAGTAAATAGAACTAAACAATGTGAATTTATCTACCGTTCCTATTAGTTCTGTAGTGCCGCAGGGCAGCATTTTAGGGCCACTTTTATTTTTCTTGTATATAAAGGACATTATTCACTGCATAAGAAAAGCACAATTTGTACCCTATGCGGATGATACATCTGTGTTCATTACAGGTACTTGCAAAAGCGACATCGAACTGAGCGAAAATAACGTGTTGACGGACATGAAAACATATTTTGATGCAAATCATCTTAAGATAAATTCAAATAAGACAAAAATGGTGTTATACCTGCCGAAGAGAAAACACAGTTCGAAGCCACATAACATATGTCTAGGCAAAAACGCGTTAGAAACGGTGGATTCCGTAAAAAGCCTCGGCATCATCTTTTCAACACGCTTAACATGGAATAACCATGTTGACTATCTTTGTTCCAAAGTAGCTTCAGCAGTGGGAGTCTTATTTAGATTAAAACGTATACTTCCTGGAAAACTTTAAATTCTGCTATATGATTCACTAGTGCTGTCTTTACTTCAATATTGCAATCTCGTTTGGAGAACAACTGGTGTCACAAACTTGTTGAACCTATACACTTACTGCAGAAAAAAGCCCTGCGATGAATAGCAAACGTTCTTTCCCGTTATCCTTCCCATGACCTGTACTTACGATATAACATTACTTCCTTTTTCAAAATGTACAGTTACAGCGTACTGGTGCACTACAAGACCTCTGTAAAAACCAGTGACAACCTTTTGGCGAAAATCGCTGAGCTGGAAAACAAGGATTCGTGTCGTCACACCCAGCATGGTGAAACGTAGAATGTGCCAACGCCCCGCGCAAACTACTGCAAGGAATCAATATCATATACCCTCCCGTCATTTTTAAATCGGTTAGAGAATGTCATTTGACCCCTTTTGTAACTCTAATTCAAAGATTAAGTTATTTTTATCAGGTTTACTTATGTGAGATGCCTATTTTTCCGTCATTTTAGATAGTGTTCGTTTCGCTCACAACTGTATTCAAATCGATTATGTTTCGCTTCTTGATGTATGCTTAGTGACTAATTCAACATCGTAAGGAAAAACTGAGCACGCGTTGCTCATCAGACGACCTGTCGTACTCATTATCTTTTTTGTAGCGGTAGTTGCACTACGCCACCTCTTCGAGACTCCAGCGTTACCCCACTTGAGCTCCGTGGCACCACTTGAGCTCCGTGGAAGCGCATTTAGTCACGTGGTTGGCCACGTGGGTTTATCCCGTGGTGTGGCCGTTCGTCACGTGGGTTGGTCATGTGGTGCGGAGCAACTGCTGCTGCCGGCGGCGCGGCGCGCAACAGATGCAACAGCTGTGCGCATGCGCTGTGTCAAGTGGGACGAAGATGAAGAAGGAGCGCCCAGCGAAACGAAGCGGCGAAAGACTGACTTTGCAATTCGACTGAGCGAGTTCCATAAGGCCAGCTGTAGCTATCGCGTCACTCCATGTTTAACCAGATCTAAACCACAGCCATTTATTTCACTACGCAGTATGACCGCAGACGGTCTACCCTGCATAGCGATTGACTCTGCTGTGGTCGTTGCGATTTGCACGTTCGTGATCGAAGTGCTTCCTCCTGGGTTATAAGCGGAGAGGAATCGGGATATGTTACGCTCAACTCCAGTCTGTTGCCCGCTGGCAATTGCTGCCTGCAAGGGATGCACGCATAATCTCGACAAAAGTGCATATCAGCAAGCTTTAAGCTTTATCTACAGCAAGCTGTACAAATTTACCTCCATATGGAATCTGTTTGCAACATCTTTACCCTAGAGAGCTAACAGTCGAATGAAAGGCGCTACTATCCGGCCTTGCATGTCGGTGCCTCACGTACCGCGTGTGCTTGCATGATGATCCACGCTGAGAAATTTTTCTCCTTAATTAGTCAAATGCAAGGCGATGAATGTGTACGGTACATTTCAGATATTTGGAATATTTTTAAGCATTACCAATATGAATGACATAGTTTATGTAGCCGAACAGTTCTACACAAATCTCTACGGTAGACCGTTTAATAAGAACGTTAATGAGATATGCAGTAGCGCACAACAATGGCACATCCCGGCACTAAACCAAGAGGCGGTAAAAAAGCCCTAGGAGTAATGGAAAGGGGAAAGCAGCTGAAAAAAACTAGTACCTTCTAGGGGTTTACATGAGCCCTACAGCAGTTGGGTCCAGTAAGCGACTACCGTCGAGTCGGGATGGGCAGCTCGACTGCAGACGGTGGGTTGACTCACAGCCTCCTCCGCAAATTACACTAAATCGTCTTTAATGCTTGCGGACAGAATTTTCTGCAGGGGAGATCATAAGCGGGCGTCGGTTTACTGCTCGTGCGGTCGCGCCTCGCAAGGCGCGCCCCGACAGTCGACTCGCTACTATTGAGTTTATATAACGAGTCATCGAGTTGCGTTCCCCTTGACTCGATCCGCCGCTGTCGGTTCATGTAAACAAAGCTCCTGTGTACGAAACGCCTAAGTACCTCGAGAATACCAGAGGAGCGGAAAAACGCATATATAATCTTAATTCATAACAAGGCAGACGTAAAAGACTTCAAAATTACAGACCGATCAGCTTACTGTCCGTTTCATATAAGGTAGTTAGCAAGGTAATCGCAAAAGAATCACTACTACCTTAGACTTCAAACAACCATAAGATGCGACAGGCTTTCCTCAAAGATAGTCGAAAATAAACGATATTCACACTATGAATAAGGTGATACAGAAACGTGCATAATGTAGCCAGCAACTATATATAGCCTTCATTCATTACGAGAAAGCATTTGACTCAGTAGAAAACTCAGCAGTCATGCTGGCGTTGCGGAATCAGGGTGCTTTAAAATACTAGAACATATTGTAAGGGAAGGCTTCAAGGGAGACGTTTATTCTAGCCCTCTGGCAAAGACATGCTCCCAGCGAACAGCACCAAGCGATGACGATGGGAATGTACAGTGCATGAAAAGAGGATGAAGTCTCAGCCAGAGAGGCGACGACGACGAAAGCGCATAAAGTGCTCACACTAACTACCCACGCGGTCCGA
The DNA here is from genome assembly GCF_052857255.1 of Amblyomma americanum. Lineage (NCBI taxonomy): Eukaryota > Metazoa > Arthropoda > Arachnida > Ixodida > Ixodidae > Amblyomma > Amblyomma americanum. The sequence continues at coordinate 147,063,082 of NC_135502.1, read as the reverse complement.
TTAGTCCGCTGCAAAGCGCCGAATTAAAGGCTTCAGGCGGGAGACGTGGACAATTTCAGTCCCGCGGTAACGGCGGTCCGGGGGAGGATCAACAGGGGTGACACTGTTGTTCACTGGTGAAGTTTGGTTGAGCGCCAAGTAGGAACCAATGAAACGAGGCTGAAACTTGTCACAAAGACCAGGCGTCCGGAGAGGGGTAGAAAGCAAGACTTCGTCTCCAGAGTTGAACGACACAACGCGGTGCGTCATGTCGTAGTGACTCTTGCGATCCTCCTGGCAGGCGTGAGTGTTCAGGCGAGCAAGGTGGCGGCATCGGGCCACACTGGAGAGAAATTGTTCGGGGAGAGACGGTGAGGAGCTCGCAGGCGTCGAGAAAAAAGAGGCGTCGAGAAAGGTAGTGGGAGAACGGCCGTACACGAGGAAAAACGGGGAGTAACCAGTGGTTCGTTGTAATGCGCAATTGTAGGCAAAAGTTACGAAAGGAAGGACTGTGTCCCAATTCCGGTGGTCAGGTTCGACGTACATAGCAATCATATCTGAGAGGGTGCGATGGAACCGCTCTGTAAGACCATTGGTCTGGGGATGGTAGCTGGACGTCATCTTGTGAAGTGTAGAAGAAGCTTGTAGAACTTCGGCAACAACGGTCGAAAGGAACGTCCGGCCGCGGTCACTGAGAAGCACCTGAGGGGCGCCATGGCGGAGCACGATGGATTGAAGAAAGGAGGCAACTTCGGGCGCCAAACCATCAGGCAAGGCTGCGGTCTCGGCGTAGCGTGTGAGGTGGTCGATGGCAGTGACTATCCATCGATTACCTCGTGTAGTGCGAGGAAGCGGGCCATACAGTCGATGCCGACGACGGCGAACGGCGTGGCGGGGCATGGTAGAGGCTGCAGATGTCCAGCGGCAGGTGAAGTCACCCGTATTCGGCGCTGGCAGAGCGGGCAAGATGCGACGTATTTAGCGACGCTGGAGGAAAGGCCAGGCCAGAAGAAACGGCTCTTCACGCGGGCATACGTTTTGTGAAAACCTAAATGACCGGCTGTCGCGTCATCGTGGAGGGCCTCCAAAATACGGCAGCGAAGTGTACGTGGCACCACCGGAACCCAGCGGGTGCCATCAGGGCAGTAAACGTAGCGGCAGATCACATCATTTTCGAGTTTTAACTGGCCAAGCTGCCGACGCAACCGAGCGGTAGGAGGGTAGGAAGCTCCCGTGAGACGGTCGATTAGGGAGCGGCAATACGCATCGTTGCGTTGGTTCGATGCAAGGTCGTTTAAATCGTCAGATGCGACGCATGGGAGTGCGGCGAGGTGCTGAAGAGCTTGCGACGATGAGGAGGCGCTGTGAGATGTGGAAGGTGGGGTGGAAGACAAACACGAAGAATCCAGAAGAGGGCAACGATAAAGGGCGTCGGCGTCTCGATGTGTTCGACCGGACTTGTAGGTGACGTCAAAACGGTATTCTTGGAGACGAAGAACCCAGCGGCCAAGGCGGCCAGTCAGGTTTTTCAGGCTAGACAACCAGCATAAAGCGTGATGGTCTGTGACGACCGTGAAGTGGCGACCGTAAAGGTAGGGGCGAAATTTATGCACTGCCCAAACGACGGCAAGACATTCCTGCTCAGTGATAGTGTAGTTACGTTCGGCAGGTGTCAAAGTGCGGCTGGCGAACGCAATAACTCTTTCGCGAGAAGTAGTATCACGCTGCAGAAGAACAGCTCCAAGGCCGTGGCCTCTAGCGTCAGTGTGTAGAATGGTCGGAGCAGCATCGTCAAAATGGCCAAGGACAGGGTCGGAGGTGAGAGCTTGCTTTAAGGCTTGAAAAGCACTTTCGCATTGCTCATTCCAAACGGAAGCACTGTGAGCAGCGAGGAGCTGATGCAATGGCGCGGAAATGGTCGCAAAATTTCGTATAAAGCGCCGAAAATAAGAGGACAGACCGAGGAAACTACGCAGTTCTTTAGTGTGCTGGGGACGGGCAAAGTTCAGGACAGCGGCAAGCTTGTCAGGGTCGGGTCGAATGCCGTCCTGGCTGACGAGGTGGCCTAAAATTGTGATTTCCTTCCTGGCGAAATGGCACTTTTTCGTATTTAGTCGAAGGCCAGCAGAAGCGAGGCAAGTGAGCACTTCATCGAGGCGGCCTAAGTGTACTCGAAAAGTTGAAGAGAAGATAACAATATCGTCCAGATAGCATAAGCAGGTTTTCCATTTCAGGCCGCGAAGGACGGTATCAATCATGCGCTCAAAAGTAGCAGGAGCGTTACACAGTCCAAAGGGCACAACATTAAATTCGTAAAGGCCATCAGGAGTAGCGAACGCGCTTTTTTCCTTGTCGACTTCATGCATAGGGATCTGCCAATAACCAGAACGGAGATCTAGGGCCAAAAAGTATTCAGCTCCTTGAAGAGAGTCGAGGGAGTCATCAATCCGGGGCATAGAGTAAAGGTCTTTACGAGTGATTTTATTGAGGGCACGGTAATCAACACAAAGGCGCACTGACCCATCCTTCTTCTTCACCAAAACCACTGGGGAAGACCAGGGACTGGCGGAAGGGCGAATAATGCCTCGGCGGAGCATATCACTCACATTGTCCTCGATGACTTTGCGTTCAGATAAGGAAACGCGGTACTGTCGGCGGCGAACAACCGAGGTACCCTCGGTCATGATGCGGTGCTCTGCCACAGAAGTCTTGCCCAGGGTATAGGAAGCCACATCAAAAGATCCCTGGTGCCTGAGAAGCAAATCTAACTCTTGCCGTTGCGACGCTGGGAGATCTGGATTGATGGTGGCAGAGAGGACGGAGAGAGAAACATCCGCGGAGGGAGGCGACGAGGAGGAGGGTGCGGTTAGTACGACGAAGGAAACCGGGTGCATGTCCAATGTGCAGGAAAAAGAAGTGCCTTTGAGTAATACTAGAGGTTCGCGAGAAGTGTTCAAGGCAGCGACGACGGCCGACCCATTTGCAAACCGAATCAGGCAAGGCCCCTGATCAGATGTCGAGCAGAAGGCGCGATGAAGACATCCCCATGGACGTTGGGATCAGAAGTAAGTCGTACAAGATCTTGACCCCCAGCGGGCAAAACCGTAAAAGCAGCGGCAATGAGGCGATGGCAGGGCTCGAGGACTTCAGATGATGGGTCGCTCTCGGTCATGTGCACGATGCGGTCACGGCATGGAATAAAAGCACTTACAGAAGACAAGAAATCCCAACCAAAAATCATAAGGTAAGCGCACGGAGAAAGCACAGCAAATTGTACGTGGTGACGGACACCGTCAATATAAACCCGAACAGTGCACTTAGCGGATGGGCGAATGATGACGTCGTTAACGCCACGCAGGGAAGGCCCATCGTACGGCGTTTTCACCTTCTTTAAGCGAGAACACAAGTCTGCGTGAATAACAGAAACTGCAGCACCCGTGTCAATCAACGCCTGTATCTGTAAACCTTCAACCCACACTGAAACCATATTAGACGGGCGCTCCGGAGGTGTTTGTCGGTGTCCGAAGCATGCAGTTTTTCCTCCAAAAACTGCAGGAGCTAGTTTTCCGAGCGCAGGTCATGCGCCGGAGAAGCTGGCCGAAGCGGAGAAGAGCGGCAGAACGGCGAAGGGGATCGAGCTCTGGTGGGCCGATAACCACGAGGGCGAGCAGAGGTGGGGGCAGGTGAAGAAGAACGCCCCAGAGTCAGGGATGGCATGGCGTTGAGGAGAGGGCGCACGAGTAGAGTAGCTGCTTTCGAAGGCCGCATACCCGCGACGTTCGTCTTGAAGGCGCCGGCGGCAGAAGCGGGAAATATGGCCCCGGAAGCCGCAATAATAACAAATCGGGCGGCTGGGGCGCCAGGGCGAGGTGAACGCTGGCGTTGAGGCTTGATGTGCTAAATCGGTGACATGGTCGCGGGGCGGCGCTGGCGTTGAAGTCGGACCAAAGACAGGTGGCATGGCAGCGACCTGAGCGTACGTGGGTGGAGGGCGAATAGCAGGGGTGTCCGGTGCTAGAGAGCAGGCTACTGAGGCCAACTCTTCTTTGATGATGCTGCAAAGGCCAGCACCAGTAGAGGACGGAGCAGAAGGCGCAGGTACGGTGAGGCACGGAGAGCCGTGAGCGAGAAGCTCCTCACGAATGAGCGCACGAATGAGGGCACGCAGGTCGGAGTCGGCCGGCAAAAAGGAGGCAGCCGGGTCAGGTTGTAAATGAATAGATTGCAGCTGATCGAGGCGTTGACAGGTCGCGATAATATCATCGACGGTAGTAGGGTTTTGGACGGCAAGGGCATTGAACGCCAGAGAGCCGATACCCTTCAGGACGTGGCGAACATGGTCAGCCTCGGTCATGGTGTAATTGACACGGCGGCAGAGAGCAAGTACATCCTCAATATAGGAAGCGTACGACTCGGCAGGGCCCTGGATGCGGTCAGCAAGCTTCTTCTTAGCGACTTCAGATCGAACAGCCGGAGAGCCAAAAATCTGTCGCAACTGCTGCTTGAAACTTGTCCAGTCGGGAATATCCGTCTCATGATTTAAGAACCATGTCCGTGCAACGTCAGTTAAATAAAAGGACACATTCAGGAGTTTAAGGGAATCGTCCCAGCGGTTTAACGAACTCACGCGGTCGTAGTGGTCAAGCCAGTCATCCACGTCGTCGCCGCGGAGGCCGGCAAACATCTGGGGGTCGCGTTGACGGCTGCTCACGGTCCAAGTTGCGGGGGCAGCAGAGGGCGAGAGGGAGGAACCCGGGCCGTCGGCGTGCTATTGAGGCATGACGGCGAGAGTACACAAGCGACGACCGGAACGCAGCTCCAGCGAGAAGCGGGGAAAGAGGATACGGGGGATCCAAGGAGCACCTTCACCACGTGTAAGGGAAGACTTCAAGGGAGATGTTTATTCCAGCCCGCTGGCAAAGACGTGCTCCCAGCGAACAGCACCAAGCGATGACGATGGGAATGTACAGTGCATGAAAAGAGGATGAAGTCGCAGCCAGAGAGGCGACAACGACGAAAGCGCATAAAGTGCTCACAATATCTATAACGGCTGCACAGCTACCATAGTTCTCCATAAAATCAGGAATAAAGTTCCAATAAAGGAAGGGTGTCAAACAGTAGTTGACCTATCTTATCCATATTGCTAATTACCTTGCCCTTTTTATCTCTAAACGCATACATCTGGTTTTTACCTTTGCCTAGTTTCCTCTTCGCTGCTTTTAGGCTGCCCCCATTCTTTAGAGGATTCTTGATTCCCTTCGTACTGAAGTCCATATTAAACAATAATAAACCATTCTAAACTCCATGTTAAACCAATCATTATTTCATATACTGGCTCATATGCCTGCGCGATCTGTCTGGTCGTTTAGCGCATTAGGCTCTGCGTCGGCAGGAATACGAGTTTTTTGCCGCCTGCAAAAGTAGTCACCGCGACACTGATTCAGATTGCATATCGCGTCATCGGTCGCCACCATCATCTAGCGAGAACGAGGATTTCGATAGGTTTTCCCCTTCGTTCCCAAAGAGAGAGGTCTTTCGGCGCGAGCAACAAAACGACCACGGATTGCAACCTTTTCTTTCTGCAGCACATACGGGAACACACTCTAAGCCATTCATCGTTCAAGACGGAATACTGTACAAGAACAACTCCTCGATCGATGGTGTCTCCATGCTTCTCATTGTCATAGAGAATATCCCCAATGATGTGCCGCATGCCATGCAGCATGAGATCACGTCGTGTCACCTTGGCTTCTCCGTGCACGCTGGACAGACTTCGTGAGCGCTTCTATTGGCCAAACCTGTATAAGACAGCTAAACAATACGTCGCAAGCTATGACCAATGTGAGCGTCATAGCATTGCACAGCTCCTCCGGCAGGCTTTCTACAGCCGGTCAAGCAATCATTCACGCCTTCTGAAAAAGTTGGCGTCGACCTTCTTGGCCTGTTTTCAAAGCCTTCAGAAGGACGCCGCTGGGTTATAGTGTGTGTAGATTATATGACGCGTACGTGGAAAATGCAGCGCTTGTATCACCGAGAGGAAGGGAAGTGTCGGCTTTTATGCTGCACTTTATTATTCTACGTTATGGTGCGTCCCGTGTTTTTATCAGCGACCGTGGCAGGCAGTTTACGTTTTACGTCGTAGAAGAGCTATTTCAACCGTGTGGCTGAAGCTACCGCTACTCCACGCCTTACCGCCCCAAGGCAAACTGCAGCCTCACCAACATGCTGTGTGTGCATGCTGCGTCGGATCACCGGAACTCCGCGCCGTGTTACCATTCGTGACCTAGGCGTAAAGCACCGCGAAGAAAGAGCTCACCGGGTGTCCCCCTTTCTACCTGCTCTACGTCAGGCTGCCGTGCTCTTTTCTGGACTCAGTCTCCCCCTTCTCTCTTCAAGAAGACCTTTCCACCTATCAGTTGCCTTATCGCACTGATGAAGCTCGCACTTTTTCTTGTAAACTCCGCTCGAAAGACCGCTGTGAAGAGCGTTACCTTGCGACTACACACGCTCCGAGAGATTTCGTGTTGCTTTGGACGCCATTGCGGAAGCGCGGCTTGTACCAGAAGTTTTTGTTCAGCTTTCTGGCGCTTTCGCCATTCTGAGTCGATTGAGCGATATCAACTACGTCCTCGCCAAACTTACGGCAGACAATCGTAGCTCTCGCAACACCCAAGTAGCCCACGTGGATCGTCTGAAGGGCTGCCACCGTCGACCACCCTGACTGTCTCGAGGACGAGCTTCATCTGACCCGGTGAAATTATCCCGTGGCGCACCGAAACCTCGGCCGCAGAGGAACCGCGGTGGTAGAAGACGAGGCTCAAGAAGCGCGAACGACGTTCGCTTGGCTGCCTGCTCCGTTTTCCCCAGTCCACCCAGCATTCATCTGTAGTAAAAACCATTCCATCCGTAACAATATTATAACATCGTTTCACAGTTAAGCTTAATCAAACATTAATGTAGAAAGCACTGTTTATGGTTCTAGTACTTCTTTATTTTAGTATGATAACTGTCACCACTTCGCGCACTTTTGCGTGCGCTCCCAGACACCCTTAGAGCGTGTGGGGGTAGCGGTCTGGGTCACAGAGGAGATGCCCTCGACTCAGCGTGGCAAGTTGAGCCGGAGACCAGCTGCCAAGTGACAAGGAGGTTGGTCATTTCGTGCCCAGCTTTCGCCGGTCACAAGCCAGAGAATGGGTCGGAGCTAATGGTTCTCAAAACAAAACAAAGTTTATACAGCAAAGAGACGATACAAAGCATTTCACAATCACTCGTACGAGCAGATACGAAGTGATTTACAAATACAATGCAACTCGTGCAAAGTAACAATCGAGAGAGATTACAATTTAACAGAACCTTTGCACCTAAAGTGCACTAGCAGACAGAGAGACAAAAAAAAAACAATTTGTTCACCGGGCACTGCCACAGTCCGACGACCTGAAGAGCTCGACGGGGTCGTCCCGCAGGTTGGCGCACGTTGCCTCGCTGGTCCGGGCTTGGCGAGTGGTTTTCTCCCGGGAGTCAAACGGGCGCGCTTCTCGGAAGCTTAAACGGCCGTTCGGGCTCGCGGACAGCGGTTGCAGCCCCTCATTTATAGGCGCAGACCGCGTCTGTTTGTTCTTCGCGCCAAGGAGGCGTGCACATATACGCAGCTTCAACTACACAAACTCCTCCTCATTCTCGCGCCGGGCGCGCGACCCCATTGGTCGAGCGCGGAAACCGCCTACCAGAAAAATCTAGGTCATTCTCTCCGCGCGGAGTCATCGACGCAAGAGCGAAGGGGAGAGGGTATAACTTTAGTGCGGTCAAGGTCACACCCTCTCCGTCGACAACGAGTAGAAACCAATCAGTCTAGAAAAATTGACGCCGCGCGCAGCCATGCCTCCCTCGGCGCCGCGCCGGCGAGCTGAGTTGCAGCAGTACGCGCAAAGATACGCACTCTACGGGGGTCCTTCACCGCTCTTGTTTTTTTATTTTACTGCGCGCTGGCGCGATTCCTTAGGCGCAGTGCCGGTTTTTTGTGAAAATGCGCCGAATTTTGTGACAATAACATCAGACGGGCCCTAATAGCGATATATGTCCGTCTGTCCAGCATCTGCGTGAAGTCTCCACCTAGCAGATTGTATTCAGTGGGACTTCTCTCTCTCACCTATCATCCGTTCCATTTGTAGGGTAGAGCAGGGAGACGCCAGATCGGGAATGGGTCAGCAAATATGAAAGTGACTAAGAAGAAAATGACTGACAACATCAAGCTTACATGCAAAATCGACAGCCTCGCATATAGACATCTGTGGGAAAATGAGGCTTGCAGGAGCTATGCCTTCCCTCACTGTTCGGGACGAGGAACTTGCGTCTCACAAACTCCACCCGTGGCAGTGTTTGAAACTTCCACCTTCCGTTGCAGAGACGCATCGCATAACCGTTGGACCACTGCAGTGGTTTTGGTATGAGCACTCGCTGCGAAAAGACGGCACATTTTGCGGAGATGCGTAGTAGTCATTAGATTTATTTATTGATTGATTTATTTGGATTCAATGCGTCAAATGCCTCTGTGCAGGGCTTTTACATGAGGGGTGGGCATTCGCGATGGCAGATGAGTTCTTTAATAAAAGACTCGAAGTCGCCGTGCTTGCAATGGATGACAGCAGCAGTGAGAAGGTCATTCCTGATGAACGGCTGATGAGCTGACTGAAAGTGGGTACACGGCAGGTGGCTGAGGTGGCAGTGGTGGCCATGTCCTGGCAGAAATTCAATAACAAGGTGAGTTGAACGAGTTGGTACATACGTGCGCTTTTTTTGTTCAAACAATGCTTGCATAATGGCACGGTTACGCGAAGATTCATAAGAGAATTTATGTAAGAAGGAGAGGCGAGCGAACTTCTGCGATATAATAGGTTGGGCAGGGTAGCTTGCGCTTTTAGTTTAGCAGTACTTGATCTATATGAATGAGGAGAAAGACTAAAACACCGCAGTGCGGTTCCGGAGGGATTCTAGTAAGCAGATATGGCTATTTTGTTGTGGTTCCGAGACAGACAATGCGCGTTTGAGTTCACGTCTAGCGAAGCTGCAGTTCGTTAGTAATATTAAACAAGAAGGGGCTAATGTCAGTTTCGTTACGTGATCGGCCCATGAAAGAAGGGCATATTGGTTCGTTCCTAAGCTCCTGCAAGAAGTTGCAGAGCGGAGGTTAGATCCTGAAAGTGTGTTTTTCCGGACTGGACGGTGCTTTTTGCAATGGAAAGTAGGAAGAGATGAATCGTTAATGTTTAAAGACATACGCCATTTTTCTAACCAGATTTGCATCTTGTCAAGATCGGTACGTCTGAAGTGCATTAGCATCGGTTATGTTAAAAAGAGATCACACGATCGCCTGCTGATAAGCGGATATTTGAGGTGATTTTATTTGGAAGATCATTAATACAAATTAAGAATAAAATAGGTCGGTAGGCTGTGCCTTGTGGCGTGCCTTAAATAAAGGGGGCAGGGTGGAAGAGCCATTGTTAGTGTCTACGAATTCCTAGCGGTTGGTTAAAAACTATCATCCAATTGAAGACTAATCCATTGTGATACAGGGATAAAAGTTTTAGAAGTAAAAGTTTGTGGGACACTTTATCGAATGCCTTTTTCGAAATCCAGAGACAAGGCGTCAGCGCAAGTATTGGTGTCAAGGTTGGAGCTTGTATTATTTACAAACAGGGCTAGATGAGTGTAGCAATAGAGTCCCCTGCGGAAACCGTTCTTCTTAGGATAAAAAAAAAAAGTACAACTAGAAGAAATTATTTTACAAAGTGAGAGTAAATTATGTGCTCCAGTAATTTGCAACAGGCAATTCTGAGGGAAATGGTTCATTGTTTAACAAAAACAGATTATATTGGGGAACTAAACACACTGGATTGAGAATTTGAATAAGATAAGAAATGGAATAAAACTACAGTTACAATAGAGTGGCGAGGAAAGAAGAATGCGGTCGCATTTTCTCCGCATCAATCCAATTGACCGCGCCTAATTTTTTTTGTAATGGTATGAAAATATGGCGATAATGGACATGGTTCTAAACATCAACAGAAAGAAGGAATCGATATGATGACAATCTACAAAAGGAGACGGCTTCCTATGCTGTGCAAAAATCCGACTGCTGTAAAAACTACCGCTTTTAAGACTTTTTCTTTTTGTCCTTCGCAACTTTGAGCACTTTTCAGAAAAGGAATACTCGTAAAGGAGAAACAAAATATAGCTTCCCTGAGTTGCTTTTTTTTTGCTACTATTTTAAGCTCTCCAGTATATGATAAATGTACGGCTGCTCGGCTGTTACGCTGGTTGTGGATTTTATTTAAATACAAGCCACGTTTCCTGGTCGCCTCCATAATTTCTTCTACAGTTCAAACATCGAAAAACATACGAACGAGTCTCGCGTTGGTTTTTGCGGCTGTATTTTGTTCTTTGCTGCACTGCGATTAGAGCAAAGTGTTCTGACAAGTATTGTGATGTTGCAGTTCGTGTAAGCATGTCGTTTTTTTCATATAATGATTGTTATTTTAATTTCACGAGAATAAAAACAGGATTTTCAATGACGGCAGCAGTCAGCACACGTGATATACAGTGTCTATTTTCTAGATAATATACACTAATGCATCTATCTCTTAATTAGACGACGGAATTAGTGACACCTACAGCATACGCCGTAAATGTAGACAGTATAAACTTTTTTTATGGGCAGCATCCACTTTGAAGTATATTAGCGCGTCAGCGTTAAAGGCCCCTTTACCCAGAAACTCTGGCGTCGGCGGCATTGGGAGCAAAATATTACGAGCATGACTCAGGCAGGTATGTCCAGAGAGCAACCAAGGAGGTAGGAGAGCCATATAGATCACATGGCTTTAAGCTTAAGGTTAAAACTTAAGCTTAAGCCGAAGTGTTCTCTCGAATTTTTGCGCGATAACTCAAACACTTCGGCAGTGCCGAAGTTCTCGATGTGAAAGCCGCAGCGCAAACCCCAAAAATCGGGCCAAAGGCATTTTTTTTAACGGGCAGTTGTTTTAGAGCCTAAATATTTGGATGCCGCAAGAGTGCACCTCAAATGTTACAGTTATTACAAATCTAGTCCACCTTGGGGGATTCCCCTAGATATTTGACCAGTATTGTGCGTACTTCGAGTTATGGCTTAATTCGCTCTTCCCCTACCATACGTTTGCCGTCCCGATTAGCTCAGTTGGTAGAGCGATGGCTCCGGTGAACTGGTGGTCCCGGGTGTGAACCCCTGACCAAGACTAATTTTTGTTTAACTGCGAAGTTTTTGAGAAAGCTGTGCAGCTCTCCTTTTTAGCCGTATGGCTGCGCTTGGGTGGATATCAATGAGTGATTGCTCCCTTAATAACCAAGATATAAGCGAAGACTTCCACTCGGGACCCTACTAGCTTTTTGCTGTTTATTGCAAAAACCTCTGGTCGGTGGTTTTGTGCCATAGACATAACTACTCGTCGTCGCGAGCGCAGGGCAAACTTTACACCCCAGACTTTGCTACGCAGAGGAAGATTCGACCATTCCCATAAATATCTTGCAGACGGGCGCTTAAAATATTCAACAGCCGCCGCACAATTGAAAGTAATGTCCAAGAATAATAAACTTGATCGTGAAGCTAAGATATCCTAGTGTGTGCTTCTTATACTCGCTAGAAGCTCTCAGATCGAACTACCCCCGTTCCACTTCCGAGTGAAAAGCTGGGCTCCCACTACGTGACGTGCAGGGGAATGGCGGCAGAGGAGCGCGTACACGCGATTTTTCTCTATTGTCTTGCAGTGGACTTCCAAGAACAGCCGGAAAAGCATCAATCACCGCCGTTTCTTCGGCTGTCGTCTGGTATAGAACAAAAAGAGTGCTCTCACCTTGAGAGTTTAGTGACTGGGTACCGGATATTAGAAGCTTTCCTTGGCTAACTACTGGGATAAGCAAGAGAGAAAACCGCTCAAAACATGGAACATCTTCGTCTATGTTCTTTGTTAAGCAATTTAGCACCGGTACTTGGCTGCATATTTTGCTATTAACGAACAACTTTCATCGACCCAAGGAACACTTTTCATAAAGGCTGTTCGAGCTTGCAAAACAACTGATTGCGCCTCCTGCCGGTTGCAGAATCAAGCGACTGCTTGCTCGATGGAGGGGGGAAGGGGCAAGTCCTACAGTTATTTGAGACTTCCGTTTTGCCTGCTCGCTAGAATGACGTCATGAATAAAGCAAGCGCTTCTATAAATAAAACACTGCAAAAATGCGACCGTGCCCTTCGAAACAATCGCGCAACTCAACTCGCCACTCACCAAGCCGGGCTGTCAGTTGTTGCTGCTTTGTTCGGCAGGTGGTGCAGGCTTTCGAATAAGGTACTGGGCTCACATCTGCAAGAACTGTACAAGCGATCGACATACGTTTCTGTATTATTTCAGAAAATGCGGACAAGTATCAATGTTTGTATTACATCTCAAAGAAGCATAACACCTAAAACGTTATAGGCTATCTTGTCAGAAATGTTTGCACTCTATTAGGCCAGTGGTTTGGGAAGTGGTTTTTTTAATAATAAGGCACAAAAAGTTTATTCGACACTTAAGAACCTCAGTAAGCGTAGGGGCGAACGGCGTTCATAATTGCTTGCTAATTGCTGTCTTTATTATCACCTCTTTCTAATTACACACATATATTAGCATACATCAGTAGGCATTCTAGACCACGTGATAAACAACAACGCAAAAAAGCCCTCTATTTAACCAAGTCACATGAACGTGTGTGAGTGGCCTAGGAGTAGCATGTCTGACTTGTAACCCAAATGTCATTCGTTCGATTCCGAACCAATTATTTAAGTTTTCTTTTCCGTCTGATTTATTACTTCACAGCCTTTTAAGGATTGTTCCACAGCGGCACGTTTGACGTCGCAGCCCTGTCGACCAATCCTGAATAAGTGTGACAGCGCGGATGGCCTTTGGAACGTCCACTTTACATTGTCGCGATAATACGGAAGTCTCCGTAGGTTCAAACAACAATGTTGAAGCAGAGTTTGCTAGTAATATATTGTTATGAAGACGAAGAAGAGGGCAGTGGCGCGGGACGGAGTGCTCGCGCTAGGCCCTTGAGCCATTAAATCCTATCTTCATTCAGTCATCATGTCGTGCTTTCCTTGGCTTGCCACCTCGTAACATTTGGTGTGAGGTGCTGGGTACTCATCGTCATCCTAGTCCCCGGAGCATCGCCGCCTTCTGCTCGCCTTCGTCGTCGGCCGAGGTGACCTGGGCTCCGCCGCCCGGCCCAACCCCAGCTCGAACTGACCAGAAACGACCAGCCGCTTTCCCCCCGCCCCGTCCCCAGCCCCGACCACAAGACACGACGACCAGGACCTGACGTACGATGACCCGACTACGACCCGAACCAAGACGGCACCCCCGCCCAGGCTGTGCGGCGATCCCTCAACCCTTGCTTGACCTTCGGCTGTGGGTGACCGACCGCTGGACCTGAAGCTCCAGGGGCAACCGTTCACCAGATCATCTCCTTCATCTTGGTGGCAAGCCTTTCATCTTCTATCCTTCCTGATCATCCTCATCGTCACCTCACCATTCGTAATTCAAGCAATCGATCGGGACGATCGCTCGGAGTACCGGGGTCATGTTATGAAGACGAAGAAGAGGGCAGTGGCGCGGGACGGAGTGCTCGCGCTAGGCCCTTGAGCCATTAAATCCTATCATCATTCAGTCATCATGTCGGGCTTTCCTTGGCTTGCCACCTCGTAACAATATTATCAGCCTGTCTCACCCGTCCTGTTTTTTTTCTCGGGGCGGTACACTTGGGGGCCTGATTCACAATCATTCCTGCTGGAAGAGATTATGCGTTCGCCGCCTTGGCGGTGTTTGTCGTTAGAAAAGAAAACAAAAGCTTCCGTTCTGAAAATAGTCAGAATTGCCTTTCCTTTGAGCCCGCTCTGAACAAGGCCACCAGAATGTGGAAACGTTGGTACTCACCGCTCAAATGGCTTCTAGTGGAAACAACAGAAGGCATAACATTTCTTGTTTGCCGACAAAAGTAAAAACTGCCCGCGGAGCTTCCTTAATCATTAGTTCTGGAGTATCTATAGCCGTTCCGCTGAGTTGTCGAGCGTCGTAATTAGTTCGCTGATTCAAATCTGTTCAAGTTTCTGTGTGCGCTCTAATTAAAGAATTTTTCCTTCATAGTCTATGTCAAATTGTGTTTTTTTTCTGCTAGTTCTCTTGTTCTGGCTGCCTCATTAAGATGACCTTAATTGGGTACAGCTGCTACACGGAGCAGCGTTTATATTTGCGAGAGAAGGGTAATAAAAATAGCACCGCAGAATAATGTATCGGAGAACCATACATAGCTTTAAATACTTTTAACACACACACGGTTATAACGTTTAAGGTATTTAGTGCGTGGTTACACCGTATTTACTGCACGAGCGTTTGATAACATCTGGCGAAAATTATTTCGAAGCTATATAGGATACATAGACCGGCGACCATCTAATGAAATAAATTATAGTACTTTATTAGGAGGTATGAGTTGCAAAGAATAACGAATTTGACCATTCGCGGTTCGTTGATCAAATACATCCACATCTTCACGCAGTACTATGGCTGGGAATATTGCTGCTGAGCCGAGATTTCCGCTACCTTCTTAGCACCCACTTCATGTTAATCCCATTGTCAGCCTTGGTGCTGGGGCACGAATACTTGTTAAGATGTGTTATTGTTCTGAAGCATTGCCTGAGAACTCACCGTTTTATGCTGACCCTGGACTGCTGTAAGTTAGTCTGGAAAGCTGAACTATACTTCATCGCCGGCGCCATGAAGGTCCCGTGAGTTTATTAGTGCGCTAGCACTTATATTGGCCATTCACCGCATTTCGGTGTAGGGTGTTTGCCTTACGAAGGCAGACAACAGCCACTGCAACCAATGAGCATAGGGGAATGTTTGCCGAATCCCCCATTTCCCTTTACTTGACTGGGCGAGTGAACGGGGCTGGGGTGAACGGCGAGATCGGTTGTGACCTGGCGGGCTGGGGGACAGCCGGCCGGAGCCGACTAGGAACACACGGCCGACGACCACGGCAGTCGCAGGACGCCGATGCTCCCGAACTAAGGTAACGATGAAAACCCGCAACTCCGCAAACTGTTACGCGGAAAGCCGAAGAAAACAGGATGTCATGAAGGATGGGGATGGCATGATTTATTGGCTGCAGGCCTAGCGGAACGCTCCCACACTCTTCGTCTTCTCCTAGTTTGCGACAATATAAACACTTACAAATAGCAGATTGTGATGATGTCACATGCTCATGTGATCTATGTAGAAGGTTAGACCCCGGCTTTTAGGCTCGCAAGAACGACGAGGACGCCGTCGGCAATGCCTACCCCGCCGGAGGTTATGCAGAACGGGATCTGCGGCCGATATGCATGCATGCGTGCATACGACTGCAATAAAGATTAGCCATGTGACTAGTGGGCTTCATCTATGCCGTCCAAGCACACACAAGACACAGAATAGACTTGATATACCGTTTTAGTCACAGAAATACCGTGAATAGCTAACAATGACCACGATAAACAATGCAAGACGATAGAGAATGCATGCAGCTCCTTCGCATGTAATTCGAATTGGGCCTAACTACGCAAACCAGCCGTCATTTTTTTCTAGAGCATATGAAGACCATTTTTTTAGTGTTCACACATATAATACTATGAATTAATATGTGCTGAATATGTAAATTTTATTATACTAAGTAACGATAAGGTTAAAACAGATCTAGAACTACATTCTATTTTGCGTACATGGCCCAGTGAACCTAATTAGGTTACTTACAGGAGCCATTCACCATTCGACAGGCTTAACTGATGTTGCTTTTACAAATGCAGCCTATAAGATTGTTAAGGCACGAAGCAAGCCATGTGCTCTATGGGAGCACTTGTCCCTAATTCCTTGCTGTACCGATTGGGTCTGGATTTCGCAGCAGCAAACAATTGTTCTCAATGCGAAATTTACAAGAAACACTTCTTGTGAGCTTTATGTAGCGGAATCGCTGTCGCGTCCTGGTAAAGTGTAAAAAAAATTAATGATGCAAACAGCGCATCTATGATAAGGAATACAACTATATTGTATATAGCATGTCTTTCATCACACCGTGTCCGGCGAAGTCAAAATAAGCCTAAACCCTGCGCTTACACTGATCATGCTGAGAGAATAGAAAAACGAAACATATTACAGAAGGAGTTTTTCTAATAAGGATCTCGAAATAGTTTCCAGATTTTTGAGATCCCTCAATCACGTTCAGAAAAAAAACGAAAACGAGGAGTTGATTATTTTCGAAACCTGTTTGGTTGAACTTGGGAGCATGCTGCTCTGCTATGGAATTAGATGAACTCTTTCTTGAAACCTGTACCCCTAGAGCAAATAATTAAGATTAAAACCTACAACCCAAAATACAACATCCGATGATTTCAATAAACCCTTATTTAAATTGTTGATAAAGCGTACGTCGCCAATGCCTTCACAGCCTTGTCATGCAACAATTTGTAATCATTTTGAAACCTGTAACTGAAGATGTTTTATTACAATGTGACTCATCCAGAGTACTGCCCAATATATTGACTGCGTTCGCACAAATTCAATTAAATATGCGTGTTCTTGCACTATGAGCCCTTAACAATGTCTAACCCAGGCACACTTCCATCGCAAAATGTAGCTTTAGAAACAGGTATAGGGCACTAAGAGGGCGCGCATCGAAGTGGAAGAAAGCACGGGGCTGCCCAGTTGATCGTCCTCTTACCGTGCCGTACTGCGTTCAAAACTATGAACCACTTGGCGCGCCCAAATATTTTGTTGAACTGCAGCTGATGATCGCGTTGTTTTGAGAACAGAGAAGACAAAATTGATATTCACAACTAGACTACTGCTGCTTATGAATACTCCCTTAGTTTCAGAAGAACACAAGTTTTCAGAAATCTCACTTTCGATACATTTCTGGAATTCGAACTAAAGAATACGCAAACTGCAATCTCAATCACATTTTCACAAATAATATAGGGCACACTATGCGTTGATGGCGCTAGAGAAAATAATCCCAGCTGGAATATAATAATGAGGATGCTTTACTTAAAAGAAAAATATGGTGTCGTGGGCGGACCTCTCAATACAAAAGCCGGACTCTGGATTCAATTTCATAAACAAGACGGAGCAGCAGAAGTTGCTGGTCAGGAAAGGAAAGGGCAAGGCAGTAGCCCCACGAGGTCCCTGAGGATTTGAGAATGGGCACTGGGAGGGGAGTGGGAGGGCGAGGGAGTGCTCACAAATTCTTACACCACGTAATCAATCCTTGGGGGGGGGGGATGAAAAAGTTGCTGGTTAGAGCTTTCTTAGGGAGAACGACATATTGGATTTCAGGCCAAGAAAAGGTGTCTGTCTCTAGCTGCCGATAGAGGACACATTCCTCTCTAGAGAGCGTGCGCTGACTTGGGGGTACATGTGGCGGTCCTCGATGAACCCGCCTAAATGCTCCGACTATGATAAGTAACCACTCAAGCCTGCCCCGTAATCTAGAGCGAAGTCCTAATTGTCCCTGAGGCAACAAGGTTACGTGGCTCGCAATCCGAAGCGTGCGCGCGCTTGTTCACAGCTATAGCCGAGTGCCCTGGCACCCTATACGGTACGGTAGCCACAGGCGGAAGTGGCAAGTGCGCAACTCGCTACTCATGTTGCGATGTGGATGAACCTACCCTGTTTGAAGCACGTCTTCCCGGGCAAGTTGGTAACTGTACATCTCTTGTTACAGGCGCGAAAACAGACACAACACAAGGCAGAAAGACGGCATAGAGCGCCACTCACAACTGATTTATTCCAAGGCAACACGCACAAATATATACCATCTTACACGCAAGGAATATTATCATCCTAAAAGTTGATATGATAGGGAACGAGTGAAAAAAATGCTCTCAGCCTTATACAGAGATATGGACGTGTCGCTGACGCACGTGCTTCCTTCCTTTGCAATAAAAAATGCTTCGATTAATTCCCTGGCTTTTGTATCTTTGGTTTTAGATGGAATTCGCGCACCAGAAAACCTGGCTCACAAGAGCATGACGGGCAGTACCTTATATGCTTAGGAATATTTTGGCCTTCATTATCTTGCTCAACGTTTGTTTCGTGTTCCCTGTTTCGACCGTTAACGCAGCGCTCAGTTTGCCCTATATACGAGCGACCGCACGGGAGCGGAATTTCGTAGACAACACCTTCTGCGCACTTCATGAATGATTATATCAACTTTGAAGATAATAGTATTCCTTGCGTGTAAGATGGTACAGATTTGTGCGTGTTGCTTTCGAATAAATCAGTTGCGAGTGGCGCTCTGTCCCGTCTTTCTGCCTTGTGTAGTGTCTGTTTTCGCGCCTGTAACCAAACAAGCTGTTTGAAGCATTTACAGGCTTGCTGCGAGTCTGTGATGATTATAATAGACATCTTTATATAATTTGCCCGTGTGTAGTGATACCGATGGTCTGTACATCTTGCTATGGTGAGCTCTTCGAGGGGCGGGCGGTGCCATCGTAAGTTCAGCAGTATAGCTACTGCTTTAACGCCACCGGTCTCGGTTACCACAGACAGAGAGGCTACCGCAGAGCGGGGAAGTGTCTGTGCCTAGCACGTACTCAGGCCAGTCTTCTCGGTAGTAGAGCTTCTGAATGCTGCGTGCGCGGAGTTGTCTTCTGGCAAGATATCTGTCTGGGTGTCTATTACTTGGCACAGGTGAGACACAAACCCGTGCGCGCTCTGGCTAGGTTGTACGTTTTGTCTAGTAGCTGTCTCAGGTGCCACGTAGCCGAGGCGCGCGTAGACGTCGCAGCCCCGTAGAGTTTACCGAAGGCACTGTGTTTGGATCGGCTTCTGCAAGTCAGCCCTTTCGCCGAGAGCATTGTGCACGCCTAGAAAAAAGAGTATAGTCGTGCTTGTGCGCATGGGCAGCCCGAGAACGGTTTCGTTATCTTAGCTACAGCCAACTCAATTCTCGGGTGCACTTACTTGATGACCATTGTGGAATGGGAGCTGGCAGGTGAGGCGCGAATGGGCTAAGGATTGTGCCCTCATTGGATGTCGGTGTCACAAAAGTCGGCGCATATTTGGAAAGCAGGTGTGGCGAAAAAGAAATCTCGCCCGCGCGCGACGCAGACGATTAGAGAAAACTGGAGAAACGAACCTCGATTGCACACGGGGAGCGCGTACCCTTTAGCATGCTGTGTGAAGAATTCTGCACTTAACTCGCGCGCGACGGCGCCAGGTCGAAGAGGTGTAACTGGAGCCACCCGGAAAACGCTTTCCATGCCTGAAAAATGGCTACGCGTGCCTAGACCGGAGTGTGAGAGGGCTGTTATGCGCGTGGTATAGGCGGTTTTCACGAACTAGTCGAGCCAAGGTGCCAACCGTGAAGAGGACTCCGTCTATGCTGAGACGGGTCACAATAATAAGCTTCCTTCGCTGCACGATCGAGTCACTGTTTTTGAGTGAAGGTGAGCGCCTGGTTTTAGCGAAACAAATTTTATTTGCCAGTGTCAAGCACAGAACCGATGACAAATTGGAGATCGTCGACCTTTGTCGGCCAGCGTCCGCTGCGAAAGGTGAACCGAACATGATCGTAGCCCACATCCATGACGTTTTTAGCGATGCGAAAGCTGCTAGCTCTGAGTTGCATACGCCGGATAAGTCAGAAAAATGCAACCATGTATATGATTTACTGCTGCACTATTATAGGCCAGCGAACCTTTGCGAATTAATTGCATAACACTGCAAGCTCTAACTGTGTGCAATGGTTTCGCTTTCGACCGTCGTGTGTTCGGATTAGAATTCATCTAGCTGCACCCCAGTAGCAATCATGTGGGGCCCTAACTGCAGTCGAGCAAGCAACCTCCTATGTAGTACATTCGTGGACAGACTTGTGATAGCGCTGGATCACTGTGCTGCGGATCAATCTATGCGCGCAAGTGCTGTGAGAACGCCAGCGTGCCCGTTCCTTGCTTTAATTTCCATTCAGCTTCGCTTCAGCGCAAGCACCGACAGTGATATCCCGCACCTGCGGTAAAAGTGTCTTTCCTTTGTTCTGGAGAGGACCGGCTGAGCGCTCCGACACCAGCCTGCTCTTGTCTGTATGTTCCGTTTTCAACTCGATACAATGGAGTCGGAGCGAGCCCTCAGAGACGCGCGGCCATGGTAATAGACACACCCTCCTGTTCCTGCCTTCACTTGCGGTAATCCAATCCTCAGGCGTGAAACGGATGAAATGAAGTGCAATTTACCGGTTGGGACAAGCGTGTAAACGTAACCTTTTGCGGCCACTTGGGTTGCCGCTTTATTTTTCTCGCCCACTGGCTCATACTTTCTCAAAGTGCTCGTCTGTCGACGCTTCGGTCTCTTCGCTTTGAGGTTTCATTTTGCGGACCGTGAGACACCAGTGTTTGGATTGAACAGGCACAAATGGCGAAATCTAAAACGCATAGATTACAAGTTATAAATGTAACTTGGAGCTTTCACACCAGCTTTGGTTACGACAAGGTATAAGTTGGCGTGCATTGCGATTGCATCGAGGCAGCAATTGCCATGACCGGCCACGATTATCACCGTAGTGGTTCAGTTAAAGCCAAAGGACGATATAATGGCACCGAGTTCTTACACTGGAAGAAAAAAGTCGTCTCCCTGAAAATGCTGCAAACACACGACCATCGACGCCGTGACTGTATTGCCAGTGCGCAGATTGTGCACCCAAAGCTGCCTTCTGCTCGGCTTGCTAGCATTGCTTAAGCATTCGAATTATGCCTCCCGGCTTTTAAATCACGTTGACATAAAAAAGGCACACAGCATTGTTGGCGAGTTTTTTTTCTTTTTTGTTTGCTGTGGCGTGCGCGTACGACATCCGAATGTGTTTGCTATGCCGCATCAGGAGCCAGCAGCGCGCATTGCTTTAGGAAGAATTCATCCCGGACGAGATCTCTGCGCGGGCTTAGTGTGCGACGCCTATGTCCCTGCAAATCGCCAATTTTCACAAGGAAGAAATGACAAGGTCTGAACGCACCGCCGAAGCACTCGCGAAGGAGCAAAACATGCTTCCGCATGCTGCCGATCATTTCTGGACTAGTTCACGGCGCCGCGGCAGCGAGGCATCGGTTTCGTCAAATTCGCCGATAGGAAGGACGTTTAGCGCCGTCGGTCGGCCCGCGCCGTTGTTATAGCTTCGACGAAGGGCCCCCGCACGGCTTCCGGGTCAACGTGTCTGACTCCCAGCCCCTCACCAGCGAGAAAGCGCGCGCCACTTTTCCGGACGGGCCCATTGTGACGCTCAGTTCGCCGTACTGACGCAGAGACCGGTGAACAAATAGTCTTTATGCGTTTTTGATGTGTGGTGCATTACTGAACTTCAGTCGCAAACTCTGTCTGTTATCGTAGGTACTAAGTGCGTTGTATTGTTCTAGAGAAAACTCTGCATTCATTCTAATGAGTGCGATGTAAATCATCCTTACCGTCTCGTTGCTACATAAAACTTGTTTTGTTTGTGAACCTTTGACAGCAGAAATTGACAGCAGCACAACATTTCGCAGCAGCAGTGCGGCATTAACAGCACTGCTAACCGTGCGATCTCGGCTTCCCAGGTTTGTACAAATCGTTATTTTATTTCTGTGTTGCTTTTTTCTGCTGTTACTGCTTCCTTCAGTGTCACCATGACAACCTGTGCCAAACCGGCTAAACGTGTCGATTTGTTTTAGCACCTTTTTAAAAGCGAACTGGATGATGTTCTTTATGATGTGACAAACACTGCTGTAACTGGAATAGATATGCAGCCTAACTTTCCAATCAGTGTTCTTAAAAGTGTGTTGTTGAATTCGAAGTTTGTCTCACCCTTTTGAATCAAACTGCTCAATCTCTAAACAAAGAAACTGAAGAACTAAATATTGCGAATAAAACCCTGAGGGTCCGCGGTTGCTCTCTGGAGAAATGACTTGGCGACATGGAGCAGTACTCCCGTAAACATAACATTGAAATCAAGGGCGTTTCTATCACACAGGGTGAACAGTGCTAGGCTTTCTTCAATATATTGTTACTAAAATGAACTGTCCTATCTCTGCAGCAGATGACAAGTGGCATTGGCTAGGGCGTACAAATAGTAAGCCAGTGTTTGTGAATGGTCATTTAAGCCCACAATACGAGTGTTTCATAAAGCCTTGGAAGTAAAGAAACAAAAATGGTGGGAATTTTTGTGTACCGACGACTGCGCAATAAAGGCTAGAAAGACTTCTGAAGGTGGCTTTAACAGATCAGGAACGAATCCGATTTCACCAAGCTTGTTTAGGTTTATATTATTTGCTGGCTATTGAGCTCATTACGTGCTATATTACGGTTAATAAAATTATTCTATATTTAGTACCTGTTGTTATTCGTCATTCCACTTTAATGCACGCAGTATTCATAAACACTTCCTGTATTCCAACTGTTCTTACCCTGGTGGCTTCATCCAAATAAAAAATCAAATCATATTTTTATTCTCCAGCAAGTATCTGGATGGTCACCTGGGCTAAAAGCTGTACGAACAGCTTGACGAAGGCCCAGGAAACCATTACATGGCAGCAGCAGACAGAACGAAATAACAATTAATGAACAATACAGTAGTGGTCGTCAATAAATAAAATAGAAAAGAAATTATACAGCGTATGCATGAGAGCAACACAGCAGAAATAATATAACAGAATGTTTATCAATAATGAACGAAAACAAAAAAATGAGTACAGTGATGACAGACATTTTCTTATACGACATAAGAATACATACAGATTACATTTTCACAAAGTATATTCGCAGTTGTTTCGGACTAAATCCAGCAGTATCTTTATATTTATTAAGAAAAAATGGCAGATTGTGAACCCTTTGCCAGCACCTGCATCTCAGAGACATGGCTGTCTGATTGCAACAGAAACCTGTACTGATTTTCTTCTTACGTTCCTAAGTATTATCATGGTACTTAATCTCATTATGCGGTTAAGCGATCTTCGTACTCCCAGTAATAATATATAAATAGTGGCTGGACGTCTACATCAGTGTCGATGACTGTGAATAAGTTTGGATTGAGGTCGACCACAGCGTCTTTATTATTGAAAATAAGGGCTCTAAATTTGGTTTCATTTGTCTAACTCCCCACTCATCCATATCTACTTTCTCTGAAGGCATAGATAATACTCTTGACATGCTTCAAAAGAAAAGAAGTCTGTTGTTCTCATGGAGGATTATAATATAGATTTGTTAGGTGCCACTTCCCGCCACCAAGCAATGAGGGTTGTTACCATCAGTACTACACTGAATCTATGCTTGACATCTCCACTGTATGCTAGATGATTCGGGAGCTCTCATAGACCATATTTTAGCGGACCTCCTAATCCCTCCATCAGCATTTGTTCTTGAGGTTAGTATCCCTGCTCACTAACCCGTAATCTTTCGCTTCGACAACAGTCCACGCATTAGCACTAGCTCCTTTGCTAAGAACATCTTGTATTGTTGTAAGTTTATCCAATTAACAAGTAATTCAGATTGGACAAATGTCACTACATTAAATGATAATGAGTTGGTATATACAGAATTCACACCATCACTAAAATGTCTACAATCACCTTCTATGCCTGCACAATGCTGGAAATATTATGCATTAAAGAAAAATTCCTTGCAATCTCATTGCTTGCTTGACTACGCAAGAAAGAGAACCTTTATAAAAAATTTTAAAAGCAGCATTTCAACATCGTCTTAAAATGCGCTATAAACAATAGAGTAAATCCAAACCAACGATGCGAAGTCCGGAGGTCGTGTGTTCGGATCCCACCAGCGGCATCTGATTGTTTTTCTTCTGCTGTTACCAAGCTTTCATTGATTAGAAAAAAAACAGCAAATTGAAAAAGAAATCCCCTGTGCTCCTCAGTACCTGTTACTCTGTGCTTCCGGCAATGTCATAACGAGAACCTCATTCCACTCCCTTGTCTGCTGAATACTGTAACGAGGGCCTCAAATCTGACAGTGCTGCTCTCGCACAGCTTCCACCCTCACCATTTTACACGTTCCTGCGTGGCCCTCGCGGTAATATAGTACGTATTACGTCCGCCGCTATGGGAAGGGTGGCGCTGGTGAACACTACACATAAATACCCCAAAAGCAGCTCATTGGACAGCCATCATCGTATATCGGTTTTTAGAGCACCGGATGCGCAATTCGGCGGTCGTGGGTTCGAATCCCACCGGCAGAATTTCTTCTCATTCGCTAATCTCCCATTGATTACACTACAAAAAAGACATCCCTTATGCTCCTTGGTTTCGGTGACTGTTGGCTTCCGTCATGTATGTCATAACGTGCACCTCTTTCCACTCTCTTGTCTGCTGATTAGAGCAACACGTCAAAAATACCATTATAGGCCTCTAAAATACTACTACGAAAGCTAAATCATAATCAATGGTTCGGATAGCAAAAAGCAATGGTCCTTGATAAATTCTTTTCTTCACTTGAGCTCCATCACTGCTGTAACCAATACAAACAATGAGATGTCTATAGCATATGACTTTATAAAAGTAGTTAGCACGTTCAGTTCTTTATCACGATAGCTTTAAAGACCCCTTGTCCAGAAAATCTGCTGTTGGCGTTGTCAGCGTAGGCATTTTGAGCGAAAAATTACGAGCGTGACTCTGGCAGGTGGAGCTGAGAGAGCAACCTTGGAGGCAGGTTTTTTTTAATTGTTTTTTTTTTGGGAGGGGGAAGGAAATGGCGCAGTATCTGTCCCGTATATCGTTGGACACCTTAACCGCGCCGTAAGGGAAGGGATAAAGGAGGGAGTGAAAGAAATGAAGAAAGAGGTTCCGTAGTGGAGGACTCCGGAACAATTTCGACCACCTGGGGACCTTTAGCGTGCACTGTCATCGCACAGCACACGGGCGCCTTAGCGCTTTTCTTCCATAAAAACGCAGCCGCCGCAGTTGGGTTCGAGCCCGGGAACTCCGGATCAGTAGCCGAGCGCCCTAACCACTGAGCCACCGCGGCGGTTTCGGAGGCAGGTTGGAAACGGAGGTCATGTGATCTTGCAGCGTCATCACACCCCGCCCACCGGACAATTTACAAACTGCCCATGGTTGCAGGTGTCAGTTAAATTAATAATTGATGGCCCCGGAAGAGCAACCGCTGCCAAACAAGGCCCACCGCTGGGAGCACCTGCCATCGCAGGGCAGTGGCACATCACTTAACCGCAGCACTGCAGTGCTAGGAGGGGTTTGAGATCTCTCAGCGATTTATGAATGTAATGTAGAGAAAGAGTGACATATCCTTAAGGCGGAGCTTAGTGTCCGCCGAACTATTTTGTTTCCCGCGCAAACCGCAATCAGCGCTTCCTGCTGTGCTAAGCCACTGTTGTAATTTTTTATTTGTTCAGATTCCCCTGACGAAATTCGAAACCTGATCATAAGCCTGAAGCTTTCCGGAGCAGGCCTAGACAATACGCGTGGAAAGCGGTAATTGATAGCATTGCAGGTGCGCTACTATGCATAATACACCTTATTTTCATTACAAGTGTGTTCGCTCAAGAATTACAAAGTAGTAATTTAAAACAGGCGACAAATATTCACTCTCTGCCCTTTATTCAGCATTATAACCGAAAAGATAATAGAGGATATGTGAAATATCTTGGAGGTCTGACAAGACCACGCCCATAGCTTCCTGTTCCTATCTTAGTTCGGTCGACCAGGTGCGTCGTTTGCTAGCGTTCTTTTTTGATATGGACGAAGCTTTCATGAATAGCGAGAGTAAATTTCTTATTTCAACCGTTGCACTGCTTACAGCGTAGGTCCTTTCTTGTTGTTTAGACAACGACAACACGCTTGTACACGTCCTCGGCTTCACTTGAATTTTGGCGCTAAAGGAGGCAAGCTGCACCGGGCTGTGCCAATAAAAGTCGGAGTATGTGCCGTTGTCTCTGTAATGGGCGCTTGGGCATTGGCCCAAGCATGGCGAATTGTCATCGCAGTTTTTTTTTTTTCAAGTGGGCGGAAATCCACCCGGTAGAATAGCGAGCGGTTATTTTGTTCTGCGTGCACACATGCTTTAACCTGGAGCAACGGCAAACTTTCATGCGCTCTGGCGTTAGCAGCTGAATGCACTGCAGCATAATTACATACCAACAGCAATACCTTTAACTATGATGTGCGATGCTCATCCGCGGTATTCAATGTCACCGTTGCAGAGACCGACACGGTTGCAAGTGTTAATATTCGCTGTCTTAGCTACTAGCACCGCATTTTCAACGAGGCGGGAGACGTGTACCATACATTGCACTGACAACCGTAGACATTAATAAGAGAAAAGCAGGGCTATATTCTTTGCAATATTGCATGCAAAAACGCCGTTTTTTTAATGATAATTCTACTTGTGATGTAGTAGCGACCTTTCCTGCTGCAATGAGAAGCGCGTTTGACTAGAAAAAGAGCCTCCATTTTTTTTAATAAACTTCATCGCGTAAATATTGATAGTTGGAAATCAGCAAAATAAAAATTCACATGTCACGTTTAATATATTTAGCTTATGCTACATTACACGGACGCCGTAATGCGCATAACATACGGGTGCGATCGCACGACATTAACAAGAAACAGTGCGTGGCACCTTGCAACAACTGCCGGTGAAGAGAGCTTTGCTAACGCTTCAAAAAGTAACTGAACATGGGGGAAACTCCACAACTGAGCGCGTAGAGAACTAAGTTGTAATCAGCGCATAATCCTGTGTGTGCACAGTCGTATACTCGCCTCACGGCTTGGTCGGTCGCGGGATGTAGCTGGAACGCTCTACGTGCGTATATACCCACAATATACAGGAAAATAATCAATATGCCTCACAAATCCGACCGCCGTCCTGGTCAGTTGCTCCGCAGCCGCTGGGGACAGAACGCAGTGGGTTATTTGATTTGCTCATACATCAGGTTGTGGCCACGTACTACACCAGGTTGGCCAACCCTATTGTAAAATTCCGTATCGCGGTAAACTGGATTTTACCGGAACATATCAGTTTCATACCGGGCCGATATCACTCTCATACCGGCGAGACCCGTCCGGTTTGATGGTTAAACAGGTTCATATCGGTCCGGCATGGATCCCAAACAGGGCATGCCAGTCCTGTATGGAACTCAAACTGGACAGACCATGCCCGGTTCGAAGTTCGTATCGGCAGACCGGTCCGGTTCGGAGCTCAAACCGGACAGACCGGTCCGGTACGGAGCTCAAACCAGACAAATCAGTCTGGTTCGGAGTGCAAATCGGAGAAACCAGACCTGTATCCAGAGAGATGTGCCGCGTGGCTTTGGCGCTTGGTATGCCGATTGAATGTTTTACACTTTTTAGGAGAAGGATGGACGGGGGGGGGGGGGGGGGGGGTGGCAGCGTGCGCATAAGCTTCTAGGCAGGCCAGATGATTTTTAATTAGGCGTTGAAATCCGCCAGAATTATAAAAGTTTGAAAAAAAGAGCCAAGCTTGACGTAGTACATAAAAAAACACCCGCTTCGATTTTCCTAAAAATTTCTTAGTATGACATTCATTACCTAGCAATTATTGATCAAGAAAAAATATCGCATTATATTATTTTAAATTATAAAGCTAGAGGTCTATTACCGGCCATATTTCTGGGGGTTGTGTAACCGTTACTGGTTGCAGAATGTGACCATTACTGGTGAAATTCTGTTAAACGGAGCCGCGGTCATTAATTCGACTTAGAACTGAGTTGATGTTGCGTTTTAGCTAGCGTAATTACATGAGCTTAGAAAATATATTTGGGCCTTTTTTGCGTGTTATCCCAGTTTCAGTCACGTTCAGCGTTAATATAAATCCTCTATTTCGGGTAATCTCTCCAGTTCTGTCTTATAGCAGCAGAGGCAAATATTCTTCCTTCCTATCTTTTATGCTGTAATGGTATCTTATGGTTTGGTTGTAGTGAGCAGTGCTCATTTGTGTTTCATTTATTGTATTTTAACAAATTTCATATGACCGTTGAATCCCCACAGAAATGATTTTTTTTACACTTTCATTCAGGCGACTTTTTCGAATGTAAATATAGCACCTGGATGCGAAAAGCCTCTTTTACTCTCCGATTAACTTAGGCTCTGCTAAAAATTGGAGTGGGTTCAGGTTGTTACTTCGTTAACTTTCTTTATATAGCACATTGGCAGCGCGCGTTATCTGGAAAACGCTGTCGTGTCTTGCTTTTGCAGCGTTTTAGTGTTACGATGGTCTTACACGCAGATGTCTGTCGACAAAATGTGTCTTCGCTTCAATGTGCATGTCTTAGCCGAAGCGCGAACTTGTCGAAATAACAAGCTTTTTTTTGCCTATGACTTCGTTTCTGTACTGTATTGCAAACTAAAGAGGACCGTTGATGTCGGTATTCCCACTAGGAATGTCCCCGCGCAAGACCGTGAATTAGTAGAGAACTGTTTCCACTCCGAAACAGTGATGTAGGATAACTAAGCAATGCCTTATTTGCATTGAACGTATCAGCATTTGATGCATATGGATCTCGTGCACTCTCAGCTCTCTTCTATCCCGTCCTAAAAGTGAATAACATGATTACATCGATGGTGCTGAAAGCTAATAGCATTTACCTTTGCATTGGGTACAACTACAAAGCCATCGGTTTTTGTATGCTTTCAGTCAAATCTCGATCAAGGTGTGCAGCATTAACAATCGCAATCAGCAGTGTTGCACACACTTTTGTCCTGCCCTCATCAGCTTCTTTGCTTGGTTATCCTTGTGTGTAAACACTGGAAACTAATAGTTGCTGTAACAGTAACTGGGAACCCCCTCCCCTCATTGGCAGAAGCTGCTTTGGGATATAGATATTTGCACGTTGTGTTAATGCATGCAGCGCCTTGATTTCGATGCAGCCGGGCACACATGTGCAAGGTCGTTTGGAATTTGGCCGGGAATGGTGACGAACATCAGCGTCCAATTTTTTAAGCCGTGCTGTAGTAGTTCCCAGGAGAGGTATGGCTGAGCACCAAGTAGGGACCAGTGAAAGGACGCTGAAACTTTTCGGAAAGACCAGGCATGCGCAAATGTGTCCAAAGTAAGACCTCGTCCCAAGGGCGGAACTATACAACGTGGTGCGTCGCGTAGTAGCGACCCTTCCGTTCTTCCTGGCAGCCTTCACTGTTGAGGAGAGCCAGGTCTTGGCATCGATGTACTGGGGAGAGGAAATGGCCGGGAACAGACGGGGAGGAGCTCGCAGGCGTCGAGAAAAGATGGAGGACCGTCGTGATCTATAAAAAAAGGGGATATAATGTCTAGTTCCTTGCAACGCTGTACTGTAGACCAAAGTGACAAAAGCAATGACTACGTCCCAATTTCCCTTCTCCGCTCCAACGCACACGGAAGTCATATCGGAAAGCGTGTGACAGAGACGCTCAGTCAGGTCTAATGTGTGTTTGTGGTAGAAAGGGGTCATCTTATGAGTTACAGAGGATTTTTGGAAGAACGTCTAGCCGCCGTCACTGAGCTGTGCCTGAGGAGTGTCACGGCGCAGTAAGACTGATTCCAAACGGAAGGTGGCAACTTTGGACGCCGGGCCATCAGACAAGGCTCTGGTCTCTGCGTAGCGTATCAGACGGCGGGTGGCTGTGACCACCCAACGAATGCCCAGCGTAGAGAGAGGACTCGGGCAGTACAGGTCGATGCCGACGACGGCGAACGGCGTGGCGGGACTAGGCAGCGGGAGCAGAATTCCGGCGGTAGGGGAAATCGGCCTTTTTCGACGGTGGCTTAAGCGGTCAAGATACGATGCATTCATCCACGCTTGAGGAAAGGCCAGGCCGGAAGAAATAGCTTTTTAAGTGGTCGCAGGTTTTGAGAAAACCTAAGTGACCGGCCGGGAGTCATCGTGAAAGGCCCTCCACATTACGGAAGCGAAGGGTACGTGGCACCATTGGAATCCATTGGGCGCCGTCAGGGCACTAAGCGTAGCGGGATAGGGCACCATTCTAGGATGTGAACTGATGTGTGTGCGTGTTTCTCCCTCCCGTCCTGTGCTATACAGCGCAAAGTTTTTTAATTATGTCGCTACACCAACTGGCCCAACGTTCTACCCTATTAAGCGTAGCTGCCTACGCAGCCAAACGTGAGGAGGGTCTGAAGCCCCCTATGACGGGTTTGAATAGGGTGCGGCAACACGCATCGGTGCTTTGATGTGATGGATGGGCGTGGCATCGTGAGAAGGGACATAGGGGACCGCGGCGACGTGCGCGACAGCTGACGATGATGCGGCCTCCCGGTGGCAGGAAGAAGGCGCTATGTAAGAACTATACGAACACTCCGGAAGCGGCACAGAGAAAGCGCATCGGCGTCTTCATGCACCAGACCCTACTTTTAGATGACGTCAAAAGAATATTCTCAGAGATGATGAACTCAGCGGCTGAGGCGTGCAGCCAAATGTTTCAGGCTAGACAACCATCATATAGCCTGGTGATCTGTGAAGGCGGTGAAGTGGCGGCCGTAAAAATAGGGGCTCAATTTATGATCTTCCCAGACGACGGCAAGACATTCTTGCTCAGTGATGGTATTGTTACGTTTCGCAGGTCTCAGAGTGCGGCAGTGGACCGAAATCACGCTGCAGAAGGGCAGAGCCAAAGCCAGGGCCGCTAGCGTCAGTGTGTAAAATGATGGGAACGGCATAACCGAAGTGGCCAAGGACAATGAGATAGTTGAGAGCCCGCTTGAGGTATTGAGAAGCACTTTCGCATTGAGGAGAACAAACGAAAGCATTGGGAGCGGTGAGGAGCTGAGGCAGTGGCGCGATAATGGTAGTGAAATTTCTGATCAGCTGGCGAAAATAGGACAGGCCAAGAAAACTGCCCAGTTCACTAGTCCGCTCGGGATGAGCAAAGTTCAGGATAGCCGCAAGCTTGTGAGGGTGGGGTCAAATGTCGTCTTAGCTGACCAGGTGGCCCTGGTCCTTGATTTCCTTCCTGGCCAGCGAAATCGAGGCACATGGGCACTTTGTCGAGGGAGAAGACAAAACAACAATGCCATCTAGGTAACATAAGCAGGCTGTCAATTTCAGGCCGCGGGGATTGAATCAATCATGCGTTAAAAAGTTGCGAGAGCATTGTAGCGCCCAGACGGCATCGAATTGGATTGGTCAAGCCCGTCAGGAATACAAAACGCGGTTTTTTCTTCTCTGCTTCATGCATGGGAACCTGCCAGTAACCGGAACAATAATCTAGGGTGTAGAAGTATTCAGCTCTCTGGAGAGATTTCAGGGAAGTAGGAGTCATCAATCCGGGGCAGAGAGTAAACGTCTTTGCTAGTGAATTTGTTGCGGCACGGTAATCACCGCAAAATTGCACTGTCTCAACCTTCTTCACCAACACCCCTGATGATGACCAGGGAATAGCTGCGTCAAGAATAATGTCTCGGAGGAGCATATCACTGATATAGTCTTCCATGTCTTTTCCTTCTAATAAAGAAACGCGGTAGGGGCCACGGCTAGCAAGTAACACAGGCACGTTCGGTAATATTACTGTTCTCGGCAGCATAACTCTACCAGGGAAGCAGATATGACATCGAAACAGTCTTGATGGTTGTGACACAAGTTTAGTAACTCTTGGCGTTTCGAAGCAGAGTGGTTTATATTGATGGTGGTGTTGAGGGCAGAGAAGCAACCGCCGAAAGTCCTGGCTGCGAGGAGGGCCTTGTAAGAAGGACTAAAAAGATCGGTTAAATGTCCAACTCGCGTGAAAAAGGGGTCTCTTTGGTCAGCGCAAGAGGTTCACGGGAGCTGTTCACGGTACTGACGACGGCTGACCCATTTTCGAACAGAACAAGACTCGAGGGGAAGGCAATTTCACTGACTAGGTGTCGATCAGAAGGCGCGATGATCACGTCTATTAACAATGGCATGAGAAGTAAGGGTGACAAGTTCTTGCCACGCAGCATGCAAAATGAAATGAGCAGCGCAAT
The DNA here is from genome assembly GCF_052857255.1 of Amblyomma americanum. Taxonomy (NCBI): domain Eukaryota; kingdom Metazoa; phylum Arthropoda; class Arachnida; order Ixodida; family Ixodidae; genus Amblyomma; species Amblyomma americanum. The sequence goes on along the minus strand of NC_135502.1, from coordinate 147,031,076 downwards.
GTAGACGATGACGGGGCACAGGAGAAAAAGAGGAACGGTAACTCTCCGTCAAGTGGGCGATGCGGTCGTGCCAAGAAATAAGCGCTCACCCGGAGGACAAGCAATTCCAGCCAGAAATGAAATGGTGAGCGCAAGCGGGCAGCATAGGAAATTACACATGGTTACCAGCAATGTCAATAAAAACCCGCATAGTGCACTTTGCTAATGGAAGATTGACGACGTCTTTAGCACCCCTCAGTTTGCGTCCATCGTATGGTGCTTTCACTTTAAACCTTGAACCTACAATAAAACAATATTTCACGAACGTTCCGGAGCAACTTGTCTATGTCCGAAGCTTGGGGCATTCTCTTCTAGGCCTGCGCCAACCAGTTTTCCGAGCGGGTGTCAGGCGCCGGAAACGACGGCCGAAGAGCAGAGGAAGACCGGCGGTACGACGAAGTGGATCAACCTTCATAAGGCCGATAATCACGAGGCCCAGCGGAATGGTCACTAGGTGGAGACGAACGTTGCGAAAAGGCAGAGAAGGAACTGCGGTGGTACATTTGCACATAGGAGAACTAGGAGCGCAGTCGGTTTCGAAGGCTTCAAAGCCGCGACATTCGTCTTGGAGGCGCCTACGACAGGAGCTGGGAATATGGTCCCATAAGGCGAAATAGCAACACATCTCACGCCCTTAGTACTGTGGCATAGGGGCTAGTGGTGGCAAAGCTATTACATGGCCGCGTGTAATTGCCGGCGCTGAAGGCGAACCAAAGATAGGAGGCAAGGCAGCGTCTGGGGCGCACGTGGTTGTACGACGAGGAGCAAGTGGGTCTGTCGTCACAGAGTAGATCATCGAGGCCAACACTTCTTTGATAGTGTTTCGAAGCCCGACACCAGGAGTCGCAGGATCGTTGCGGCACAAAGAACTATCAGAGGGAATCTCCTCCCTATTGAGGCCACGAATCAAGGCATTAAGGTCGTACTCGGCAGGGAAAAGCGAGGCAGCCGGATCAGGTTGCAAACGTACGAATAGCAGTCAGTCAAGGCTCTAACTGATTATGAAGATGTCTTCGACGGAGGCAGGATTTTGGACGGCACGGGCGTTGAATGTAAGAAACCGTCTGGTTTATGACCCTACACACCACTAAATTCAAGGTCATGTCTTTTCGTCGCTGTCGCAACCCCTATTTATCAACGTATACGAATTCTGATCTTCCTGTCTAACTTGTTCCAACATATACATACAGAGGCATCACTATCAACAGTGGTATGTGAGGGCGCAAGCATAGAGCAAATCTAATCTCATCTGCGAATAAAAAGCTAGGCTTCCTCAAACGTCACCTTCTCTATGCTCCTAAACATGTAAAGTTACTTGCTTACAAATCATTAATCCGGTCGAGATATGAGTACGCATCCAAAGCAAACATACCTTGTTGAATCTTTCAAAGCTGTACAAAATAGATCTGTCCGTTTCATTCATCGGTAAGGCTCATACGATGTCACCGCCTGTCACCACTTCACGCACATTTACGTGCACTCTCAGACACCCTTAGAGCGTGTGGAGGCAGCGGCCTTAGTCACAAAGGAGATACCCTCGACTCAGCGTGGCAACCTCAGCCAGAGAGCAGCTACCAAGAGACAAGGGGGTTGGTCGTTTCGTGCCCAGCTTTCGCCGGTCGCAAGCCAGGGAATGGGTCGGAGCCAAAGGTTCACAAAAAAAAAACAGAGTATATATAGCTAAGAGACGATACATAGGATTTCACAATCACTCGTGCGAGCCCATACAAAATGATTTACAAATACAATGCAACTCGTGCAAGGTAACAATCGAGAGAGATTACAATTTATCAGAATATTTGCACCTCAAGTGCACTAACACAGAGAGAGAGAATCAAACAAACCACAATTTGTTCACCGGTCACTGCGACAGTCCAAAGACCTGAGGAGCACGACGGGCCCGATCCCCAGACTGGCGCACGTAGCCTCGCTGGTCCGTGGCTGGGGCAGTGGTGTTCTCCCGGGAGTCGAGCGGGCGCGCTTCTCGGAAGCTCAAACGGCGGCTCGGGCTAACAGACAGCGGTTGAAGCCCCTCATTTATAGGCGCAGTCCGCGTCTCTTTGTTCTTCGCGCCATGGCAAGCGCGCACATACACGCAGCTTCAACTGCACAAACTCCTTCTCGCGCCGGGCGCGCGACCCCATTGGTCGAGCGCGGAGACAACCTTTCAGAAATTTCTGGTTCCTTCACGCATGCGAAGACGCCGGCGCGAGAGCGAAGGAGAGAGGGTATCACTTTAGCGCTGACAAGGTTACCCTCCTTTCCGACGACAACGAGTGGAAACTACTCCGACATTTTAGAGAAATCGACGCCGCGCGTGGATATGTTTACTTTGGTGCAGCGCCGGGGAGCTGAGTGGAAAGGGCAGCAGCACGCGCAAAGCTATGCACTCTCCGGGGGTCCTTCCCCGCTGTTTTTTTGTTTTATTTTACAGCGCGCGAGCGCGATTTCTGACGCGCCGCGCCCTCTCTTTCTAGTATGCGCCGAATTTTGTGACACTGCCTCTTGTGCGCACATGCTTGGCTCACAAAGTGAATGGCAAATGCCAAAATACACACAACACTTCAATGATGTCAGCACGCACATAACACTTGACAACCGTCAAGATCCACTTCAATACATGCCGCAACTCGGCAACACATTAGCATAACATTACAATGGGAGCACACAAGTACGATGCATATTTTAGCCTATACTTCCACATACATTGCCTACTTGTGCTTCCGTAATGCGCGCGTGAGGACCTTCACAGTTGTCTTTTGTCGCAACAAGAGTCTCTTCGACTCGCGGGTCTTTTTCTCGGTCAACATGGGCTTCTGTTTCGCTCCACCTGAACCCTCCAGATAAATTTGCCGACTCGGAAAAGAATTGTGCACTTAGGTATGCACACACAATCAAGGCAATCGATGGATTCCAGGGCACCTGCGTCAAAACACACAGGCTCAGAACATTAACCGGTGTTAATGCACGCTTAGTCACATTCCATAATTTTCCTGTGCGATCGATAAGCAGCTGAAGTAATGTGCACAACAGCACGATGAACATGTCTGCAGCCTGCCCTAAGGCGAGCGCAGCGGAAGTTTCAGACACCTTGTCCTCTTGAGCTGTCTTTCTTTCGCGTTACGCTGCTTCCCTGTGACCATTCGGTGGCCCTTCTTTCGGTTCCGCACGGCTTCTTAGTGCAGTGTCCGTCGCTTCCTGCGGAAACGTTTTCTCTTTCGCGGAGCGTTCATCCGTGGAGCTGTTCCGTTCATCATGCTTGACTCTCTGCTTGACTGCTCCTTTGCTTGAGCTAGCATGCTCTCGCTTCCTTTGCCACTTATTTTTCGCTTGGCGTTCATTGCTCCCTTCCGAAGAGCAGTATTCGGATTTATTTGTCTCTTGGCTACTTTCTTGGCGATTTGGAACTTTTGCCCCCTTTACATTTCCCAATATGAGGTCGTATATGGGGCGCTCCATGCCCCGTGCAGATAGTTTCCCGCTGTAGTAGGGAGTCCGCACATGTACTTCAGCTTCCGGCAAGCGCTGAAACGAGCCGTCCACTAGCCACACAAGGCTCTTCGTTCCAGTGAGATCGTTATCTCTCACTAATCTTCGTTTTATGACTACAGCGCTGCTTCCCGTGTCTCGCAACACTGCAATTGTTTGTTCTCCAATCTTTCCTTTCAGGACAGGCATTCTGTTCATTTGGGCTTCCGGTAGGGCGTTCACTAAGGCGTTTACGACTGGTACCTTCTTGCCGTTCTTTAGTTCTCAAAGCCATTTTCATCTTCTTTCTCCAGGTTGTGACCTGAGGAGGCCCGTACGCACGATAGCTGAGGAATGGGCTTGCTTGGGTTTGGACAAACCGCGGCTCTGCGCCCCTTCTGGCCGCACTTAAAACAAGCTGTTCGGCTACTGTTCGTAGCGCTGTTGCGGCAATTAGACGCGCAGTGGCCTGACTTGTTGTACAGGTAGCACTTTGGTGGAGCGTTCGGGCCAAATCGAGCATCACGGCTGTCGGTTTTCCCCGCGCTCTCCGAACTCATATTCTTAATCTTGGTCAGATTCTTTCCTGCATGAGCTTCAAGAAATTGGTCGGCAAGATCTAGCATTTCAGAGAGAGTCTTGGTTCTTCTTTTTTTCAGGTACAGTGACAAGCTCGGGTGACAGCTACTCAGGAATTGTTCCTTGATGAGTAGCTCGCGAAGTTCACTGTATTCCTGTGCAATTTCTGAAAGTTCTATCCATCGGTCAAAGTAGTGACTTAATCTTGCCGCATACTGGGTCGGCCTTTCGTAATCTGTTGGCTTCCCTGTTCTGGATTTATCTCGAAATCTCTCGGTGGTGAGTCGGAATCGCTTAAGCAAGGTGGTCTTTACCTTGCTGTAGCTTGCAGCATCTTCCGGAGAAAGTCTCCGGAATACGCTCAGAGCTTCCCGGCTCCGACAGGGGCTAAGAACGGTAGCACATTCACCATCTGACCAATTCTGACTTCCCGCGATCCCTTCGAATCGCCTGAGGAACGCGTCTAGACTGTCCCTTCTTTAATAAAGCCCGGAAAGTAATCTGCTGGCATCTAACAGCAGGCCGCGGCCTTCTCTAGTGCTCTGAACTTCCGCAGTGTTGTTCAGAGAATATTGGGCTTCTAGCTTTATGGCAAGCAGTTGTTTTTCGCGCTCGAATTCTCTCTCTCTTTCTTTCTCAGCTTCTTCGCAAGCCTTCTGTTTTTCTTTTTTAACCCGCTCTCTCTCGTTTTCGGCTTCTTCTCGAGCCTCTTTTTCTCTCTGGTTCACCCATTTCCATATTTCAGCCCCGGACATCCCCATCTGGAGGCCAACCTCAACAACATCCTTCAGGTTCATTTTCCGATGCTGAACTTCTAAAGGCAAAGACTACCTCTACACGGTGGACCTCAATAACCACTTCAGCGCGGCACCTCCAATATCGCTCTGCTGTTAAACACTCGTTTACGACCTTTTCGTAGACTCCTTCCGACTCTTTCTCCGTTCTCTGAGCTCACAAAAGCACCAAATGTCCTGTCGCGGACGCCAGAATATGTAACCACTTCGCGAACTTTTGGCTGCACTCCCAGACACCATTAGAGCGTGTGGGGGTAGCGGATTCAGTCACAAAGGAGACACCCACGACCCAGAGTGGCATTCATTCCCTTTGTGCCGTTTTTGTATCATCCATCGTAATATTACCTGCTCTTTGATCAGTAAAATGTTTGCAATAGGTGTAATCGGTTGTGCTCTGCATGTCCTGGTCATTCCGGGTCGATGCGTACGTTGTATAACGTTACGGACTAGACTGCATAAGTTTCGAGAGTGAAGTCCCCTGGTACGACGTAGACAATCAATAGCTCAATGGACAGAAATGATTTGGTCTATGGGGGTTTAACGTACCAAAGCTACTCAGGCTCTGAGAGTCGCCGTATTGAAGGGCTCCGGAAATTTCGGCTACCTGGCGTTCATTAACGTGCACTGACACCGCGCAGTACACCGGCATCTAGAATTTCGCCTCCATCGAAACTCTACCGCCGCGGCCTGGGCCGAGCCCACGTCTTTCGGGTCAGCAGCCAAGCGCCATAACCATTAGGCCACTGCGGCGGCCCTCCAATGGATAGAAATGACAATTGGCCAAATGGAATTGAAATCGCCGGAGAGGGTTGGCTTGGGGAACTTTTGGATGTTTTTCTGTGAGGTGGTTCTAGATGCTTTCCGGCATATCAGTGACAGCGCCCCTCCCGATGAAGGCGAAGACGAGATAGTCCGTGAGTAACGGCCTACTTGCGCGGTGTGGTCACCACATGGGGGGAAAATCACGAGCGCCAGCCGACGACACGTAAGAAGCGCGGGAATGTGACGAGGACGTGGCGACACCGACGAGTACGCAAAACCACGGATTGAATCTAAAACAGCTTGCGCAGTTAAGTTAGCGAAACGTCTCGGAGTATTAACAGTGAAAAACGGCGACGCATCTTCTAAATTGCAGCACTGTAGGAGCAAAAAAAAAGATGATTTGTTCATTGTAGAACTATCCACGGGCTAGTTTGAGCCCGTCTCCGTCCCATATGACACCCCTGCATAGGACGACAAATAGTTTCACCGAATTGTAAGGCTTTGGGCTAAAAAGTTGTGCTAGTTGATACGTATTCTTCGTTAACGAGCGCAAAAAGGACGCAGACAAAGAGAAGGAGACGACAACACGACACAAGCGCTCACTTGCAACTGAACGTTTATTGGGAAAAACAGCAATATGTACTCGAAAAGGTGAAAATACAAAGAAGGAATAGACTGAGGTTGAATGACGCCGCACCAGGAATCTTGATCAGCAATGGATTACTCGTGCATCAACAAGAGATCTAAAGCAATGCAGTGAGCATCGGCACGAAAGAAGAAATACAAGAGAAAATAATCAAGTGTCATCAAGGAAAGCTATTTGATGGCTTGTTAGGTTGACAGAAGCGGTGCTAATGCAAGTGTCTATTGACTTTGCGATGTAATACGTTTCTGTTAGCTCGCGTTTGAGTTGATCATGGTATGTGAAAAGAACTACTAGTAGTGTTGTCAAATTTTGAGAGACATCGCTTGCGTTTGTTCATTGCTTTTCCTTGCGACTTTAAGAATAGCGATGCGTTGATCCAGGGAAGAACGATGCAGAGAGATATGCCAAGACATTCCGGGATGAGGAGTGTCACCAGGTAACAAGTTCACCTTCATCAACATGTTGTCGACACATAAAGGGCTAAAAGGCGCCAACTTGAGAGTTGGGGTTTACGGCATCATTCCAGCTAATTGGTATTCCAGCACAAACGGGATTCTAGAAGTGAAATTTTGCATAACAGATTACCGCATAAGGTATGCATGTGTATTTATAGTCACCATCACTATCATCAAACTATGTAAGTGCACTGCCTAACGAAGGGTTCTCTCAAATCCTACTTTCCCCGTTTTGGGGCAGTTGGGGCGACCTTATAAATGCAAACTTCTTAATCTCATGCGCCCCGTTACTTACTGCCAACCTCTCCTACGCTTGCCTTTTCTTAGAATTCACTGCGGTATTTTTGGAACCCAGCAGTTATCTTCTCATCGCATTACATGCCGTGCCCCTGTCGTTTCCTGCTCTGGATTAACTGAGATATAAATTCCCAGTTGGTTCATTACATACTCTGCCGTTTCCCTCTCATAACGTTCCATTTATCATTTTCGTTTCCATTACTCGCTGTGCTTTCCCGAAAGTAATTTCAAGCCTCTCAGTTGGCCTGCATGTTTCCGCCACATAAGGGGGTTCCGGTATTGTGGAGCTGTTATACGAATACGCGCCTTTTGAGTGAACCCGGCAAATGTCATTCATAATCTAAGACTACGTACCAAATGAACTCCACCTCATTCTTACTTTTCTCGTTATTTTCTTCTCGTGTACCGGATTTGAGGCCACTACCTGCACGAAGTGGTTGTATTTCCTTATCACTTCCAGCTCTTGGCTACATTTCGTAAGCAGGTGTTCCCTCCTATACTCTTGAACATACCTCATGTTTTCTTCATGTGTAGTTTTAGACCTAATATTCTGCTTAGCTTGTCTATGTAATTCACCGAGCTTTTCCACACATTCCCTCAGATACTTATCTAGGTGATGTTACCACCGAATGCAGATTTCTAAGGGATTTTATACTAACGCTTATTCTCAACTGCTCCCAATTCAGGTCTTTCAGTACCTTGTAATCATGGAGGACACCGTTCCGTAATCGGTTTTTATCCCTAGCTGTCTTTATGGAGGAAAAATGGAGCCTGCGAAACCGCTACAGGTATCCGCCAGTACCCTCACATCAGCATATTTTAAACCCCACTCCTGGTATTGAAATTATGAGGAGCTTAATGTGACCAAGCTGCAAGTGGCCTCTAAGGGACGCCGTTATTCATGTGTCCAGGTAAATTTGGACCACCGGGGTTTCTTTAAAGAACAGTGGCATCATTCCGCAGAATAGGATTCCACTTTTAGTTATGTAAGACGGCCCAAGGTGAAGCTGTAGAATCCGGCGCGCACGTGGGAGGCAGCTTGAAGGAACATTGCAGGTGGAAGTGTGAGGTTTCGGGCAACGATGTGGCATAGATATCATTAGCTGCAAGCTCACTAGTGGCCCGACGTTGTAGCCAGAAAGCAACGCGCGTGATTGTGCTCAAGGGTCGTTACAATACGTGCATGACAGACGCTCATTCAGCTTCGGCGGTGTTCTGCGAATTACGCACCAAAGGTAAGCATCGGTCTATATATTATCATGAATATTTTGTCAAAATACCCTACATTTAGTTTGCAGGGGCTATCGTTCTTCATTATTGCAGAATGCTTGCCTACAAGTTCAAGTCAGCGTTTCACGACGTCCACTTGTTTGTAAAAGGCACTCTGGACTGAAATATATAAGCGTGTTGAGAAATCTCAGATGGAAAAAAAGCTTCACCAACAGTCACAGTTTCAGCGTCAATCTACCTCCTTTGATGCTCTAACTATATTTGCCAGAATACCAGAAAAACCGAATCAAAATGTAGCTGCTTGTATGTTATGTTGGTTGGTATAGGATGCTGTGGCGCATTTTAATTGTGGGTAACTGCGGAAGTCATTGAATATTTCATTATCTGTTTTTTTTTCGCAGCGGCATATAAAAATAGACAGGCCATGGCTGCGGTACATTAAGGCTGCCAAGTACGTTTAAAAGTAAGGCAAACCAAAGTTTTCTTTGAAGCCGCACAGATAGCGTCACAGAAAGAAAATTATCTTAAAACACGACGTAAATGCACAAGCCCTGTGTTATTACAGTCCAGAGGTCGAGCGTAAAAAGAGAATTTCTTGGTTAATTTTCTTTCTGGATTTGTTTTTCGCCACCTTAATAGGAAGAACCTTCTACCCAAATTAACGAAGAGCGGGAAAAGATCCCATTCGTTGTGCCTTATTACAATGACCTGGCCGGCATTTCCGCAAGAATGATTGATTGCGTCTACTTAGCACAAATGCTGGCGCAGATCTATGTTCATTTCAAAAGCATTTGGAAACGAATTCGAGAAATAAGGTCTTAGCTCACACAGGAAAAAAAGGAAATGAACAATTAATTTTAGCTGCTGCAAACGGCTACGGCTTTGAATTGCATGCTATTTCTTTATCGTGGCCTCAAAACGAGACATTTAGTGAGATAACGCCGAGAAAATCAGGCTGCGGTTTTAATTACTCGATCCCCCTAATTTCTGAAACTTCCACTTGCTTTGCGTATTCCTGGCAACAGGCTAAATTATTCAAGATTGTACAGCACTCGATCCTGATTATTTGTGAATCTATGCAAAACATGACTCGGAGGAATTAGTGTCCCGTACCTAAAATTTTTAAATAGTAAGCATATAGAGAACACCAGTGTCGTGCGCATCGCCCCCGAGCGCGGAATAAAGACGCGCTGTATTTGTCTGTATGATGTGTGAATGTGAGGACCATATATGGTGTACGCTGCACGCCGCACAACTGTTAGAACTAGCGATGGATGAGCAGGCTCATGCCAGATGGTCGCTAGCAGAAGGGCAGAGATGCTGCTTGCAGGAAAGCGTGGACCTCGAAGGCGCACATGGCCTCCCGCAGCCATCCCTAGTGGAGCCGGCCTCTCTTCGAAGCCAGGGAAGTCTCCCTTAACGCCGCAGTTTTCCATGAAATTCACGGGCGCCCGCTACTGTCTGCAGGAGCGCTGACGATGAAAGAACCGCTGAAAAGGGAGGTCGCCAAGTGGAATAGAGGACTCTGAGGGAAAGAAGTAGACGCAGAGAGACAATGTGAGGAACAGTGAATGTTGTGTGGAGCAGATAAACCGCGCCCTGATGAACTTGTGTCACCGCCGACGTAAATAGATGTGAATAAACCGCCCGTTCCGTAATAAATACGGCCCGGCTTAATCTGGAAAGGAACTATATAAGGGAAGAAAAAGAATGAATTGTTTTATTGTTGCAGTCCACAGCACATCCTGACTGGAAGAGCACCGGCCATTGGACTTGGTGGAAAGTTGTCAAACTATCCAGGTCTGAAAGGTTACCTTCGACGTCGACCAGCGAGCGAAGACATCTATAGGAGTGTTACCTGCGCAGTCGCTGTTTCATAGGTCTTTATTCCGCGGCGCATTATGCCAACATTAGGGCATAGCTGGCTTCTCCATAGCGGCAGACCTAGGGGTAGAGGTGCAGGACATTGTTACATACACCTGATGGCGAACATGGAGGCATGAGTCGTCAGCCTAAGCTCCCGGTTGGCCTTAGCTCTAAAGACACCACTGCTAAAATTGAAATTAAAAAAAATGAAGAAGCAGAATTGGGTACGTAAAAATTGATACATGAAAGAAGGGTCAAGGAAGCATCGGCCAGAGCGGAACAAGCTATGCGCTCGGCGAAAGGGGCGGGCGTCGCGGAACTTTTCGAGGACGGCCAGAAAGCGGGAAATATCAACAGGCTCGAAAACGAGTGGTGGCTCTAATGCAGAATACAAAAAGAGGAGTCACCATCTTCGCTTCTTCGGAGCAATAATTTTTTTTTTTATCGGACTGAGTGTGCGTCTTTTACTGCATGGTATGCATGAAAATGCTTGGATACTTTAACGGAAATACTCCTCAAGGCGTGAAAAGTAACAAAATATAAAGTGGGCCAGGCTCAACCATAAATAATAGTGGCCTATGGTATTTTAGCGCACGGGTTAAAAACAATGGCCCGCTGTGGCCGAATCAATGAAAGAGGACTGAGTAATGGAACGTTGAAAAAATGAATTTAGCTCTTACAAAGCACGCTTAGAGCAGTGTAAAATTATCGTGTCGTGGTGAAATTTTTCTTTTCGCACAAAATTTTTTTTTGTAATCGTTTTAGTCTTCGTTCATGTGCAGCGAATAAAAGCATGGCCATTTTTCTAATATTTCCTATTATCCCATCCAATTACCTGAGCCACGCCAATCGCATTACTTTAATAGGTTTTCGCGCTGAGAAAAAATTTTTAGGCAAAAAAAAACGAAATGGCTAGAACGATTAAGTAGCATGCCTGCGTTCATAAGTGCAGAAAATGTGGAGATCAGTATTTCACATTACTGAAATATATTAGGAAATTGATTAGGGCAACGTTCGCAACAGCTCCCCGTTTGAACGAGTGTGAAAGAGCTGCCATTTGGGTAAAACGACTTCTGCAGTTGATGTTCTTGCTTTCGAAGAAATAAAGAAGAAATAAATCGATTAGCGCTTTGTCCTCCTGCAAAACGGGAAGCGAGTGGAATAGAGTCGCAAGGTGAGATCCCTGACGAACATTTCTGGCACTTCGCCAAGCGAGAAAAGCAGAATTCGTAGCGGGTATTTTTGTCGCATTTTGCACTTTTCCCATCAACGAAGGGAAAATGAACTCTTCACCGAATGAAATTACGTCCGTGGTAGGTTCCGCGAAACTTGAGAAAGCACACGGTTGAAGCATTTTGTACTACAGTTCTTGTTTTGTTTTTACTCCACATGACATTTCGTGGCCCTCCTGTCTCGACGCTTAAAGAGTACATGCGCGCGCTTAGAGAGGAAAGTTGATATGACCGCATTCGTAGAACAATGTGACCATTGAACATAAAGCTACTAGACCGAAGGTTCCAGTTCATATGTATGGGCTCATGTTAAAAGGTGCAGCGTGTTCGGTAGTGTAATGAGCAGGATTGCCTGTGCTGGAGAAAAACGCGATGACAGCTATGCCTTCAATGTACCTCATGTAGTTAGGAGCAGTGGGCCATGCCACAAAGTAAAAGTAGTTCGCGCAAGAAGTCAGCGTGAGAACAGTGTTCTCATTTCAAAGGTTTTCCTAACAATCATATTACATGGCGCTCCGAGTGAGTCGATTTTCCTGGCACTTTCTCACGAGCGTTTTCGTTTCACCTATCCTCACGACTGGGCTTCTCCGGCTTGGGGAAGAATGTAGTTCCTACTCACACTATTACGTAACGAGAAAGTGCATGAAAGATTGTGTTCCAGTATCAGGCAAAGATTTCTTTTCCACCCGCTATAATTAGCTTGCCGTATTCCTCCTCTGGAAACGCTGCGTCTCCGTAAGGGGAGACAAAACTTCAGACTCTCTTCGTATTACTGAAATAATGCTACGTAACCGCATGCCGAAAAACTAGACGTGATAACCGATTGAGATTATGTGAATTCATGGCGGTGGGCCAAGCGCGAGCGCTCCGTGCCGCGCCAATGCCCACTTTGTCGTCTTCTAGTCGTGACACTACCCAGGGCTGCTGAGCGATCGTCCCGATCGCGTGAACTAGAAAAACGGCCGTGAAGATGAAACGCAGGACGTGCCGATGGGCATGACAGGAGAGATGAACTCAGAAGAGAAGAAGATGCAGGGATTGCCTTCAGGATGAAAGAGATGAGCACATGATGATCGGATGAGCGCTGGCCCAGGAAGTTTCCGGGCCGTAGCTAGGTCACCTTCAGCCGACGGCCAAGGGTCATGAACACACCGAGCGGCATGGGCAGTCCGAGCAGTAAGGACAAGGTGGGCTTAAACTAACCGGGTTTATTCGACTTTACATCGCAGCCACCGGAACACACGTCTTCTGCGTATCGGCGTCGGCTATCGAGTCCCCTGCGCGTTTCGGATGCTCGCGCATGTGGCGCCATCTGTCAGTTCTGCCGCTCACCACAGGCAAGGAACTGTGTGGTCACGTGTATCAGGTCGGTTGGGTCGTTTAGGGTCTGGTCAGTAGGATCAGTTCGTCGTGTCTTGTGGTCGGGGAGGGGGACGGGGCTGGGGAGAACGTCGAAGTAGGTTTTGGTTAGGCGGTCTGGGCCGCATCGGGGCGGTGCGGACGAGGAACACAAGGATGACGACCACAGCAGACACAACACAGCGAAGTTCCAGGACCAGTATGGCGATGATTATCCGGCACCTCACACTAAACGGTACGTGACGGCAAGCCGAAGAACTAGACGTGATGAGAGATGGCGATGATGTGTTTTAATGGCGGTGGGCGAAGCGCGTGAGCTCTGTGCTGCGCCACTGCCCACTTTGTCGCCTTCTAGTTCTTGGCAATATCAAGAGAATGAAGACTGCTGGCTTACTAAATATGCATTGGCATCTGTTTTTCTTTTTTTAATATACTGACCAAAGATCCTTCTGACAAAGACATGGCATATAAGGTTGTAGTCGAAATGGCTCAGTGTATTGAAAAGCAAAAGAAAATATTCGAATATCGAGCGCTTTTCTCAAATCGATAGGCAATGCTTGCTTCACCAATTGCTAATAATCTTCCTAATAAAACGCCAAAGTTACGTGCTGTATGTTGCACTTTTATTTGGCCCTCAGAGGTAAAGTATTGAAGCTCTAATGATCAGACGCTATCGGCGCTTGAAGTAAAGTCGTGGAATGTTTTTTTTTTTTTTTACAAGAGAAAGCACTAAACAATCTTAAGCTGCACTATACTCCAGAACAGGAGAGTAATTTGCAGATCCATCACGAAGAAAACAACTATTAAGAAATTGCTTCTGCGCTTACAACCCTCAGCCAAGAACCATCTTTCCTTTGCCATGAAGACTTTATGCATTCATTAATTCGGCGGTGATAAGTAAGCATACATTTGAAAATTCACATACGCCGCCGTCGCTTAAAGAAACGTACAGTGATTGCTCACTAAAGAAAAGGCTAAAGAAACTTAAGCTTCAGTATACAGAACAACCGGAGTGTTCCTTCTCTATTTTTTATACTTGAATACTGCTAGCAAGTTCTCATGGCTTCTTACCCATTTTTGTGCATTGAGTTTCTACTGAAGAAAAAAGGAACACGCAAGAAACACTCCAGAACTGTTCAAAAATAAGACGAACGGGATAGGTAAATAAAGTGCTGAATACATTGGTGCAGAGTACGCGATGAGGGGAAACCACCTTCCCTTGCAGCTGCGTGTGCATAAAGAGTGGAGACCATTTATTCGAAACATCGGCGCGCTTATCAAAGCAGCTACGTTTTTAGAAAATCAGCACTGTCTTATGGTCTATCCAAGAGGTGGTCAACCGACCAAGGCGCCTCACAAAAGACGCGCGGCACGTTAGAACAGAATATCTTGTACCTTTCTCCTGGAGATGGCGGCCGATCTCATGTCGACATAGGTAGCCGTATCAGCGCAACATCACACAAAAGTAAATCATCGACAGTGCTAACGGGAGACAGCTCGCTGAAGAGCAGACATTGAGAGAGAAAACCGCGAGTATGTTGTGCAGAGTTTCTGTTGCTACCTTTTACTCGACCGGTCTTAATTAGGAGCCACAGCTAAAAATCGGTCCACCTCTGCACCCGGGTCCGCAGAATTGCTGTGAACAACCAAAGCTTTCAACGCTGCAAGGCGCGCCAGGTGCGCGAAAAAGTGTGAGCTGGAGCCCCTGAATATGATTGCAACAGCCCCGTTATATACGACTGCAGCCTACATTGTCTTTGTTGTGCACGATACAAATTTGCTCATAATGGCGCTGGCGGTGCTACCCTGTGCATAATATTGCTGGTCTCGAACTGCATGGTACTGAATCACGTAGTTCTGGCAAGAACCTGGAATTTGCTCTACAAATGATCTGGATAATAGATATTTGGTGCACGAAAGATATTGTCTGCCTATGACCGCATACGCAAGTAGACAAGGAGATGCTGACGGCTTGTAGTATACGTAAATATGTATAGCAGAACTTCCGGCAGCCAGGTCTGCATTATTACGTGTATAATTTTACTTTCGGCAGCCACACGTTGGGTTCAATGCGGGCCACAGGGGATCGCTGCGACATTGTGAAGACTTCTGAGCTGTCTCTAACGGTCATCTAATACAGAAAGCACGGATGTTCTGGTTACTTCACTCCATACAAGTACAGCAGGCATCAAATCCAGGAAGTGTGCGTTTAAGAGCTAAAGCCTATAGCCACCAAGCGATCACAGATTGTAAACAGTCTTTCCAGAAATGCAACCACACTGTGTAACATTCTACGGGCACAGGAACAGTGTAGGGGTTAAGAAAGGGAGAAAAATACCGCTGGCATAGTTCCCCAGGTTTTAGCGGCTTATCTCACTTGAGGAATGAAGATTAACGTCACCCAGAAAAGAAATAAGAAAACGGCCCTCTTTTTCTGCTACAGATGAAAGTGGATACAGCGATGAATAAATTTTCTTAGTTCTATCTCTTCATTCTCCTGCAATTAACGGTTGTTTTGAAACTCGCTCTCTCTGTGAGTTCAGGTTTGTGCAGTGGAAATAGCATTTGTGGCTGCATGTATGTCCTTAGAGTGGCCGACTATTTTCTTTCATTGGCTTTTGCTTTTCGCTCAGTCCCCCGTAAGCACTTATGTCTGAACTTGCTGCAAGATGTCGACTAAACAATTGGTTTAAACGACCCAAAAGGAAGCTCGCACATTATCGTAAGTATTTCGAAATACTAAACAATAGAAGCTAAATATTCTCGAAGACAGAAACACAAATACACAAGTACAAGAATCACCCAAACACTTCCAAAGCTACAAATATTAAGAGCAAGGACACTTCACAAACAAAATAATGTTGAATATGAATTACGTTAATATGGAGGAAAATATACAAAGTGTTCTGATAGTAGAACTCTTGCTAACATGCATTAATAAGCAAGTAATAAATGTTGTTCCCGCCGCCAGGGTGCGGTTGTTATATGAGTGTGCACAGTTGTTATCGATTATGATGTTTCTCATTCGACAACGATTGTTCAGACCACGCCATTGTAACACGAGTTTTTCAGACACACGTCAGGAGTCCCAGAGACCATCTCAATAGTATATAAACATTTTTAGAACACAGTCTGACCGCTCAGCTGTTATTTTATTGAATAGGGCTTTTAACTCATAAAATAATAACATAATAATATGCCTTCAATTATTGGTGTGCTCCGCGAACGCCTAGTTTGCATTTCTCCCTTTCTGCACAATACAAATTAAGTCTGTTTGAGCATGATTATCTGTAATACGATTTGACATCTTAATTCATTTTCGCTTCCCCTCGTTTGCATTTTGTCACCTATCATGTTCATACCCAACCACTTTGGGCAAACGCATTTTTGAGTGGGAAACCTTTTGTGAATGTAATTTTATCCATATTATGTAAGATTCTAGTATAACAATCAATATATCCGGAGGTCAGCTGAACGTTTTTGCTGTCTCCAAAAGCGTTCCCTGTTGGTGTTCTATGGCAGTCTTAACTGTTCAACGCGACAGATGGAAACAATTTAAAAGAAATATTATTTGACATATCAGAAGACTAGACCTTTACCTTGAACATTTCCATAACAGCGTCTTACAATTGTCGTATTCTTGAATTTTTTTCTGAGAATATTGGACATGTGTGCTGCTTACTACCGTCTAAAATGTTACGCGCTTTTTCCTGCATCGTATTGCTTGCAGTATTTATTTTAATATAAAATATTCACTGAAAAACAATAACTCAATACCGACGCGAGTGATGATTTAAGGCCGTAGGTTTATAATTAAGAACAGCATTAGTTTTTCATGCACAAGACTCTCAACCATTCAGACGCATGTTCAATGACTTTAGCTCAAGGGTGTTTTTATATCTTGCCACCTTAACTGTCATGAAATATTGCGCATTGATATGGCATCAGTCATTACATTTAAACACGTACCATTTTCTCCATTCACTAGTGGGCATGAAGGCCAATGGTGAGAAATTAGTTTTGTTAGGCTGATTGCGAAAGTAAGTCGCATTTTTTTAAAAAAAGAGATAGTGGAGCTGAAAACAATAAATCACCTTTTTAATGCCACTTTACATTAACCACACGTCATTTATGAATCTTAATAAGGCCAATCAAGAGCACGGCCACGTACTGTTTGGATGATTAAGTCATTCTTAATGAACACGAGAGATTCCGCTGCCGCACTCAGGCGTCGCGAGAAAATGGTAGTATTTTTATTGTGATGAAATGCGCGAGTGAATTATTTAAAACACCGGCACTCTGAAAAAACGGAAGGGGCGCGATGGCTAATTTATTCTTGCGTACGGCTGACATGCAGTGTGTTCGGGCATGGGCAGCTTTTTCAAGCCTAATGAATATTTCAACTGTTTGTTAAAAAATACCAGCCTACATTATCATTCAATACCACCAACCAGGTGACAAAAAGCAAATACCATCAATATTATTTTTTGTAGGAAGGCCAGCCGAAGTATTTATTACGTTTCGAGTTCCGTTTGGTCCTTTCTGATCATTAACGGAAGACCTTTATGTCACTGTTCACTTGGTTTTCTTCGGATTCAACTTCTTAGTCCGCTAATTCATCTTCGGCATATACATTAAATCAGAAATTGCCTTTACCTTGTTATTTATCCCCGACACACTAGGGCTTCCTTGATGATTGACTTTTTTCTGTTTGACTGTATATGCTCTGTGTGCGCATGCAGTTGTGAGATCACAGCGCAAGAAATCTCGATTATCTCTACCCTACCTTTTGCACGAATATTGCATAAATATGCATTGAGTACAAATAGTAAACTCTAAAAGTGATCATCACATATCCTATTTCGGTCTTCTTCACAAGAAGTTTATTTCTGCTCGTTATAGATCTGCATTTTCCGAGGCACGCCTTCCTAGCATGAGCCCTACGATAGAAAATACTCATTAGTAACACATAATTTACGATGCTAAAAATGCGCCAAGAGATCATGTACATTTTGCTATTTAATATACGTGCCTGTCGGTTCTTAAGAGTCCTTACTAGTTGACAAAAATTTTAACTATTGCGAGCTTGCTTACGACGCCACAGGATGCAGACGCCTACAGGACCAGAAAATATACGCAGGAAGGAAAGAAAGAATGCAGAAGCTGCAGTGTTGCCGCAGGGCCTTGCTATGTTAGCTTAGCGACGCAATAACGACTATGCAGTTTACTTCATGGCCTGGTGGTGAGAAAATGCTCTCTCTTAACGACCACAACAGCTGCGCATTTTGCCCCGAGGCTCTTAAGAACACTAGCGGAGAAAAAAAAAAGCCGCATTCTGAGTATTTCGTGCTACACGCACAGTATTGAAGCAGCTGATGCGTCAAGAACATAAAAGGTCCTGGAACTGGCGAGACTTGTTATCGGCGCGAACGGTCGTAAAGCCGCACGTACCTAATTGCTGTATATCTGCCCAAGGAAGCCGTAGGCTTAATGAGGAGCGCGTAGCTGCACGAAGGCTGCCGGTGGTGACTCACAATTGAGCCAATGTGCGAAATGACGAAACGCTGCACAAGTCCACGTAAACCATTGCCTCCACATAGATAGAGAAAGAAAAAGAGGAATGGTTGCTATGGCCGCTATCTACTTTACTTTAAGAGAATCGCTTACGAAGAAGCCTAGGAAGTATGACAGAGAAGATAAAAAGAAAACATGTCAAGAAAAGAACTGCGGGTAGTGAAATTTAAAAACAGAACTGTTGTTTTGTTCGCGCAAATGTAGTTTATGGCTTTTCAAGGGAGCAGTTTCATTTAGTTATTCAACTAAAAAGGAGATTTTTCCATGTTAACGCGATGAGAATTGGAAAGATGACTTACTACGCTTCCAATTTTCAGCCAAACTTATAAAATTGCCTTAGATTTAATGTTCTCATGGGCTTTTTAAGCCCAGATAGGGCAGCAATGGCAAGAAAATACGTAACGCTGCTTGAAGCGAAGCGCAGGTGTCGTGGTAGAACTGGTAGCTCTTCCGGAAAGGGGCATACGGTTTATTCTTTTCGGACACTGGTTATTACTCAAATGGATGAAATAAATTTTTACATGAAAAAGAAAGGTATACATGAAAAGGAAATTCAGCCAGAAAGCTATGGTGGAGCCGCTGTGCTTACGCAGTATAATCACCAAGAATGTTCGTGAACGCGACACTGGACTTAAAATATCGAACTGTAGTTATTAAGGTAATAAAGTTTATTTTTAAGACGATTTATCACTAGCACTCAAGCGAAGTAGTTTTGTGTGAACTGGGTGGGAGATTGCTCAGACTGACGAGTATGAATAACTATTAAATTTATTTGTCTTCAAGTCATTGCAGCTCCTATCAGAAAGATCATGGCAGAGAACCCCAGGGTAAATAAATGAATGCGTTGTTCACGATGCGTTGTTCAAAAGTTTGTTCACGCTGGTGAAAAGACAGATTGTCCAAAAAAGGCAATGACTAGTGAGAAAAACCCGAGCCAAGCGCAGACTGACAGGTTGTGTTTATTCGAAGAAGTAAGTTTGAACAGCAAGCAAATTTTCTGCCAAGCAGAGTGAGACAACACAAAATCCAAGTAAACGAATAGTTTGGAATTTCTTTTTTATTAAAACAAGCCTACAACTTACAGTGCTTACTGTGCTCTAGTCAATCAGATTTAAGCAATCGGTCCTCCTCAGTATGAAATAATTTTCATTAAACTCTATATACTTCGCTTCCCCTCCACGCTCACTTACACTTACTACCAAGCCTCTAAGAATATCTCTCCTAAAAATCAGTTTTCCATGTGGCGACATTTTTGCTTCACCGCGTAGGCCGGCCTTCAGAGCGCAAGGTTGCGTGCCAAAATGTTTGAAACACAGGGTTATCATGCTTAGAAGCAACGAAAGATGCAATTAAGGCGCCGAATTTCGACCATGTGTATCAAGGGTAGAGCGCCAGGTAAAACAAAAAAGCAGCGCAAATTGACAGCGTACTTTCAGAACGAAAGCTTTCTGCCTCTTCCAGAAAATATAAGAACGAAAAAAGTGAGGAACACTTCATGCAGCAAAGGATCAAAAAGGTTCTGTGCACTTGACGAAATTGCCTTCCAGTGGTACCCGTGCTGAAAGTTTACCAGTTCTGTTTTTTCTACGGGAAATGGCACGTGGACGGTAAAGTCAGAGCGCGTGGGTTCAATTTCGCTTCATAGCAGCGTTGTTTCGGCAAACACCGCTCACGATTGCAACCCAATAGTTCCTTTTGATCTCGCCAAAAGAGTGGAAGAAAGGGCTGTCTAGTGTCTACCGCGAGAACTAGAGAATGCTCGAAAACTTTCGCCTGGCTTAGACTCTTGTGAACCTGATAAGCTTTAGTACTCCCTCATCGTGTGGACCAGAAATGCAGTCCTACCAGCAAGAATGAAAAACATGGGCGCCTCAAAGCGTAATAAAAAAAAATAAACCGCTGGTTTACCGTGAAATCTGTTATTGCAATAAAGCTGTTAAGGTTCGGCGATTCAAAATAAAAAAAAATAATGTTAACTGTAAGAGAGTCCATTTGCCTGAATAGAAACTGTTATTAATGCAATAAACTTTTGTGAGCAGTTCACAACGCACTTTAATATTCTAGACAGGACGTCCCACATGCGATGGATGAACCGATATTTATTGTTTCTTGCGATACCTGTACAAATGCATGTTTATAGGTAACGAACTCTGCGTGAACTTCAGACAGTAAACTCCAGATAAAGAATGAGGCAATGATCTTTAATAGGATGCTAACTTATTTCAAAATGAATGTTTGGATCTCGTGCATCCTGGGCACTCTATTTTTTTAATCTTCCGATTGTACGTTTGTGCGACGTCGCTGATGAATTTATGTTAGACTTAGGCACGTCTGCTACTGATGTATTTGTACATAAAAATAAAAAGTCGAATGAACAGAATATATATTTTTAAATGCTTCTAAGCCTACAGTTTTGCATGCAGAGATGAACACTTTATGTAACTGCCTTAATGATGTGCCTCGATGCCGCAAAATGAGACCTCACTAGAAGAAGCTTGCATTATACACGATATACCTATTTGAAGTGGTACGCCCGCCACAAATCAGTGCCACAATAGACTAAGACCAGGGTCTTACCAATACGTTACTGATAAATTTAGATATACGACGTGCCGAGTTAAGCCAGTATAGTACATAGTACACAAGGGTATGAGAGTTCGCATCATTTTAGGTGCCAAAATGGGCAGCAGCAGTTGGCCCTTTTAAAATTTTTTGGAAGTGCACACCTTCTAGGTGGAGAAATACAGCCAAAACTCAGAGACACCCGAAAACGTGCAGCAGTTTTATCTCTAAATTGATCTACTTGTCTGCTAAACAAGCTTTTAGTACAACTCATGCATAGGTTATAAGCGACGGGGCGTAGTTTTAAGTCACAAAAGGAACTAAAGCCACCAGGGTGGAAAAGCATGTTCATTATGCGCTATGTGTTTGCGATTTAAAGCTTAAGCTTTCTTACCAATTTCTGAAAGCCTTAATTCGTTTCAGTGGTGATTATGAAAACTTTCTCTCAGTATTCATTAGCATATTGAACAGCTTCATCGATTTCATTCAGTAATAAACTCACTGTGTTGCTCGTGGCACGGATAGTCTCCGACAATATAAGATGTGTTCGTAAAATTTCAATGCAAAAAACATACACCAAAACCCCAAAGAGATTGATCCATAAAGTATTTATTTAACAACCCAAGGTATAAAATTAACTGTGCGATTTTATTTTTTGGGATTTCGGTTCTGTCGACTTTCCTACAGTCCCAGATTCTGCCTACTGTAAACCTATCTTGAAAAGTGTTGCGTCATACGGCTGTTAAAGCAAGCAGTATTCCTTACAGCACCACACTTGACACTCAGCTATTCAAGTACCTGAAGCATGTATAAGCAAGAAATTTCTGTTCGCGCAAGCACACTGAAGCAGGTAACATCAAAACATTCCTGAGCAAATTACATACAAAGAGGATAAAAGATCACTCTCTAAGCTGTGCAAAACCGTTCAGATGTGGAATTTCTACACCGTATACGCGAATTCCAAATGAAAACTATATTCGCTCCGAACAACATTATTATGGCTCAAAAAACAAACGCCTCATATTAGCAATCGATATTTCCCGTTATAATGAAAACATATTATGTAAAACAACTAAAGGATGCCCTTTCATTTTGAAATGCTTTTCTCTTCCTGCTCTTCAGCGATGGTCGGAAAAATATCTTCTCGCGTTCTCAATGTGCCAACCCGTCTCATCTTTTTTTTGGTGAGGGGGGGGGGGGGAAGGAAGATGAAGAGCCCTGCTTATTGATATCTTTAATATCTAAAATGTACTAAAGAATTTTGCTGAATATCAAAAGATCAGGGTTTAGTCTGCTGGAAAAAAAACTGAAGATCGCAGCTTATTAAAGAAAACAGTATATGAAAAAACAACTGACAACTCTTAATACCTACATAGTGGAAGTACCAAAACTACTCATAAAGTTGTCTCCCATTTCACAGATATTTCTTCTCATGCTTCTGGATGCACAAAGGAACATCGCGACTTGTTTTTTTCAGGGCGATTTACACGCGCGCATAAAGACCTTTATTTCACAAAGCTGAAAAAAAAACATCAACTCCGGCTCGTTTTTCTTTTCAAATTGTGAGTAGAACATCAATATAGGGAATTACAGACACATTCTTTCCTCGGCCGTCTTGTTTGACAGTGAGTCCAACTTTCAACTTTTTCAGCATGCCCTCCGCCACTGAAGCTACCATGTGAAGAGGGTATACTGCGGCAAGAAGCCTCTAAACCTGGCATGAACTAATATGCATGGTCATATGCCCACATGAATTTTCCATGGCATTGCTGAACCTGGAAGCGGCAATGCCTCGTTTTACTAGCTTAGAGTGCGAAAAGCTCCATAGAAGTAAAGGCTTCCTGCTTCTTGGTTCAAAGGACCGACATACATGAATGTCATTAATAAACGGGGTCAGGTCTAGGAACCTACTGGAGCGATTAAAAGGCACTTAATGAGTTAATTCTAGTGGCGCAAGAACGTGTGAAAAAACAGGACAAAGTTTAGAAACTTCTGTGAGAAAACTTGCCGGTTCACATTCAAGTATAGTGAGATAATCATCCACAAAGCGGGGCACTCTTGCAACATTTGATTTCTTAGGTCAAACATTGATTACCCTGTAATGCATAGCTAAATATAAATCGCTGAGCGATGGAGAAATACAGTCTGCTATGTGTACCTCTTTCTTCTGAATAAAAACAGGTCCATTCAATTCTGAGTAGTAGACTCCAGGTACGGTTGTGTCAATTCTAATAATTTTCCTACAGAAATGCCTGAGGCATTCTGAAACGAAAAAGCACCTTAAACGTCTATGACTTCACTAATGCACTTTAACAGTTTGTAATGAGGGATGGAGTAATACAGGCCTTTGATGTCAAATGAAAAAGCGCGCACCTGCATGCTGTGAATAGTTTTCAGAAAGTCAATTACATCGTCCGATTTCCTGACCTGATAAGGATCGTCAACGGTAAGGAGAGTTAGGCTGTTTTCTAAAAACTTACCAGGCACTTTTGCCACGCGCCATTGTCTGAAATAAACACCAGCAAATCCAGGTCTACTTTATGCATTTCTGCTGTAAAAAACATGCCCAGGCTCAATTTATGGCACTTGTCTGTTGAGGAGAACAACGGTTCAAAATTGTGTCTCTTGCAGCTTTTGGCTTTTACGAGGCAGCTGCTTGCTTTCTCTTTAAATACCATGCCCGGCTTCTCCTTAAAGCTATCTATTTAAAGCGCTGCAAAGCCCGCCTCTTTGTAGGCGATTTGCGAAATCCGGCCTGAAATTAACAGTCTTAACAAATGGAAGGTAAACTTCGTAGGGAAACTACGAAGTCTCCCACGCAGCACTGCATCCACTCCATCTGAAGCACACCTATTGGCCTGGGTTTCCACAGCTCATCGGGCAACCCGCTTTACCATAGCGAGTAGCTAAGAAGGTTGTATTTTTGGCTCCACAGCACGCTTTGGGCCAACACGTAGGACTCGTTGAATATGCTCGGCAATAGGCACATCTTCGACGTTGTGAACTCGGTTGAGAGTCCCTGCTCGCTTCTTTGGAACCCACCCTCGAGGTACTGGAAGAAGCTACTGCCAGAAGAACTCCATTGTGCTGCTGATGAGTCAGCTGGAGAAGAAGCCTCGGGTGGTCATTCCACAATTTCAGTTGACTTTGCCATTCGGCCCTCAGAAATTTGCTTATCCTCATGCCATGGCTCACTGTAGGCTGAAAGCTCCCGAACAAGGACAGCTCCTCAGGAGGTAGAATGCGCTTTCGAATGGACAAGTGATTTACACGAAGCATTTGCGATGACGGGTATGAAACGAGGCGAGTCGGCGACACAGGACGAAGAAAAAGAGCCCCTTGTGCAAGGGATAAAACTGTGCAGCATGAACTGGTGGGCGAGTTGGTCAGGCATGGAAGGGACAATACAAGCATGGAAGGGACAATACAGACCTGCTGAACTAAAAACAGAATAGCTTTAATCACGACAGCAGTTCTTAAATGTGCATAAAGAGGAATCTCAACTCGTCTTTTTGCCGCGGGAACTCTATCTACACGTTCCGGACATTCTTAGAAACTTCGAATTATTGTCCTGTGCTGCCTATTGGCATCGGCGGAGTGATATACAGATCAAAGAGTCCACGTGTATTTTTATTTCCGTGGGCCTAATTTGCTGCTTCGTTGTCTGTGACTCAAACTTTATTCACAGAAACCTAAAAAACGAAACAAAGACGAAAGCGAAGCCGCCACTAGACTCGCTGAAAGGCACACCACGCGTTGGTTGACTCTGCCTATCTACCACGTTGAGTTCAAAAACAAAAAGGCGGGAGCCGGGACGCTTAATCTGATTTAATTAAGGAAATCGGACGCACAGCACAATATTTCGAAGTTTCTAAGAATTCTCGGAACGTGTAGATCGTTCTTAAATTGAAAATAACCCGTCACAAAGACAAGGGACAAGAGAAGGAGTGTTCTCAAAAGGACGACTGGTTCACGCCACAACGACAACGCAACCCAGTCGTTGTGGCGTGAACACTCCTTCTCATGTCCCTTGTCATTTGTCACTGGTTATTTTCAATTTACAATGTAACAACTGGCTCGCATTTCAATACTTCTGTGTAGATC